>NC_079380.1:9385735-9740735 GCF_021018895.1 Seriola aureovittata
ACCGAGCAACCGGCTTACTCAGAAGCTGCTAATGGAGACGGCACCACAGCGAGTTGCCAACAGTGCGAGATTCCAGGACAGTCACGAGTACAGGTAAATCCTCCCAGTAATCTAGAAAGCTTCACTTCAGCTCTAACTACACAGCTTTTCACTGCAAACTGCTGAACTAGAAATAAACCTGAAACCCCACACCACCATGAGCACTGCCTCAAGTTTGAAAAGAAAACAGAGTGTAGCACAAGAGACAGCTGAGATAAGAGGAAGATGGTACGTGAGGTGAATCTTAAGTTGACTTGGTGTTAGAAGGCTGAAGAAGTGTTCTTTGTTTTTCTTGTTTGCGAAATAATGTGTTTTCCCATTGGACAGGGTTTTGTAGTGAAAGAGCTCAACACTATTTTGTTTCAAGAGGAGCTTTCTGTAATCTTTGCCCTTCTCTTCCTCTTAATATTAAGTCTGAATTTTTGTTTCTGAAACAGTTTCTGTAATGAAATGGCCAGCTCCCTTTTTATATTTTTTTATCCACATCATGATATTATCTTAAATGCACATTTGCTGTGAACTTCCTGATGTACTATTTAAAAGACGATGTGCCCTTTAAAGGTAGACCCATTTTTTTATGGTCTTTTGCATCAGAATCAATATGAAAGCATTGTTTTACTTTCATTTTCTAACCCTCAACTGACAAAAACACTGGTAGTTTAGAAAGTTAGTGATTACTTTGGACTTTTTTGCTGCAGTGCAGTGGTTGAATGTGTTGGCCAGCAATGTTTGTGCAAAGGCAGCGTTCAATCTGTGGCGTCTCTGCTTTGAAATGCTTTTCATTTTCAGCATGTTCCGTCAAAGTAAATTCACCCAGATGTTGATATAATTTCTGCAGTGCCAAATCTGCTGGTGCCTGCTGATTGATGCTGAGAAACATTAATGTTTTGTCATTACAATGTGCCTGTAAAGGCGTAATTAGAGGGCTGTACCAGGATTTAAATTCAATGTTCAGTTGTTTTGTTTGATCCAGTGCCAGTTATCCTGGACAGAATATTGATGTTAACTTTGTTAATTGCAGCCACTCAGCTGAATGACCAGCATCTCTCCTGCTCCTTGCCTGTTTCTCGTCCTGTGATGACCGAGTCGTCTGCATTTTGTGGCTCTTTGTGATTCTGGCAGATCCAGTTAAACTATCTTTACCAGCCACAGCAGCATGTGGTTGGTTTTGTTTTCACCTTGTGCGTTTGTGTGTGTGTCATCATGGCAAAATATTCGTGTTGTATAGGGGGAACTCCCACAGAGGCGGCTTTGAGTTCTTTGGCAGGTGATTATATGTCTGTGGGTGGATTTTTGTCACCACTATAGCGTCACACCTGTTCAAGATAGAGTCACGAAACCTTACGGGTGTGCAATTGAGATCCAATTGAATGTTCAAAGATGGGCATGGTCACACCTCTGAGTATGTAATAATATAATTATAATGTAGTGATGACTACTGAGTAGTCATGTTGGAATGTCAACATGTTGACAGCTGTCGCAGCTGGTTTTAGCTTAATGTTGGTCCTTTGCAAAATTTACACCGATGCTGACTTTGACATGACAGATTAATTGAAGTGATGAGTAATTTAGTCTAAACACACCCTTCTTTTTCACTCTGACGGAGGAATTGAAAATAATTACGTTACATTACGTTCATATATTCACACATGGGTATATCCTACAATGTAAACATTACACTTACTTCCTGTATTTATTCTGTTCAGTTGATTCATCAGAGCAGCTACATGTTATCATACACCGCCAATATATTTGAATGTCTCCATGGGACAGGTGGTTAAGAAGAACAAAACCTACTTAAATTATGCAACTCAAATAGAAGGATTTCGTCATGTTGACAAAAGGTCATTCTTAACCAGTTATTGACCAGTTGAACTAGTTGAACAGAACTTTTAATTTGTCCTCTTGTCTTTTCGTTAAGTAGTTTCGTCTCATGTCTCATAGATTGCATGTAAAGGGATGTCTGACAGTGCTGCCCATGTGTGATTGAAAACTTTGATACTGAATATTGATCTACACTGGTTATAATTGTACATCATAATTTTCCACAAAGAATAATCCTGTAATTTAGTTCTACTGGCTATGTTTGAAAGATCACAACCTTCAAATGTGCAGCTTGCACCATCTGACAAAAATATACAGATGATAGAAACATGGTGAGATGCAAAGAGGAAAAGAAAGTGTCAACAGCATTGGTTTCATGGAAGACATTTCGACACAGGTTTAAATAATAAAAGTAGCGATGTTTAAAATTCCTTGAAGGAGCTATTTGTAAGTTTTGCTATATTGATATTTTTTGCTTTGAATCTGTCTATTGCACAGCAGCCAGTAGGATGACAGGAAAGGAGAGTTGCTGTTTAATGCTTTAGGACTCTGAGTAATCATACTGTGTAGACTTTACTCAACATACTCGTGTTCCTTCAGCATAAGAAATTGAAATGATGATAAATGAAAAGTGGCATTAGGAACTTGCTACAATCATCATCAAATGAAATCATAAGTAACTGCTCGCTGCCACAACTTAAATTATGTCACTGCTGATTTAAACTTGTAGAACTTCTTATATATAATGAGGTTACATCTCCAATTGAGGATTATGGTTGCCCGCAGTAAATAAAAAAACTTCCAGCAACAACATGTTAGGTGTCATCTTTCTGAGGTCAGTGGTTAGTAAATCCAGCGAGGAAATTGAAGACCCACCAACATGATCACAGATATTGTTTCGTTTACAGCAATGTTGTTCCACAGCAGAAAAATCGTATTGTGTTTGACCTCTGCTGCTGCGGCACCAGAGGATGGACAGGGATTCACACAAGCCGATAGATAGACGATACTTTCCAGTGCTCCCAGGCAGTGGAGGCAAAAAAAAAAAATCCTGATTACAGTTTAACCAGTGCAAGTGTCATGACACAACTAGAATCAGACCTGCAATCGACTGGGCAGATGCAGCTGATGTCTTTCCTTTTCTGCCTATTTCTATGGTGTAGTCTTGTTGTGGCTCATCGTCATCATTCTCCTGTGTTTGCATGCAGCTTTTCTGGTTGAGTCAAATACTTCTTTAGTGCGAGAACGATTTGTTAAAAGAAAAAAGAAAAAAAAAACCTAACCAAAGGCAGTTTTGTTGGAGTTCGATGTTTGCTTGAAATCTCCACAAAAATATAAGAGAAAAAGAAAAAGTTGAGACAACTAAGCACCACAGGCATTTCAGCCATTTGAGTTTATTTTCTCATCATTATTTCAGCGATGAAACATTTTGCTGGAATTACAGAAAGACACGCTTCATTTTTAAACAGCTTTTCATCCTCAGCCTTTGGGTTTTTATGAAACTAAATTTTACATCACTTGTGTCTGATCTCTACAGAGACAGGCAACAAAAGACATTAAACAGTCTTTCAGATCAACTTTAAAAAAAAAAAAAAAAATGACTTGAAAGAGAATGACCTGTACATTCATTAATGTTTAGGAAGCTTTTTTTGAAATTTGAACATGTCTGTTTTGTTCTCATTCAAGTGAAATGTATACTTCAAAGGCAAGACTTCATTGTCTTTGTAATATTAATAAAAGTTGTTGTTGCCTGTGAGTGATCTGATGAGGGTCTGCATGCCAGACTAAAGTTGACATTTTTATGTGCCATGTTAAAGGAAAAGCTCTGTATTCGGTTAATAAGTATATTGAGTTTGGAGTCAGACCTTTTTGTTTGAGAAAATTAAATAATGCGTTTTCTTTTTTTATTATGAGATTTTTGGCTTTTGCATGTAGTTGACACGAAGGAGAGGCAGGTTGGGTAGAGGAAGGAGAGAGAAAGGAATAGCACGAGGAAGTTGTGATTACATGGCAGGCAGCTCAGGACACCGTGGTCGACTATGCTCTCAAAAATGAAATGTATGTTTGACAAAAACCTAAAACAACTGAAATTCTTTACATTGTGAGTTGAACAATTAAAACCTGCACAGATGTGGCCCACACAATACAGTATGACTACACTGTAGATGTTAAATATGTCCTGAAAGAATTACTTCAGAGTTTATTGAGGGATTTTTTTTTTTTCTTCTTCAATAATCAGGTGTCCACGTGAACGTTGAAACAGTTTTTGGTTGCTGTTTTCATTCCTCCTGTCCATACTGACCGTTAAGAGATATCCCAACATGCTTCCATTGTAAGTGATGGGGGACATAATCAACAGTATACATTCTGTGCATTAAAATATGAGGCCTTAGCAGTCTGAGTTAATCAAATAAAGTTAATACATTTACAGCGTTTTTAGTAGAGAATTCATTCTCATTTTCCCAGATAGAGTTGATTTGCTGAGCAGCAGCTAAGTTACAGTCATACAAAGACGAAACCTTGTGCCGCAAACAGTGTAGCACTTTAACACAATAGGTTTTTCAATAAATTATTTCTGTATAGCTCGTGCCGTGCCGTATTCTAACTGGTATTTTGCCCTTATGACCCTCTAGCTGCTCGTGGTCATGATAGTTTGGAGAGAAAGAAAAAGGAGGATTACTAATATAGATTTTGGGAGCATTTTCTCAAAACAAAAAGCAATAAATGGAGAGTGTACAAGGAATAATACTGTATGGCCCTGCCTGGAAAGCTAATGCACTTATGCTGTCCTAATTTTGTACATCCTGGAATTTTTAGAGCTTTATTCTTTTAATAAGATAGTTTAACTAACATTTTTTTTTTTTTTTTTTGAGTGTGATCCAATGCAACAAAGAGATAAGTGAACCAGAAACATGATGTAGAACCAGATCAGGAAAACATTGAACCAAGTGAAGGTCGAATGATTTTACACGACCACTGAAACTCCTGAGATGCTGTTATCATTTATTTTGTGGTTATGAGAAGTTATTGTTCTCATTAATTGTCGGGGAACTGTGAGCAGTGTTGCAGGACAGCACTGCTCTAAGAATCATGTCGAGTGTCGTGCGTCAAATAACAGATTGCCTTATGGCGACTTTTCAGTCTTTTCCTTGTCATTTCCTTTTGTTTCTCATTATCAGAAACGCTGCCACATACAGTCACAACTTTGAAAATCCGCAGACTGCATTTTGTTTTTTTTGTTTTTTTTTTATTCATTCCAACTCTTCACCAACCCTCCACAGAAATTATTCATTGTTGTTGCACATAGATGCTAATGAAAATCAGTTGGTCACAAAGGTTTCATTTTGAACTCTGTGTGCTTCTGCATTCCAAACAGGGAGAACGCTTGGGATAAATGCTTCAGGGAATTGCAATTTGAATTAAGAAAAAAAAAAAAAAGATGATGCCTAACATCTATAATTCATGTGTGCAGAGCCCTGTAAGAAATGTGTTCAGCAAAGTCAATGACTGAGAATATAAATGGTGTCAAATGAAGTTTGTGTGCATCATGATGAGGATGGATGTTATTTTTAATACTCTGGTATTGAATTTGGTGCGTGTACAAGGTGAGGTTGACCAGATGCAGGACAGGGAGTATCGGGGGGCTGACAACCGTATTCATTACATGTTCATCAGAATACCTATTTGCCTGTGCCGTGGTTAGATTCGTTCGGAGTGTACTGCCTGCCTAGTGCTTACCATCGCCCAAGAATATTGGTGATTTCCATGGCATCCTGTAAACTAAGCATACATGTTACATACATGCTGTAGTTTTCACGCTTCCAGCTCTTAAATGTAAAAGATTGAATGCTTTTCTTTGTCATAAATGAGAATAAATAGAATATCTATAACAAAGAAGACATTTGATGCCAGCACCTTGGAATGTAGTAAATTATAAAGGACATTTTTTACTATTTTTTGGTGTCCTGTAGACAAAAAGATTAATCAATTGATCATTAGATAATAATCATTAGTTGCAGCCCTACTTGCATCGGCTCCCTCGTAGTTTTCTGACCAAACCAGAAAGAACAGGAGTGGAAAAGACATAATCTTGTGGTACAGTGATGAACATATCTGCACAGATTTTCTATTAGAGTAACCGTTCATGATGAAGCAACACTGTATGTTCTTAATTTAGGATTCTACTTTAGAGCTCTGTACTGTCTTTATAAATGTGTTCTTACGAACACGTCTATCACGTCATGGTCCATTTGGGTAATTGAGTTTATATTTCTCAGCACTTCCTGTATTTCTTCTTTTTTTTTTTTTTTTTTTTTCCAGGCATGCACCATGTCGGGAGCCCATCAACCCGTACTACGTCAACACCGGCTATGCTATGGCTCCCGCCACCAGCGCCAACGATAGCGAGCAGCAGAGTATGTCCAGCGACGCAGACACAATTTCCCTCACCGACAGCAGTGTGTATGTATTTTCTCATTGCACACACACACACACACACACACACACACACTAACACACACTCACATATGTACAACACTTTTCATGCATAACGCTGTAACACTAGGTCATAAAGGCTATGTCAGGCTGGAGCACCAGAGCATTAACATCAAAAAGAAAGACAGGACCCAAGTCTTTACTAAGTATTCCCAGTTGTTATTTAAAAGGACGGCATGTTGTATAAGTTTGCATCTCTGGAAGACAGAAATAAAGGTTTAATTGGCTTCGACCCTGTGCTCAAACTTTACAGCAAGAGCAGCAACTAAAGTCCCATCTGCTCATTAGCCATACCAGTAAAAGCTGTTAGAATTGATCTGTAATGCTAATTAAGAATCCTAAAAACACTCTTGTAGCAGACATTAAACCACGTCTGATAGAATGTATTTAAATGGAAATCCTAACCTACTGACCTCTTTTGAAAACATGAGACAAGAGCAAATTTTAGACGTTTCCAAATGATTATTTATAGTCGTAGTTCTTAATTTGCAGCAAACAAAGCAAATGATTTTTCTCTTTCACAGACAACTTTGTTAGTCCGCAAGCAGGAGAGCTAAAGGCAATGTATTCTAACCGTATGGGATAACTTGAAGCGGGACTTGTTTTTCAGTTGCCAGGCGTGAAACCAGGCATGTGCTGGTGAAAGAAGATTTGAAAAAAATAAATAAATAAATAAATAAAATAAAATAAAATGTTTTAAAGGTGCAGAGATGGCACAGGCGAATAAAGCCAAAGAAACTTCAAAGCTTGCACAACTGGACAAAAAATGTTTTTGAAGCTGAATGGATTAGAGGCTGTTATCAGCTAATTGGTCCAGAGCTTCCAGCACAGGAGAGTGTAAAACCCAGCATGGCCAATACCACATGGAATTACAGACTTGTGGACGTGTTAACATGTAACTGTAATCTGCCAGACCACTTGTGGTGTAGGAGGGACACAATAAGCCGGTGAGAATACCTGTCCCGCACTGATTAATCAAGACTTACCAGGTGTTTCGTTTTTAGGAAATAATGCAGTGAAAAGCGTTCAACTTCAAAGCTGCCTGTGTTGTTTATTCATGAGGATGTTTTCTGAAAATGTCTTTGTTGTTCATTTTAGAGATGGGGTACCACCCCACAGATACCGCAGACAGCATCGCCGGGAGATGCACGAAAGTGCCAAAGCAAATGGGCGAGTGCCACTACCTCATATACCAGTGAGTTATTCATGGGTTATTTCCCTTTTCCTCTCACTTTCTGCCTCTACACCTCTCTCACTCTTTAACTGTCTGTCTCTGCCTTATTTTCCTCCGCTTCCACCATCGGAGATGTGCATATTTAGGCTCTGCTGTGTCGCAGGGTCTGTGATGGAGTGTAAGAATAGCTGATGGTGAAAGAGAAGGCTGTCTAAATGCAGCTTGATGCTTTCATAAGCTGTGTGTGCTGAAGCCTAGCAGACATGAATCCTCCCCTGTGACAGCCTGATGCCTCCCTTTGCAGCTTAGGCTGTCTCTTGGTAGGAAAACCCCGGCCCTAATTAGGCCGCGGAGTAAAGAGTCAAATTAAAACTCCACACGTAGCATCCTATTAGGATGCATGAATTGGCTGTATAGTAGAGTACAAATCCCCAAAGCATAACTCTCACGTTGCCCTGCCCCAACAAATTAATCATGACTGCACTTCAGTGGCAATAAGAAGATTGATGAGGCTTTTAGGTCGCCTTCTTTTAATGTCACTTTGTTTTTCACGATTGCAGCACAGTAACTCGTGCTATCAGGAGAGGAAACAAATATCACCCATGCCCTTAGTAACGAGATTATGTGTGTCATTTCAAATTACACTTCATTTATTATCCTCCCATCTTTAGAACAAAAAAGTCAGTGTCAAATCTAGGTTTAATTCTTCTTGCTGCAGACTCCCGTATCAAATGGATATAAAGTGGAAACGGCTTATAGTGATCAGGTTACAATGAACAACTGCTCATATGGATCTAAAAGCTTGGGACAGAATCATTCCTATACAGATACGGTTTAAATAATTCATTTATGATAATCAAGTAGTCTGCTTACACTGCTCATTTGGGGTTTTTACACACATGAAAACATATGAAGAAAAAAAAAAAACTGTTATCTCATGCTTTAATTTATTAGTATGAATTGTTTGTACTGCTGGTGTGTAACCCACGTCCATGTGATATCTTCACCACCGGGCTCAGTGACCCTCCTGCTCTGCTCTGCTGGTGTTTTGGGACTTTTTTTTTTTTTTTTCCACAGTGTGTAATTATCGTCCCCACTCTCTCACAGCTGCAGGTGTGTTACGTGAGTGGAGTGTAATGTTTGGAGCAGGAGAGGGCCACGGCTCAGTTTATGATGTCTTGTTTCATTGCTTTATATTCATGTAATAAATATACAAATATCAAAGTAGATGGTAATCTGCAGGAGAAAAGAAAGAGAAATACTATTACTAGTTATGGTATGGCTTTGATGGTAAGTTTCGCTCCAAGCTGTGTCTCAAAATCACACACAGGAGGTACGGGAATGACGGGATGTAAAGAGTCAGGGCGGTAGAACTGTACAGAACTGCAGCGGTGGCAGAAACACACTTACAGTATGACATCTCCCCCCCCCCCAGCGCACAAACCGGATTCCAAAGGACATTCATGTGGAGCCAGAGAGGTTTGCTGCAGAGCTGATCAGCAGACTGGAGGGCGTGCTGAGGGAGAGGGAGGCTCAAGAGAAGCTAGAGGAGCGACTGAAGAGAGTCCGACTGGTATGTTCACTGTTTAAAGCACAACCGGGGCTGAATTGGGGGAATTGGAAGTGTGAAGTTTTAATGTAGAAGCAGTTTCGCCATTTTTTTCCTAGATAAATCGATTATATTGTCAGTAAAATGGTGGAAAATAGTGAAAATATTCACAGTGTCCCAGAGTCCATGGTGGCAACTTCAGATTCTTTGGTTCTATGTGACCAAAAAATTAAAAATTACCAAAAGAATGAACTGATGATTAAAACTGCTGCTGATTTCAGTTTGCTGTCAATTGAATAAACTTGGCTCGAGAAGATGTTTTATTATGAAAGACCCAAATAAGTGTAAAGCTTCTGGTCAGAGCTGTTGTGATCTCAATTTAAATCAGAGCACTCTTTTTTTTTTTTTTTTTCTTTTTTTTTTTTCTACTTTCATTTTCTTTAATAAAAGAATGATTCAATAAATTCTGACCATAGATGGTTGAATAGCAGACTGGTGGATGAGGAGTAGTATCAGGTAGAAGCCAGAAAGCGAGATGTGTGCCTGGCCGCTGGGCTTAAACTTTCCAATAACAAAGGAGACTTAAATCCGTCTGGCCTTAATGAAATTAATGAGGCCAGCCATGTGAATGGGGAGTAAAAACACATGAATCATTTGGAGGATGCCGTCCTTGGCCTGTCAGCGATCTGGCTTCGTCGATCAATCGGATGGAGCACCTGCACACTCGCCCACTCGTAAGCCTGGAACAATGTGCCGCCTGTTTGATGTTTGACTTGAACGCCGATGAAATGGTCGCTGCAACCACAAATGAAATCTCCGTCAGTACACGGAGCCAAGTATTAAGTCTCAAGGCAGACAATTCGTGCGGTTTGGCCCCGAAAGGAGAGAAGCTGCCATCGCACAGTTAGAGGTTTGCTTTATTAAACGTGGAGGCACGCATGAAATGACTGCCTTCATCAAGTGATACTGTGTGCATCTGGAGCAGGACGTGGACTCGGGGGTCAGCTCTTTAACCGTAATATCAGCGGTATTAAAATGATATGCTTATAATGCATGAAGAATTTCTGCAGCATAAAAATCTGTCATCCGGTTAAAGATTGATGTTATCATTTTATTGCTGTGAGAAAACGATTGTGACGACGTGAGGAACTCTTTCCCACAGCTCTTGTCACACAATCCGCTAAGAATGAAATTATAGCTTCACCTAACATAATTCTTTGGAACAATGGGCCCTGTAGTTCAGCTCTGCACAGGATAATTCATACACACAAGAGCAGCAGCGTGCTATTCACATAAATAAATGAACGGCTGAAAGATCATGTGAGCGGGATGGTCGTGGTTCGCCTGAATCGTTTTTTTATTTGGTGTTAACAAGGTAACAGAGCATGCAAGCATGTGCGCTATCAGTCCTCATAATGAGAGGCATGCTGTTGTATGAATGAGCTAGCAGATCATCAGTAAATCCCCAGGAGCCACCTAAGCTAACTTGTAGAGCGTCAAATATCTGCTATTGTTTGCCGAGGGATTTTCAAAATTTTATTTTCAGATGGGGGTGGGGATGTGCTCGAATGAAGATGTCACGGTTCCACGAATAACTTCCAGTGGGCTCAGCTAACGCAGATATCTGGAGCTGGTGCATAGACACATAGAAGCATCAGTTGTTAAAAACATGCCAAAAAAAAAAAAAAAGATTTGGCTTCGTGCGGCGTCTTTTAGAGCATTGCTTAGATTTAAGAAAGAGGTGGGAACAGGGAAGTTGAGATTATGTAGGAACAGGCTGAGAATGCCTCTGCTCCACGTTTGATGTGGTCATAGCAAACGGAGGGTGAGCACAGGGCAATAACAAACTCTTTTTTTTTTTTTTTTTTTTTTTGGCATGTTCACAAGTGAAGGTTTATTTAATTATTAACATCACTGACATTAAAAAGTTTGGGCATGAGCTGGCAAGAAAATAAAAGAGAAACCCCTACCTACTGTTGTCTTTCTACTATACCCCTTTGTTCTCTCCCCTTCCTCCTCTCTCTGCCAAAGTGTTTCTAACTTTACACAGGATGCCGTTCAGATAAAAGCTCCGCCGTATGGTGCTCACTACTCCAGCTGTATTCGAAACACTGGGGAAATATTTAGCTTTAAAATAAAATGTTTGCGTTAGAATTTACGTTTCCTCGTGATTTTTGCAGTAAATCCGAACCTGACCGGTTTGAACCGACTGAATTTCTCCATCGACCGCTGTGTTTTATTTCATCACTGCGCGTCCTCCCCTCCCCTACAGGGCCTGCTTATCGAAACCTACTCTGAATGCCTGCAACAGCCCGACCTCATGATTCCCTCCCCCCGCGGGCCAGATGCTGTCAGAGCTGAGGCTGTATTTGTTGCACTTGTCATTACATGAACGTAAATGTGCCCTGAATCTAACTGGAACTGTTGTATTGCTGGTTTGTCTCCAAACCTCTGCAGTAAGAATGAGAGGACACGTGGTGAAAATCTGCCACCTGCAGGTTGAAATGTGTACAACATGCACCCTCGTGGAAACGATCCTCAGTTTTGTGAAATGTGTTAGGAAATAAATTGTTAAAATAATATAATACATGCAGATATATTTTATATGGCTTAGTTTTATTAACGTGTTATATGCATAATGTATACGAATTTATATGCCACAGATATTCAGTGCCCTGTCCTTGTAAAGAGGCTTTATATTTCCAGATTTTTAGTCTGGGTTTAATCTTTTCCTGTAACTGATGTTTGTTTTGTTTTGTGTGTTTCTATACTAAAGGAAGAGGATGGTGATGAAGTCATCATGTCCACAGCTGCATCATTAGCTGGTCACAGGTTCCCCCCTGGTGCTTATCCGCAGAATTACAACTCCCGCTACGCTGACATCACCTACAGTGGTAATTTTCTGAGAGATGCACACGAGGAGAACCCAGAGAGCATCCTGGACGACCACGTCCAGCGGGTCATGAGGACTCCCGGCTGCCAGTCGCCAGGGACGGGGCGCCATTCTCCCAAGTCGCGCTCACCAGACAGTTTTCCAGGGGGCAAAGGGATGGGAGTTGGAATGCCACTGTCGTCAGGCCAGGGTAAACACCCATCCAGGCATGGTGTTAAGGGAGAGACCAGCCACCTGTACCACCACAAACATGCGCATCACATCCACCACACAGGCGCTGGGAAGCCCAAAGAGCAGGTGGAGGCCGAGGCAGCCGTACGTGTGCACGGCAGCTTTCCCTGGGGCATGGAGACGAGTCATTATGGATCAAAGTCTCGCAGCTACGCCGATGGCATGGGATCCAACCCCATGGAGCATACAGGGTACAGGTACGAAACACAAGCATTACTTCCTGTTATGGCATGAATGCACCCAGAATGTTTTTTCTTTTTTTTTTTTCTTTACCTCTTACCAGTTGTTTTCTTCTATTGTGCAGTAGCAAAGGTGGCACACAGTGTAAAAGAGTGTACAAGAAAGGTGAGGATGTGCGGCCGTATGACATGCTGGGGCCGGGAGAAGAGATGGAGAAAAAACAGAAGATCCTTTTGTGGCTGATGGAAGGACAGAAAGAAATGGTTCAACATAAGAGGAGCCCATACGGGTCAGTGATGACAGTTAACTTTATCTGAGTGCAAGCATTCCCAACTGCCTTTTTACCACCTTCACAACACCTGGTTGTGTTGCCATGCAGGAAAGCGTTTCCCGTTCCATAGCAACAGTTTGGCAACAGTTTTTTTTACCTGTTTATGTACGCGAAGATTTCCACAGACCCATGAGTGTGTCTCTGTTGCAAACTACATTTCAGGAGCACCGCTGGGTCCAAGAGGACTACGGGCCATGAGGGATCCCGTCTTAGCTCGGCGGAGAGGTCAGGCTCGGCGTACCCGTGCGTCAGCGCCCAACTGCGGAACAACGTGCAGCCGTCTCACCCTTTCATCCAGGATCCCACCATGCCCCCCAACCCAGCTCCCAGCCCCCTCATCCAACTGGAGGAGGTTTGCCGGCGGCTTGAAGAGGAGAAGATTAAGTCAGGAACTTTACAGCCCAAGCAGAGGTAAGTAGACGGACATGTCTCATCGCCACGGTTACCTGTCCGGTTAAGAAATGCAGTTTTTAAACAGAATCTATTTGACTCGCTCCACGGGGGAAGAAGCTGGATCTGTCCTCTTAGTCATTTTGTCTAAATGAAACAGTTGCCCTTGTGTTCTCTAGCCTGTGTGCTCCTTTAGCGCCGGTCTGTGTCTAACTGCTGGGGTTGTTCGGTCCCTCAGGTATGTGATGGAGGTGATCCAGAGGGGTCGCACCGCAGTCAGGCCTGCACTGTTCCCTCCGCTCAGCGTGGTGCCCGCCGTTTCTGACAGCGAGTTCTCCGAGCCCGAGTATGTCCACTGTGTCTTACCAGTAACTTCTCCCACTATCCCCAAATTCCCCATAGGTCACGCCAACCCACCTTACCTCCCATTTTCATCACTGGTAGTTAAGTTACCCAGGACTATGTGTGTTTGTAGAACTACTAAAAGAGGCATTTAGAAATCAGCAATTAATTCCCTTCTCTGTGTGCTGTATGTCATCCCCAAGTTTGTTTGGTGTCTTTTCCCTGTGTTGATTAATGTTGGAATGAAACTCAACCAGCTGAGGATGCTCGCTTTTACATGGCATGTTGCATGTTATGCCAGTGGAGGCTATTGAGCAAGCAATAATGTACAATAGGATGTCCAGAAAAAGGAAAGCAATGGACCAAGGTTTTAATAGTTTAACATTTTTCATTAGTTTTTATATTTATTTAGTTTGTTTTGTGTATTTTTGCTTTTCAATTAGAGTTTAGTTTGAATTAGTTTACTTGTTAAGTTTAGTTTTATTTATTGAAAATGCTTATTTTAGTTTAGTTTTTATTAGTTTCAGTGTTAGTTTTAGTTTTTTTAGGGGCATGATTCAAAAAAAGTATTGTGTAACCATTGTACCATTTTAAAAATGTATTCAGAAATATTCAACTAGACAGAAAAACAGAAAACAACAGTACATGAAATGTAAATATGGGCACAAATAAGTAAAAAGTCAACACAAGATGCAGCATTAAGTGCAAAATGTGTGTAATTGTGCTTCTGAGGTGAGATACAGGTCAAGTCAATCCGAGAAAAAAAACATGAAAAATCCTACAAACTCTAGAAGTTCGATTCATTTAGAAGAACCAACTCAAAATTAACTCGGACTGCCCAGCTCTAGTTGTAGATGCTGCAGCTCTACGGCTCATCACTGCAGTTAATTAACAATAAAATACTTCTCATGTTGTACTTTACATAATTCATACAGGGAGTGTTTTGGACACTTAAAGTGCACATGTACTGGTCGTACACTGAGAGCCACACAGCTGCTAAGATACTGCTCCATCGGGCACAGCCAAAAAAATTGGAAGATAGATTTCATATACCATAGGCTTATGTATGAAATAAACTGACAAAGACAAAAACTAAAGATATTTTGTCTATAATTGTAGTTTATTTTAATTCGTTTTGGAAACACACAATACAGTTTCAGTTAGTTATTATTTATTTGTTTATTTTTATTTTTATTTCAGTTAACGAAAATATTTTTTCACATCTAATTTCCGTTATTTCGTTAGCTGTAGTTACTGATAACCTTGCAATGGACATGGGTTGGGTTTGCAGTATCATTATCACACCTATATAATGGCTACAAGGCTATGAGATTTAACACACACCTGCCAACCACTGAGGAAAGAGCTACTTTTAATGACCCTGGTGTAAAGAGTATAAATTACAAGGATCAGGCTTGATGGTAGAAAACATTTCAGATCTCTTGCTTGTTATTTCCCACAGAGATGATCACAGAGGAAGTAGACGTGTATATTTTCTGTGTTCATGCAAAGGCAGACTCCGGCCGGAGTATAATTTTTTTTTTTTTTGATGTTTTGTCAGAAACATGTTTCTGTTTGATGTTTGACTGCCGTCTCAGATGGGTACTTAACAGATGGAGGGGAACTGTGTAAGAGGCAGATGAAAGGCAGGTTACGTGGCTCTGCCAGTGGGCGAAGCCTCTGGTCAGACCTGTGAAGACCGGGGGTTCAGTCCTTCAGTAGTCGGATCACGAAGACTGACTGAACCCTTCACTACCTCCAGTGTCCACACTCAAAGATGTGGGAAAATACAGCTGAGGGATTGTAATTTAGAAAAGATGGAGGATGTTGGTCATGAAAAAGAAGAAATATCAACAGTAAAAAAATACTAGTAAAGCATGGTAACTTATTATTATTATTATTATTATTATTATTATTATTATTATTTATTTATCCATTTTTGGATTGTATTGATCTACACTGGGGGTGATGGTTGTGCACAGGTATCCCTTCAAAGAAGATTGGGGGGCGGTTATGTTCTCAGCGCAGGAGGGAGTCGTGCATTAATCAGGAGGTTGGTGGTTCGATTCCCGGTTCACCCGGCGCTGTGTCAAAGTGACCTTGGGCAAAACAGTGAACCTCAAAATTGGCCCCAATGTAACATCGGTCTGGGTGAATGTGGCTTATAGTGTCAAGTGCTTTAAGTGGTCAATAAGACTAGAAATGTGCTATATAAGTTCAGTGCATTTACCATTTACCATCGAGACAGGCATTAAATGTGTGCACTTTTAGCTATTAGGAGTTCCTATTTGCACCCGCGGACCTACAAACAACTATCACTAGATTAATTTTGATACTACAGAGAACCTAAAAACATGATTCACGGGCAAGTTCTGGAGTTATAAGAAATATCTTTTATTTATATTCTCAAAGTGGATTTATGGACATTTACCACTGACGTGTGTGTGTTCAGTTTTGACTTGAGTTACGACTCTGATGAAGAGTGCTATATTTTTGAAGTACAGCAATTGCCTCCGCGAGCGTTTGAAAACCTTTCATCTGCACCAATATTAGAAACTAACAGATTTTATCTCAAGAGCTGCGTTCATCTGAATTACCCCATAATATCCTGTCATGAAAATTGTATGCCCCCTATGGCCAGTTGCAAAATTGGCCTCCTCCTGCTTGTTGTCATCTTTAATTTAGAGGACAGATGGATACAACATTGTGTAATATGTTGACTAATTGACATTCATTGACATCACTCAGCTGTGGGGAGGGGAAAAATATATTTATATCTGATACTGTCAAAAAATACTGAATAACCTGGCAGATATTCGTGGCTTTAGCACTGTTGCCTCACAGTGAGAAGGTTGTGGGTTTGAACCCCGGACTGGGACCTTTCTGTGTGGAGTTTGCATGTTCTCCCTGTGTCTGCATGGGTTCTCTCCGGCTTCCTCCCACAGTCCAAAGACCTGTACATTAAGTTAACTGGCACTAACTCCAAATTGCAGAAAAGGTATGAATGTTTGTGCAAGTGCTAGTTTGTCTCTATATGTTAGCCCTGTGATAGACTGGCGACCCTGTCCAGGGTGTACCGTGCCCTCGCCCATTGTCAGCGGTGATTAGCTCCAGGCCCCCTGCGACTCTACAAGGATAAGCAGTATAGATAATGGATGGATGGATGTCTGCTGATGACATTTTCACTGCCACCATGATACAATAGAGGACCTTGGTTCTGGTGCTCTAAGCATCTAAAAATAACACCTGAACTCAACAGTAGCATGGCTTTCCAGGAACACTGTTCCAGATGTTCACAGTAATCCACTGAGCTTTCTGTATTTTAAGCTATTTTCTACATTGGGAGAAAATAGAAAAACTGTCTACTGCGAAATCTGTAGATATTTTGTTTTTAAGCCTCATTTCAGTTCACCACTTTACTTTTCTCCCATACATCCTGTTGAAACAATGCTCATCATCTTGTTTACCACAGCTGTTTTTTTCTCAATATAGGCTGTCCTTAGATAGCCTCAGAGCTATTCACGCTAGAATTGATTATTAAAAGACATTGTTTTCTGTTCACTAGTCTGTTCTAATCCAAAACTCATAACCTGTTTAACCTGTTCAATAGCATGTGAATCAGGAGGACGTTAGCCTCTCGTTGTTCACCTTTTCACTCGCCTCTTGTAATTGCAAATATTGATTAGAAAGTTCACCCTTAAAGATGCAAGGCATGGAATGACCTCAGCCCTCAGCTGACTTCCCCGTTCCCTGAGAGGTTATGTAAACATCTTTCAGAAAAAAAAATTAAGAGTTACTGTCACCAGAATCAAAACACAATTTACAAGTAATCTACTAGGTTCACATGTTGCCACAAACTGTATCTGCAGATTTGCCAGGTACACAGACACACAGACACGCACACACACACACACACACACACACACACACAGCTGTTAAGCCTCATTCTCTATAAAATTTCTGCTCCTTCCATGTGTTTTGACTTGTTTGTTTAATCCTTTAATAATTTTGCATCACTGTCATTGTTTCCCCTGTTATACAATTACTTAGAAATGTGAGCATGTAACTGTAATTCCCTTTAGTAAACTGTTGTCCCTATGAACCCATTTCAGGTGAAAGTCTCTAAATTAGACCTTGTATATATATTGATATATTGATATGTATATGTACACAGATTTTCTAAATTGTTTTGTGTTACTTCCTTCTGCAGACACAAAGCCAGTAAAAAGCAGCCGTGTGAAAACACTGTGGTGGCGTATTACTTCTGTGAGGAGCAGATACCCTACAGGACGTCGGTCAAAGGGAGGGTCGTCACTCTGGGCCAGTTCAAAGAGCTGCTAACAAAGAAAGGAAATTACAGGTGAGATTTATGCTGCTATTTGATTTCTATGGACATTTATATTTAAAGACACACATATTCTGTCAGCGAGCAGGATTGCATTAGGATCTTGTTGTCTAGGTCAGGATTTTTAACAAAATTTCTAATTCTGAAAGTCCACAGTTCCTACATTGCTTATTCTTTACTCATTCATTTCTGACAAATTAAAGAGACATGATGAATTATAGCTTGATCAACTGATTAAAAATGAGAACTTATTAAACTTAATTGCCTTATAAGGGTGCTACAGGTGAATCTCAAATGTTAAAACTTGATGAACTCCAACTAGTTTCTGATGTAATGTGTGTCTTATCTGCCGGGCAGATAGTGTAAGTGAAGGTCAGAGCTTAACTTTGTTCCTCACCTTTTTAGGTATTATTTCAAGAAGGTAAGCGACGAGTTCGACTGCGGGGTGGTGTTCGAAGAGGTACGTGACGATGATGCCGTCTTGCCCATCTTCGAGGAGAAGATTATTGGGAAAGTGGAAAAAATTGATTGAAGTGCACGTGGAAGAGGAAGAGGTTTAAAAGCCAGCGTGTGAAGGACAGAGGAGCGATTGGATGGTGAAGAGGAAGTGATTTACGATGAAGAACGGAGGAGCGGAGAAGAAGGTGATATAAGTAGAAGAGTTGAAGAGCAAAGCTGTGGTCACAGCGGACGACTTGTGACATTAATGCTGGGCAGCTCCACTGCAGCAACAAGAAAAAAAAAAAAAGACCTCATTCACGTCTTTGGAGTGTAAATTAGAATTGTAAAGTTTACTAGATAAAACGAAGAACAAAAGTGCTACTAAAGCTACATATTTTTGATATGATGTATCAGAGTGTCCTTTCTAAAGTAATCGCACTTGTAATTTTTATATGTATTGGTACCAGATGTGTACAGTTTGTGTTAAAAGATAACAAAATTTTGTATCTATTTAAGTATTTAATATGCTAATTTTCAATCCAATTGAAGCAGGAGTGTCGCCCCTGTTGAAGACGATCAAAATCCTTTATAGGGCTGATTTTTTTTTTCTCATTTATTGTAAGAGTTCTCTGGACTCTAATATTTATGCTCTTCTAAGTGCTTTTAATACTTCACTCACCAGTTCTTTATTTGTGGCATTCAGTCAGGCTGCACTTTCATTCTATTATAAATCACTGACTATGTCTCAGTTTAGGCTGCAACATGATTTTCTGAAGCACCAAACACTGAGTGACCAGAAAAATATAAACGCCTGTACAGGGTAATGCGATCCAATATAACAGCACAGTGTCTTTGATGCATTTATGGTCCTTTTTGAGGCTCAGACTTTGTGGTGCTTTTATAATGGAGTCAAAAATACAACATATAAGTAACACTTAAGTATAATGCAATCTAATTCACCACCACAATCTCAGCCTTAAAAAATGACTATAGGAATCAATTTCACTGTAAATTGATCATCATTAGTTTCACAGAGTTATTATTTATTGCAAGGCTGTTTTATCAGGTTGCATTATTGCATGTTGCACAGGTAATTTTATTTTTCTGGTAATTTGGTGTATACTGCATGTAAATGTAGTTGATGGCTGTGTTGATGTGCATTGTTTTTACCTAACCCAGCTGAAGTTAAAAGAAAACTGCCTTCGAATAAGACAGTAAATGTGATGCTATTGTAAAAAAAGATATTATTGGAAAAGGTGAATATCTATGCAAGTTGGTTTGTAATTTGGTTGCCCTAATCCAAAATCTACATTAGATATTGATGTTATCAATTTGGCCCCCATGGGCAAATCACATATTGTGTGGATTTTAAGTGAAAAGTAAATACAACCTCTTCAGCAAAGACATTAAAAAATTAATCAAATGAATCTTTCTTCGAATGTTAATGCACTGGTACTTTTTTCATTTACTTCAAAAATATAAAAAAATTAAACAGTAATTTGGCTTGTGTAACAGTTTGGCCAGCTTTTTTACTGGAAAAAAACACTTTAACTCATTAAAACTTTTTTTTAGATTCTGTGGTAACACTCAGCAACCATGGGCTCCTCTGAGCAACTGACTGAGGATCTTAAAATGAAGCTAACTGCTGCTACAAAGAAGGGCAGGGTATAAATGGATATCAAAGTGCTTCCAGTTTGAGACTTCCACTGTCTGACATGTCATTAAGGAATAGCAGGCGAGGGAGAGTGTGGAAGTGAAGACAAGATTTAGAAGACCAAGAAAAATATGACATGGAACTGCTGGGCAGAAAGGCAAAGCAAAAGAGCTGCAGGAAGGTTTAGCTGACCCAGGAGTGGAGTGGTGGTTCCACTGTGCAGCATTCACTGTATAGACAGTCTTCAGATATAAAACCTTACCTGGAACCTTATCACAAAAGTTAACATCTGAAGAGCAAAGGGTTAGAGCCATGCAGCATTTGAAGAAAAGAACACCTTGTCAAATGTTACGCATGGAGGTGGAAATATTCTGTTTTGAGTTTGTATGGCAGCTAGTGGCACAGTAAACATTGTACCGACAGAGGGGAGAATGGACTTGACGAAATATCAGCAAGTTCTGGATGCAAATGTCCTGCAGTCAGTCAAGAAAGTGAAAGTCTTACTTCTACAGCATTTCAACAGTGATCCAAAAGCAGACCTCAAAATCCACTATGCACGACTTCAAAAAGCAGCCGTCACAGTTCCCTGACCTGAACATCACTGAAACACTGTGGGTGGATCTTTAACATGCTGTGTGTGTTAGACAGCTTAAAAGATGTCTGAGAACTTTTACGTGATCTGCAGGAAGAGTGGGTGAAAACTCTTTAATCGAGAATAGAGAGACTTATAAAAAGCTTAGCTGTGATATCTGTTTATTCATTTACTTTATATTTTTTTAGGGTCGTGAAATAAAAAGTAACAGTGCATTAATATTTGAAGACTAATTTTTAATGTCTGTTTGCTGCAGGGATTGTATTTACTTCTACTCACTTTTCATTTGCCCAAACTTATGCATACAACTGTAAGAGCAGTCAGGATATTAAAATCCTGTTCAACTACATGTCTGTTCATTTAGGTGTTTGTTACATGAGCACCTCTGTTGTTTCATCAGGCTGAAAGTTCATTTGGGTTGAGGTCAGCAGGGATTCAGAATCCTGGTTGTGGATGAGTAATTTGACCTTCTTTACGGGAGTTATTTGTAAGTTTTGCTATTGCCACATGGCTAACATTAGCATTAACAGCTGTTTATTTACCAGTCTAGAGGAAACATTGCGAGTTCAGCATCAAACTTCATTCCTTTACTCACCAACAGCTGTTTCCAGTGGTGGAGAGCAACACCAATGTTAACTCTTGTCTCTATGATGACTTTGCTTCTACTGAAGTTAGCATGCTAACCAGCTAGCCAAGGCCCGTCTCGTCACTTTCCGATAGCGACTCACTGTAGCCTCCAATCTGCCCTGAAGACGTAGTTCTGCTCGGGGGGCAGTTATAACCTTGTGTCTTGTAAACGCAATTATGACTGAGTCTCTTTTCAAGCTACAATCACCACCACCCGCTCCCGACAAGAAAACCCATTCAGCAGCAGAGACAACTTACAAATAGCCCTTTTTAAAATAGTCAGTGCCAGTGCAAATTTGGAAAACAATAACTCTTTGAGTTATTCAATTTTCTTTTAATTTTTCCCAGTTAAACATCAAATGACTAAATGTTCAGTCTCTCAATTTAAGTGCCGCATTCAGCTTTAGAGGTTACTACTGCTCGTGAAAGAAAAGCTCAAGGTCATGCTTTTGTAACACAGAAGGCCTTGAATGAGAAGGCCAGTGAAAGTATTCAGAATACTGTCATGTTTGTGCAATGAAGATCACATAAAGGCATATTTGAACACTGGAAGTGTAGAGGAGAGTTCAGGCATAGATTTCTCTGAAGTTCTGCATTTTATCCATGGGAGCTGGTGAGAGCCAACAGACACTGACATGTTGCACTTATGTTTACATCCACTATTTTTCCAGCTTCATGATCCATACACATTGTTTTCTGCTATTCCAAAAGACTTACCATCTTAAACCTTTAATCACTGCTTAGTTGATGGATCAGTTAGGAAAAGGCTGCGCTAAGAACTGGTTTCTAATCTGTAGCCTTCTCTAGCTTATCACAGCTACATCTCGTGCCTGGCAGGAATTAATTGTTTAGTGCAAATGATCTACTTTTGATAGATCACGTTACACCAAAGAGAAAAAAAGTAGATGGTAGGTACAGCTTTGAGTTACCCTTTCACACTGATATTCCTCTTCATTATGTGGTATACTTATTATATTTTCTTTTTATGTTAAATCATCGAAGCTCTTGCATGAAAGCCAGATTTTTCTTTTGTTGTTGTTGCAATGGACAAGGTGTGTGTGACTGCAGTTTTTTTTAATGCTTTTGGATATGAACATCAATTTTGAAAACATCATTCAGATGAAACACTTCATGGAGCTCACAAGACATTCACATCTTGTTATTATTGCAAGACTGAATGTCAGCCAATTTATATTCGCTGTCTCCTCCATTTGACAATATAAATAACACTTTTGCAATGGAATAGCACACGAAATTAAACTGAAAGCACTGGTACAGTGTTGCTGGGGGAGCGACATAATATTAAGATTCAAGGCCACCTTTTTTTGTCTCTGTACCTCATCATTGTGCCAGAGTCCATAGTGAGGAATGTGGCATAATAAAAGCCTTTTTGTTATGGAATAATAGGCAGAAAAATGAGTGGACCTTCAATCCAGAGTGCTGTATTGTATGTATTGTTGCATAGAAAACCAGTGTAAGGAATATCTTTTATATATATATATTTGTTTGTTTTGTCTTTTTTTTTTTGTTGAGATGCTGTTGTTGAGATTCCTTTAACTTAAATCAGTTTAATATATTTAGTGCATTTTTCTTTGTTCCTGTCTGTTGAATTATACATTTTTGAGTACATGATCAAGTTAAATACTTATCTTGATTTTCATTGTTTATTTCTTTTGAAATATAGAGTGTCAAATCTGTTATGATTTTTACTGTGAAAGCCCCAAAAGCGAACTTCCCTTATTTAAGATCATTGAAATGTATATAAAACATCAGAGTGCCTTTATTGCTATGCTAATGATGTCTGCAGTTTGACAGATGTGGAGACATAAATGCCAGGGACTAGCTTTATATTGTTTGTTTAGACTTCTTTTTTATCATTATTATTATTTTGCAAAGTTGTTCCCGTTCAACGATTGTCACTTTATTCCACCTTTTCTATGTAAATATGTACAATTGAAATTGTCGTCAACCAGCATCCCAGTCAGCACATTCAGTACCCTGGACCTGTTTCTGTTCATTAACTAGCATGGTTACCGTTTAAAGGTACCTGGACAATAAATACATGCAATAAACCAGCGCTTGAGTCGTGTGTGTCTGTGGGGCCGTGCGGTGGGCAGTGTTGGTGTTGTGCATTGCCAGCAATGCCCAAGAACAACATGAGGCAGGTGACTTGTCTTTGGTGAAATATATTTGTCCATATCATAATTTAAAGGTTACACAGAGATATTATAATCACAGAAAGCTACATATATGCTTTAATTTCGAAGCTGAGCATAACTGCAGTGTGTTGCTGCAAACTGAAGATGGCGCTCTAGGTTTCCTGGAAATAATAGATGCACTATTGTGTGTGTATCTTACAGTGATCGTTCCACCGAAATGGTTATGACCTGCATATCGGATGGTATACAAGAGAAAATGAACCGTGGATTATGTTTACTGAACAGATTTACGGATCTGATCTGGATGTATAGAGAACAGAAATCTTCTTGAATAACCTGCACTGATCCTTTATATGAGAGGATGAAAGCGCCACAAACACTGCTCCCTCTTTCTCTGGCTGTTAATATATTGATTTGGAAAAGATAATGATAGTCAAGTTTCCTGCAGCGATTACCAGGAATTGTGCTGCTTTTACCTTGACTCATACAAGCTAATCAACGCTTCATACCAAGAACAAGATGTTTCGAGCAAACAAGGCCACGCTGCTGCTGCTGCTGCCTCCATGTTGTCTTATAGCTGTGCTCTCTTGGAGGCTCATATAGGACTAATGACTGATCACCCAACTCAGATTAGAAAATCAAAACAACCTCTTAGTTTGATATCAACAGTTATGTAAATGCCTAGCTACCTCCTGAAGTTAAATCAAATAAATAACCATTAATTGGACTTTTCTTTTACTCTTAATTAAAATATTTTTGTACTCAAGTCTTTGCAGCAGCAAAAAGTGAAGCAAGCAGAGCTGTACAGCAGCACTGCAAATGTTTTGACGCAGTTCTTTTACACCCCTCAAAGACACAGTGCGACTTCATCCTGCAGCCTGTTGTTTCCTTGTGTTACTGTTGACAAGATCTCTCTGCAGCACACTGACCTTCCGGTAAACACTATTTGTTTCGCACACTGTCGTAAAGGCATGAAGTTTATAACCTCAATCCATGAAGCAACAGCTCCCCGGAAAGGAAATGTGGATAAACTGGTAAACTTATAATCAAAATAAGCCAAATATGTACAATAAGTAAGGTCATCATGATGATGATGGCAGTTTTAGATAAAAATCCCTCTGATAGCATCATCAAATTGCACATGCAGTAAATATGCAAATGCAAACACTGAACCAAGCTGGACTGAAGCCCATTTATTAGCGAGTGCTAATGAAATCTGTGTGATGTTATTAAAAGAAGGTGAAGCAAACACAGTAAATGTCAGGTGCTGATTCTCAATGAGCGTGGTAAAGTACATGATATTAGGTACTTAACTCATCAAACACAGACCTTCCAGACAAACACACAGCCGAGACAGAGGCCACTGGAGTGACTGTATTTAATCAAATTTCATTTTAAATTTAGTAACTCTGACCTGCAAGTCTGCTTTTAATTTTCATGCTATTTTTCTTAAACTAAAACCAGAATCTGTTAATACATTTGTTCATCTGTATTCTGAATTGTTTATGAGAGTAGAGGCTAAACCTCTAAAGCCTCAAGAAAAACAGAAAAGAAAAGAAACCACACTCTTGTCAATTATGTGCGACCTTACGATGAAGCAATAGCTCAAAGACTAAATCAGCTGTAAAAATGTATTGGTTTATTTTACAGCCTGGTTCCTTTTTACATCAAGTTTTTCGAAAATCCATCTCTATTTACCTTTAAGAGAACCCAGAATCTCTCTAAACAATCAAATGCTTGTGAAGACTGATGTTGGGAAAAGGGAGACATTTATCAAAAGCAATTGTACTGCCTGTGACACCAAATTGAAAACAGGGCATTTCCCAAATTTAATTTCAGGTAAAGATTTTCCACATCATGTCAAGAATGTCATATATCTGTTAAAGTGCCCCTGATCCAAAATCTATACAAAT
Organism: Seriola aureovittata; assembly: GCF_021018895.1. Taxonomy (NCBI): domain Eukaryota; kingdom Metazoa; phylum Chordata; class Actinopteri; order Carangiformes; family Carangidae; genus Seriola; species Seriola aureovittata. Next base: position 9,410,914 of record NC_079380.1, read on the forward strand.
CACCGATTAACAGCAAGAATCTCAGAATAGACGTCATAAATCAGACGTGTTGAGACGACCTCTCCTATTGCTCACCATTTGAAGAGAAAGCAACCATTCAGTTGTCTGTGAGAGCAGAAAGAGTGATCCCGCCACGCAGAGGGCGGTCATCCAGAAAGACTACCCCTTCAACATGAAACCCGTCGGGTTTTGACATTAAACCCATATCTGCTGCCTCCTCTCCTGTAACAACTTGCAGAGCATTTACTTAAACCAAGTTTAATCTTACAATGATTTATGATGGTTGCCCTGATGTTATCATTGTAGTGTACCACAGACTGAAACCTCGCACTGCTCAATGCAGCGTAATCCTATACATACTGTACTTGGGTAAACATTTCCTAGAATTACAGGAACTCACAATAGACAAGAAGACAACTATTGAAATATGAAGAAAACTTCCTTTATATTATATGCATACAAAGAAAAAGAAAATCTTGGTGAACATTTTTTCTGAATTGAAACTGATAATAACAGCTTGCCCATTCTAACTCCAGTACTGGCTTCTATCTTATAACCCAGTGATTTCAATCTACAGCTTCAGTTGCATCTTCAGCCATCCTCGGAGAGACCATTGAATTGCATTGTCCGAGGTTTCTCCCATTGTGCTTATGATCTTCAACTATTATGCAATAGATGGACCCAGTCTTTCATCAGATACTCATCGCTGCTAAATACAATGAATTTTCAATAACAAAGGATTCACATCTGGTAGAATGTCACTAAACGAATAAATCTCATTCACCATCCTGCAGCTTACCTGTTTTTCAGAGCTCCATAACAATTCAAACCTTCCAACTACCCCTTTGGATCCACCCCTCACATCTTCCTTAAATCTAATTTTGGTTTTTAGAGTATCCATTTAATTGCAGAACATAAAGAAGCAGCTACAAAACTTGTACCTGTTAAACAGGTGTTTTTGTAAACCAGTGAAATTGATGAAAACCCGCAGCTTCCCTGCAGCTTCAAGCCATTATGATTTCTAAGATAAATTGCAGAGTGGTTTCCAGAGCAACCATAGCACCAACACAGACCAAGGTTATCAGTGACGTAGTTATAAATATCCTACAGTCACTTCCAACCTAACAGGCCCAATTTCTGTGGCTACAACCCATAAGGCATTAACATTTCATTTGAGTGTAAGACGTGTGTTTTGGGTAAAAGCTTCCCTCCTTCAGCAGCAGCACATCTAACTTCTTGGACCAATGTGTCTTTTAATGCCAGCTGCTGCCTGAACTACGGGCGGCCAAAGAGGCCATAATAACAGAATAATTATTTTGGCGTCACATTTTTACAATACAATAACCTTTGCTTTGTGTGACAATAACTATCAAGCAATTTGGCAATTAAACAAAAATGTATTTTTTTTTGTGTATTAAAAAAAATACAAAACACGACTCTGATATGGAAACAGCTACAGCTAGATATTTACTTGTGATTGTAGTCGGATTTCTGTTTGACAATAGTTGATGTACTACTGTATTGCACTGTGGAGTGTTATCTTCTTGGACTATGTGTGTTGTTTTATTGTACTATACCTGTTAGCAGCAGTTCTGTTTTTACTTAATTTTTGGTGTATCTTACTATCAAGAGCTTTTGTATACAAGATGTTTATTCGACTAGACCCCTTTAACTAACTGACTAACTAATGCTGCTTTCTGCAGTAAGCGTCAGTAAGTCAAATTTATTCATGTGATGCCTTTCTAGATCAGACATCACAAAGTGACTCACAGTGAAGCATCAAATCAAAGATGAAAGCGCACAGATCTTAAATCCACTGGGAGAGACCATGACTTTAAATACTTTTCAGCAACATGCATCAGTTTCAGTTGTGTAACTGAAATCAGTGGTTAAATGAACGCCATGATTCTCAGACCACTGCGTGCAAGCACAGTTCACGTTCTCAAAAAAGAATATATCCATGTTTATTCATATTTATTATACACAAAAATGAAATGTATTTCAAACATCTTCAAATGACTTATTATAATAAATATAGAGCAGGATAACAGACTGCTCATACAGAGGGATACTGTGAAAGTATAAAATAAAATGAAGACAGGATTGTTCTTAACGTTTTCAGAACTGTTTCATAAAATATGATACAGCAACTCCAACTCATTGACTGATTAATTACCCACAAGTAAAAGTGTATAATTATTCCAGTGGGGCTCTTCGGACTCCACACTGGTGCCAATATGTGAGATACATTAACTCATGCTGTCCCGAAGATCCTTTTGTTTGTTACACTAATGAATGATGCTTGTTCCTGGTTCCAGCTTTTCATTTCTACCTGATCAATGTATTATTGTGTCCTTTTCTCTGGTCTTACTTTAAGGAATATAAGGCAGCTACATCTTTTAATTATAACACATCTTCATTGTCTTGGTCCACCTTATACCTCCAGTGTTCTTGCCATTGATGTCATCCGATCTGTCTGCAACCGAAGCTTGTTTAGCCTATGTACTGTATCTGGAATTGTTATTGTCCATTTGTTTGTACATCACACGTTATTGATTTCTTTCGTCTTTCTTTTGCCTTGCGGACAGAAATACGATTTAAAAAAAGAACAACTTAATTGAAAAGTTTGAACATAAATACGTAATATCAATTTAGTTGTCCTTTTTTTATGAAAACAAGACTTTAATTTATTCATTAGAGCCTTCTTTAAAGTGCGGCATGACCTGTAATGCTGCCAGCTCTGCTCTCACCTCCCACAGAAGCAGTAATCTCTTGGGGATTTGCCCAGTACAACGGTGACAGAGTTGAACTAGCTGGTGAGCGTGCTAACGTCAGTCGAAGAAAAGACGTGGTAGAGAGTTAACATTGACGTTGCTTTCCACCACTGGAGACGGCTGTTGGTGAGTAAAGGAATGAAGTTTTAATTACTTTTATTAGAAGTCAATGACTCTTTCAGTGATCTTAAAGAGAGCATTGATGGCAAAGCTAAGATATCCAGGGTATCTCAGTGTTATATTGTGAGGTAGTCTTTTTGATGATAAATAATTTGGTTTAATAACATTATTTTATTTCACATTGTTCACATTTATGCACGTTGTGAATTGAATAGAACCTCCACTAAAACCTCACAGCAGAAAATATTTTATTTGGTCAGTAAAATGTGTATTACAGTGTGGTCTTAAACAGTTTTTGATATATTCTTAAAATCGACAGGCTGCTTACGTGATGAATCTTTACATGATGAAACAGAACAAACAGAGAAACAAAGACTATATAAGTACAGTAGATGCACAGGGCACAGTAAACACACTGGAGGAAAATTGGTCAGTGCAGAGAAGAAGGTTGTGTTTGGAAATGAGTCTCTCAGGAGGAAAATTGCATCTTATGCAATCAGAAGAGAAAAACAACTAAGAGGCTAAGATTTTTCTTTTTACAGCTCTGAGGTAGGACACAAGCTTACAGCAAAACACACAAAGAGAGAGAGAGAGAGATACTGAGGATCTGCTTTCATCTGGAGAGAGAAATTATCATAATTATGTCACAGCTTTTAAAGTTTTAAATACACAAAATACACATTTTTTAAATATAATACACAACTCTTAAATGTTCAGGTGCACTCACTGATAAACATATTCATTTAAATATATAATGTTTTACACCAAAGAGAAACATGCCATGAACACAATCAGTGCAAAATACAAGTAAAGAAAGAAAATGCTTCCAGTTTTCATGTGGGGTCCAAAAAGACTCAAGTCTTCTACCAATAACTGTTTGTCATTTATCAAGAACAAATAAAACTTCTTTTTACTAAATTCAGACCTTTTCACACCTGATTCTTGAACCTCGTACACCAGAATGGATTCAGTCCAGGTTTTGACGTTTTAAATGCTGGTATGAATTTGAAGTGTAACTGAATATAATGTTTGCAAACAATTTTCTGAAAGTGTTTTCAAGTTAAAATATACATTATTCAAATATACCAGTAATATCTTGGCAAGACAGAACAGCATCTGCATGCAAGACACAAAACAAACAGAAACTAAGAGAAACACCCTGCTCCGCTTTGATAAACAACCTTATTGACGGACTAGCAGATTGAAAAGTAGTCACAGACGTTTAATCAGAGTTTGAAGTTTACAGTTGCAGTTGAACTTATGTGTGTGGGGGGGGGGGGGGGGCACATGAGAGACTGAAGCAACGGATCAATTAACCTACGGTTAGCCACGGTGTTGGAGAGGAGGTGTGGTGACGACTGGCCAGTCGATGGTGACTTCACATTGGTGGAGATGCACACAGCCTTGCAGTGGAATGTCTGGCTTATGAACATGAGCTGTACAGTTACCCTAAACCTGCATCGACCTGTTTGAAGTCAGATGAACAGCAAATGCTGCTGATTTGCGTGGATTTTCCTCCACATTTGCCAACCTGTGAACATCTTCGGGACTATTTGGGAGACACATTCTGTGATGCTGTGAAAAAGTGCTAGAACAATGTGGATTCTCAGATACTGCAAAAAAATATCAAAGTGCAAGCCATGGTTAAGGCAAATGGTGGAAACAAATTTTCACTTTCTCCTTAAAACCTTCCTTTTTTTTTTGTAGTATTCATTTGCCACCAAAAATGTGAATATCATGATTTAGAGGTTTACACATTTCTTTTAAAATATTTGCTGCAATGTCTTCTACAAAAGGCAATCTGTACTAAGCCTGTCAGCGACGCTGAATCACTCGTCAAGTCTGCCGCTGAAAGGGCAAATTCAGTGTCACTGTGGCTTCTCTTGGCTCTGCGATCGGCCTGTTAATCATTTCACATTCATTCTGTCGTACGTTCTCCTCATTCATCTGAGACACCTCTGTGGAGCCTGCTTCAAACCCAGGCACCGTGTTGGCCACGTGAACTACATGAACCTTATTTCTCCTTTTTTTACTGAGGATGCAGCTGAACACTTTCTTGAAGCCTTTGCGAAAGTGCTTGGACACCAGAGCGTACACGATAGGGTTGACACAGGAGTTGGCGTAGGCCATGCAGTGAGAGAGAAGCCTGAAGGCGTACGTGGTCTGATTGAAAGGGAAGTCTCCGTAGAGGTAGCACAGGATCACCACATGGTACGGCAGCCAGCATATACAGAAAAGCACGGTGACAATGATGATCATTTTGGTGACTTTGCGTTTGGCCCTCTTGGATTCCGACATGCCGTCCAGAGGGTCGACGGCCGTCCACAGGTACTTTATGGTTCGAGTGTACGAGAGGCTCACTATCAGCACGGGGATGACGTAGCCGAACAGGAAGGTGCACGTGTCCAGCACCTTGCGGTTCTGCTCCTCCCAGCCGGGGATACACACAGTACTGTTGTCGTAATCAATCAGGTCGTAGTAGCTGAGATACGGGCCGGCAAACACCAGGGAAAGACCCCAGATGATCACCATGGCAACCACTGCATTACAAGGGGTTCGCAGCTCCCTGGAGCGGAGTGGGTAGCGAATGGCCAGATACCTAGAAGGGGAAAAATAATAATACAACATGTGATCCACCAAACCCTGTGAAATCTGATAATTAGTGGACATGCTGAGCCAGTGAGGTACAGTATGCTAGTAATGGGCTAAAAGGGTGTAATTATTGTACTAGTTCATCATTAAAGCAATATTAAAGCTTCATATCAAGGTTTAAATTGTTAACCTAAAATCCCTTATAAATTTAATCTGAAATAAAAAGGAAGACACCTTTGGTAGATATGTGTAGATCTCATCTCAATACATTTCTCAACTTCCTGTTTACATGCTAACGACTGATTCACCAACACGTCAATGATACGAAGGGAATATCCACTAAGGATGCAGCCACCTCCACACTCACTCTTACAAGCGCCACAGCTCACACTGAAGGTTTCTATACTGAATGATAATCATTCACACTGCAGCAGCTTGTGGGTTCTATTGAATAAAAAACACCTTAGGGAAATATGTCAAACTGGCTGCAATGTCCACAGAGAGGGTTTTTTTTTTTTTCTTCTGGCTTTTCAATAGGATCTGATCTTGACAATAGTGCAGAACATGACTGTGCCTTGTGCTTTGCTTTTGATTTTTCCGAACAGGTAGGGTGATAAAGACGCAAATCCCAGCACGTGCCGGGTGCTGTGATAAAGGAAGAACCTGATGTTTTTATGGCACCAATCTCTGTCAATAATATGACACCACGCTGTTTTTCACGCAGACGCCCGGTTTGTTCATCTCTGAACATTCACAGCCGCGTTTGCCATTTTCAGCATTGCTGCTTTATGAGCTAATGTTCTCCGGTGGATTGCGAGTGTTTCAGGGGTTGCAGCTTCTTTCGCCCAAGGCGGGGATTCTGGGTAAAGCTGCGAATCCATGTCCTCCATTTATCCCCATTTTCAGGACACTTCAGGCAGCTCTCCAGAAACTGAGAAAACAGCCTCTCTGGTCTTTGAAACCTCACTGAAATGGGGACAAAGACATTTACGCTCAACATGAAAGGAAAAAAGCAGATATAGTGAACCTACTTGTCACATATGGAGGCTCAGTGGCTTGGAGAACTACAAGTACTTAGACAGGGCTCTGTATGCTTGGCTGGGATTGTCAGATTTATTTGAAAGCATGAGCTAGTGGACAGTCTGTTAATGCCTGACAAGATGTTTTGCTCTTTTTCCTGAATCATAAACCAATCAGACTGTAAAAAACAGACTGGGAGAAGTATGTTGAATGAAATGACTGCCGTTATAGTATTTTCTTTCCATATGTCTGCATAGATCTCCCAATGATCATACTGGATTTTGGCACGAATATGTACGTGAACTGCTGTATGCATTATGTATGACTGCAGCCTCAACACCGGTTACAAAATCTCTATATAGATTTCTTTATTTTTAGGTGTTGAATGCTGCATGTATAACTCTGCATCATTATTATCTTGTTTTTTTTTTTACTTTAGTTAAATGCACTCACAGATGCAAGAGCAAACGAACTCCCTGCTCCGCAGCAATGATGCTGAACCGTCTTGTTTTATGTGAAATCATTTTCACAGTGGAAAGTTCTCCAACATAAAATCACAGTAAACACATGATCCACCTCAGGGTTGCACAATGCGGCAGCAAATACTTTTCCATTAAAGGAGTGTGTGTGTGTGTGTGTGTGTGTGGTGTTCATTCAGGCTGAACTGTGATTTAATTCCTGTAGGGGATTCCTGGACTAAAGTGTAACTGTTAGATGCTGCTTTTTTTTTTTCTTCTTCTCCTTTTTTTGCTTGTTACACAGGAACTGAACAGCAGAAATCTTTTAACCTCGCGACTCAGATGTTCCTGCTCTTTTCCAGACTGAGGAAGAAACGTCTGACTGGCGAGTTAAAAAAAAAAATCTATTGAATCCTCTAAAGTGTAAACATAGCCAGTGTGAGCAGAGGGGGTCTGCTGCAGAGGGCACTGACTCCGTCCATATTTACTGAGCTGACAATGTTGCCCACAACTATAATGATGGCTTAGAGCTTACTCTGTGGGGGATTTACTTTTCAGCCTCGGATATTGCTGTAGTCTCATAAAATATTCAATTACAGATTCTGCATCTCCGCGAGGCCTTTTAGGTCTTTGGCTCATTAATACATACCTCTGGGGTCTTGCTCTTCTTGATATTTCCAGAGTTGTTTTTTTTTTTTTTTTTTTTATCTTTAAATTAGTAAAATAAATGTAAAGGGTGGTTGTCTTATAAGTTGTTGTAACCTATCCATACTAATAAGAAGATATAAATATAATTCCCATTAACAAACACCATCACTCCAAGGGTAACACATATAATGGTACAAAACATATACAGAACTCGAGCTCCTGCATGCTTAACTAATGCATAACTGATGACCCAAACTACATGTCGTTGGTCTTTATTATGTCACATTAGCAAGCGAGGGGGTTGAACTTGAGGCTTCTCTTTAATTAATCAATTGATTTTTTCTCATCATTTGTTTAATATTAGTAATCATTTGCAAATGAGTTTACCTGTCCACCCTCCCCTGATCTGTTTTTGGATAAAAACCTAATCTTCTACCCTCTAGCTTGTAACGTGACATAAAAACTGCTAAATCAGCAGAGATATGATAGAAAATAAATAAAAAGCTTCTGTGGGAAAATGTGGTGCTCTGCTCAGAGGCGGATCAAATGCTCAGGTCTGAAATGTTGTTTTCCTATGTAACTGGAATCCTGTTATTTTGGTGGCACATATAAAGTCAGAGCAACTTGATCCTGCTTTAAGTCATTATAAGTACTAGTTTAAGCATTAGCCTACTTAACGTTTTGTTCCTTTGTTGTGAAGTGTTCCCCATGAAAATTTCTGGAAGCCCCTGCGCAACTTTTAATGCTTGCACTAGAGGATCTGCTGGATGGCACAACACAGCAGGAAAGTGAGGATCCTCAAGTACAAACAAAACTTTCAGAACTTCTCACCTCAGATCAGTATTTCTGCCCTGGTATTATTAGTTTGCACACTCATTATACATTATTTTCTCCCTTTAGTGATTCATACCCTTGAACATAATTAATTCCCTTGGATTAATAATTTTTGCCCCTGAATCACTCAGTTTTTTTTCTTCAGATTACAGATGCATCAATGTTTCTACAGCACATAATAAATATGTTTGGATGTCAGGGATAATACAAGATTGTGTGCACAGTACATTCATGTATCAAAGGATGAAATAAAAAAATTGTGAGAGTGTAGAGAAGAGAAAGAGAAAGGGAGTAAAGGTGATTACTACAGCGATTAATCTGGATGAAAGAGGACGCAATTAGTCATCCATTTTCATGAATATTAATTCCAGGGGAAAGTATGAATTAATTTGCGGGAGGGAATTACTTGATTGATTCATTGAAACAGGCAGATGGGTGCATGATTTAGTCATTTTAGTGGGTGATAAATGGTCTGCACTAATATGCTGCTTTCTAGTCTTATTGACCACTCAAAGCGCTTCAGCCACATTAACCCATTCACACACACACACACACACACACACCCATGAAATACTGCTATTAAGGAAAAGGTGAAATAACTAAACTTTGTCTTCCTGACTTTGACCCCACCCTGTAAATTTCTGATAATAGCAGACGTAAAGTAACATTAAGAAACGACAAATTACTCCAGTATTAGTCATCATTAAAGTCATTTATTGAGCAAAAATGCCAAACATACTTTGGCTCCCCCTTCCCGAATGTGAATATATTTGATTTGCTGCATAAATTCTACCTTTGGGTTTTGGACTTTTTTTTAACAAAACAAAGAATTTAAAGATGTCAACCTGTAATTTTGTGACATTTTGAAATGTTGAAGCTTCCAAATTACCTCACATCTCTTCTCTCACTTAAATCTAATATCCACAGTACACGATCCAGTAACTACTTAACCCTCGACATCCCTCATGGTATGCACTGATATCAGCAGGTACTATGCACCATTTAAATGGAATGAACTGCAAACTGCCTTTAAACTTGGCGATTTGAAAGCTTTATTATTTGATGTATTTTGTGATCATTGTAAATGTTTTTGTTAATTATTTGTTTCTTAGTTTCTTGTATTGTGTAGTTCTGTTGTCTTTGTTGTTGATTGTCTGTTGTGACTGCTTCTTGTTCTCAGGTCTCTCTTGGAAAAGAGATTTTAATCTAAAAGAGACTGCTTGATTAAATAAAGATTTAATTAAATAAATAAATAAAGGACTAAACCACATTTTGCAGCAATAACTGTCTGAATAATTGTAAATGGAAATAATAATTAGTTGCAGCTCTAGGCTAATAGTAGTAACCTCGTGGCACTAACAACACTATAATTGCAAGGTAATTTTAAAACTGTTTCAAATGTCAAATACAGCGGGGAAAATAAGTATTGAACGTGTCAACATTTTTCTCAGTAAATATATTTCTGATGGGGTTTTTGACATGAAATTGTCACCAGATGTCGGTAACAACCCAAGTAATCCACACATACAAAGAAATCAAAACATATATGTCCATAAATTAAGTTATGTGTAATAAAGTGAAATGACACAGTGTATAAGTATTGAACACATGAAAAAAAGGAGGTGAAAAAAGGCATGGAAAGCCAAGAAACCAGCTGAAATCTGTCAGTATTTAGAAAGCAATCCTGCCCCCTATCAGTGCAAATTAATATCAGCTGGTTTAGTCCTAATTGATGGCCTATAAAAAGGGTTTCTCATTACCGAGCGAAGACTCCATTGTTGAAGAAAAAGCATGTTGAAGCTCGTTTAAAGTTTGCTGCACAACATTTGGACAAGCCTATGAAATACTGGGAGAATACAGTCTGGTCAGATGAGACCAAAATTGAACTCTTTGGATGTCATAGCACACACCATGTTTGGAGGAGAAATGGCACTGCACACCACCCCGAAAAACACTAAACCAAGAGTGAAGTTTGGAGGTGGGAACATCACGGTGTGGGGCTGTTTTTCATCATATGGTACTGGCAGACTTCATATAACTGAAGGAAGGATGAATGAAGAAATGTACCGAGACATTCTTGATAAGAATCTGCTGCCATCTACCAGGATGCTGAAGATGAAACGAGGGTGGACGTTTCAGCAAGACAACGATCCCAATTACACAGCCAAGGAAACTCTCAATTGGTTCCAGAGGAAGATAATTAAGCTGCTAGAATGGCCCAGTCAATCACCCGACTTGAATCCAATTGAAAATCTATGGAAAGAACTGAAGATCAGAGTTCATAGAAGAGGCCCTGGGAACCTTCAAGATTTGAAGACAGTTTGTGTGGAAGAATGGGCCAAAATCACACCTGAGCAATGCATGCGACTAGTTTCTCCATACAGGAGGCGTCTTGAAGCTGTCATTACCAACAAAGGCTTTTCTACTAAGTATTAAATACATTTTAGTAAGCGTGTTCAATACTTTTCCCTTGTTTCATTCCACTTTATTACACATAACTTAATTTATGGACATATATGTTTTGATTTCTTTGTATGAGTGGATTACTTGGGTTGTTACCGACATCTGGTGACAATTTCATGTCAATAGCCCAATTAGAGATATATTTACTGAGGAAAATGTTGATGCGTTCAATACTTATTTTCCCCGCCATATAAGTCTGCTACAGGTGGGTGGAAATGATAAAATAGGCTACTATAGCGTGTTTACTGACAAGTAGGCAGCCACATACCTGTCAACAGAGACAGCGGCGAGTGTGAAGCTGCTGGCGTACATGGTGAGGTTGATGAAGAAGTGCACCACTTTGCACATGAAGGAACCGAACACCCATCCCTCCAGGGAGTAGATGGTGGCTTGGAAAGGGACGCAGAAGATGATGAAGAAGAAGTCGGCCACGCTCAGGTTGAGTATGAACAGGTTGGTCGTGTTGTATCCGACCTGTCCGCTCCGCAGCAGCACGGCCAGCACCAGGCTGTTGCCGATGGTGCCCAACAGGAAGATGAGGGAGAAGACCACCGACACGATCACGCTGGTGGGGTTCAGCTGGTAGCTCTCGGACACGTTTGCCTGCCCTCCTGGCCTGCTGAAATCCTCAAAATCAGACATTTTTGCAAGTCTGAGATGGGAGAAGAGAGAAGACACATGTATCAAGCAAATTGTAATCAGTATCCTAGAGCGTCGGACTGTTTTGCCATGTCTTCTGGGTGGAAATGTTAAATGACATCGACTGAGAATAGTATGTCCCAATCCAACAGTGCTCATGCACGGCTGGACTCTGTTGACACGATGACAAAAGGAGCTCACTCAGAGGAGGTTTGATGATGAGATTGTCTTTGCAACTTTTCAAATTATACTGAATAAAGTTGACAAGGCTTCATGCACTGAAAGATTTTTTTATCCAATTAATCCCCAGTCAAATCATGTCACGCATACTAATGAGGCAAGAATGAGAAGCTGTTTCTAATTGGCTGGTGTGGTTTTGTCAGATGTGTACTGGGAATATTAACGGTGTTTAATTACAAGTAAGGCTGCGACTCAGTAGATCCATAGGTTTAAATTTCACTTTAACTGGAAAAGTTAGTAGAATATTTCAAATGGCACTGAGGGATTCATGCCTTATCTTACACAAGAGGGAAAAGGGGGTCAGCTTTAAAGTGACGGTTTCATCATGTAATACACTACAGCAATTTTGTTGGCTTCAAACACAAACCTGAATGTTTTCAGGTAAGTGGACCGAGCCACTTACAGGAGCCAATTCAGCTTCTCTCCTCTCCAATCCAAGAAATTGTGTCTTAAGCCCAGAGCTGTGTGAGTGCTGTCATGTCGTTAGATTCACTGGGTGAAAATGGAAAGAGCAGGATCCCATCTCGGCCGGGGGGACCTTTGCTTTTAGCCGAGAACTCATCATAAGTGATCAACCATTCATGGTGAGCAGGAGGTTTTTATCTCTGACTATTTTTTTTGACCGTTGCCAATGTGAGATTAGAGCTTCTGATGTGCTGTGGTTTCATAAAGTGAGCCCTCCAAATGACGTCAGCATGCACTCTCAATTTTCTGTCGTATTGCTGAACGGTGAGTGGTGCTAAACAATTGGGGCTTGACAGTAAAGAGCTGCACTGGGTGGTGAAGTTGATGAGAGACACACACACACACACACACACACACACACACACACACACAAACACTCTCTCTCTCTCTCTCTCTCTCTGATACACAAGGCAATTTCTCCAAACAATGAATTCAACCCCATCTATACCTCAGTTCCATCAGAGTTCAGTTCTGGGTTATCGTATTGAACTCTGGTTAATGAGCAGCAGGGTCAGCCTGTTTGTTTTTTTTTGTTTTTCCTTGCTGGGATTTGATGCTAGTCTCAGTGTGTTGGTTGGTTTCTATGGAGTTTAACCATATCATGACTTAGTAGTCCATTTGGTGGAGTGTAAATGTAATTTCTTGGAGACAGGGCTGATCAACTGGATCTGATTGAAAGTTAAGAATTTAAAAACTGTTCCCATTAGTAGTACACGCTTTACATCCTTGAAAATATTGTTTTTTGTACTGAACCAGAAATTTCTTAAGGTTGTAAATAGCAGGCTTATACACATCTTATATTACAATGAGGTCAGATCACAGGTGAACTGCCATCCAGGAGCTTTGGAGTATCAAACATAATGATGGGCAGCTGGAAGCAGGTGCAGCATATTTGGTTCAAGTGTATTTCATACTGATTTTAATCAACCATGTAGACTTCAAAGCAGCACTTGCTCATTGACAGCTGACGACTCCTGAATGGAAATCTCCTGTATCGAAACGAAATCCCTGTTACATCACCTCCAAACAGAGCAGTGCATTTAGAGATGACATTTTTGTCGTAGCCTTTTTTTTTTTTCTTTTTGTGCGGAAACAATACCCCGAGTTAATACAGGCATTTTCATCCGTACTGTCACTGTTATCTTCTTCATTTCCACCACAGAATTTGTGTTGTGGTTGCAAAATTTCCAGTCATGAAAGTGACTGGAAAAAAGGATTGATCCTAAATATTTGATAACGTCAAGCTCAAGCTACATCCACTGCAATTTTTTGAGACTAAAGAAATAAAAATGCTTTTTTTTTTATGGAATCACCCTAAAGCATGACTCAAGGTTTCTGGCTGACCAACCTAGATTAAAAGGCATGATTAATTCATGCCTCATATCTGTGGCAGTACAACTGTGATTCTGCTTGTAAAATTAATGGAGCTGAAATGACATTGCAGCACAGAGAAGCTCAGACTGCAACAACCCTACTTGTAGATGAACAGATTAGATTTTATTTTGCCAGTTGTCTCCCCAGAAATGATAAAGAAATCACAGAGATGTTTTCCCTTTAAGGACAGAAAAGCAAAACCACAGGGTAGATAAAAAAAACCCACTATAAATGATGTTTTGTGACATCATTTGAAGTCACCCTCAGGCTTTTATGCTTCTATTCCTCAAATCTCAGCAATAACCACCTTTAGAATTAATTATTAAACAGTATTAAACTTTCAACATCCTTTGAGGATAAACTCTGCCGCTATTCTGGCTGCATAATCAGAATCGTGACTAAGAGCAAAATGAAGAGGCTGTACTAATCACAGTCAGTGGCAAATAAAAAACACTTAAAAGTGGAGATAATAGTCTATAGGGAATGTATTCTTATTATAGTGTTAGTGTTATAGCATTAGCTGGTGGTTGCTGCAGAGGAATTGTCCTCATTGCTTTGTTTCCAAGCCTGACTTTAGCAGCCCCTTTTACCGTGTGCCCCCCCCCCCCCCCCAACAAAGGAGGACAAATCTGGACTGATATTAAATCTCCGACTGCAGTGGGATATCAGGGCTAAGACTCCAGCCTGTGCAGAGCATTTGCAAGGGTCTCTGGGGAGAACAGGGATAGACCTACAGGACCTTCATGAGCTGGTAATGTGTGAGTGTGTGTGGGACCTGACAGGTTGTAGAATTTCCAGACTTTAGCTGAACTCGGTTGTGTGACGGATGTGATGGTATAATTACAATTTTTATAGACGAAACAATGGGTAATGAAAACAGCAGTGCCACATATGAGGAGGAGGAGGACGAGAGGGAGGAAGGGAGGAGGTGATGGGGATATAGCACCGACTGTGTCGGAAAACATTTTGACAGGAGAGGCTTCAGCACTAAAACTGATGAGCCGGCATAGATAAGGCAACACATTGCATCAGCATTGTTTTGCATCCCTTTTATCAATAAGCAGCAGAGCTAGAATAAGATTCATGACATCAAATCTCCCTCAGGCTCTTGTGGATTGAAGATTAACAGCCAAACTTTAGATACCTGCCAAGCAATAACATTTCTGCAACCTGTAATCAAATAATTAAAAGGGAAATGCTCATTGTGTGTCATACATTTGAACTGTAAATGTTGCATAGATCCTTTCAGATATTTCTACTCTGCACAAACAGCAGGATCAGCATGCAGATCAGGCAGATGCAGTGTGATAAACCTACCGGGCTTATGATGATGGACAGTATCCAAAGCTTCAGCGTTCTGCTCAGATTAGGAACAACACTCCCAGCAGAGCTGCTCTGTGAAGATGCTCATGCTCTTCTTTTCACCGAAGCCTCTGCTCTTCCACAGCAAGCTACGCTATCTGCTTGTGTTGCTGGTATCTAACTCTTTCTCCTCCTCCTCCTCCTCCACCCCCACCCCCACCCCCACCCCTCTCCCCTCTCCCACTCTCCAGCGAGGACTCCTCCTCCTCCTCCTCCTCCTCCTCCTCCACATTCACTTTAATTTTCACTCTTCACTGCAGAAACGGATTGCAGAGCGGAGGTATGGAGTGAGGCTGCAGCGCCGGGGCAATCTATTCACAATCAGTGCATAATCAGGAGGCTCGCTGACTAATAACCTCAGACCAACATTGATCGCCCCTATAAAGAGTCTGCACATGCTCCCAGATCAGGCAGTGACTGTTTGCATTAATCTTTAGCACTGGCTTGTTGTGTGGGTGGTGGGGGACACAGGAAAAATAATATTGTCTGCGGACACATTGTTAGAGCTTATATTAGTGGGTAATGTCAGTGTCTGCTTCACGTTTTTAAAATTAAAGGAGGCAGGTGACATCATTATAGATGTCTGGGACATCCAATATCACTGGTGGCCTCTTTATAAAGCCCTGGGCCCCAACTCAGTCACAGGAAATCACTTTTTTTTTTTCAAATCAAACAGCTACAACTCCTGTTAATTTAACAATTTTCATTATGATTATGTAATATTTCTAAATATTTACACTGACTAGAGCAGATGAATCACTTCAGAAAGTTCATCTTTTCATAATCACCTGCAGCATTTCAACAGCACGCTTCTAGTTTAGGTATTAAACCTTGTGTTTAAGGTGCATCTTTACTTGTGATCATACATTACTGCTCCGCAGTTCTCAGTGTCTTTGGAGAGTTTAGATTTTAGAGGGTTTTTCTTAAAACAGAAATCCAACATACTGTCCTACATTGAACAATGTATGAATGGTATTTGTGTTGTGTCTTTTGCATATTGATTGTTTTCTGAGCTTGTCCGTGTCTCTCCTCTTGGGTTATTATTTTGTATAAACCATACAATCAGAATCAGATCATGATTTTGAATCATCAGAGGTTGATTTAAATGTTAGAGGACCAGTAGAGGGTCAAGCTGACTTTTTTTTTGTCATTCAGATAATTCAAGAGTAAACAAGGGGCAATAATGACTCATGCTAGAGAAAACAGACCGGCAGGACCGATATCACCAATTGCTTATTCAGAGCTATGATTCATCTGATCATGACCAATACATCTGCTAGATAAAAGCCTCTTATTGGCAAATTGTTTCAGTCTATGACCCAAATGAATGAAACCGTCTGTATATTTTAATGTATATCTTTAATGTTTAATTCTAAATGTGTGCTCTTCATGTCTCCTGCACTTTTTAACCCAGTTGTTAACCCATTGTACCTCCAGCCACCCACCACCTATCCATGAAACTGCCAAGTCTGCACACAACATCTCCTGCTGGTTGCTGTCACCTCTGACCAAGGATCCATCAGCACCGGTGAGGAACATGGATGGATCCTGGAGAGGCCCTAACATTTTGGTACTGACCACCAGCTGTTGGGTCATGGACTGAATTTCATCTCATCTATTTACTCACTGGTTCAATTGCAAACTCAAGTGCGTCATTCACGCTCCTGGGCATCATCAGCTTTTTCCAGCATACTCCAGAGTGAGTAGAAAAAAAGATTGCCAAATAAACAATCGTCTCAGCGAGGGTTTGCTCTCCCTGTCGCGGTGGTCGAGTTGGTTTTGATTCTGGATCCTAAATCAAGTTACATTCAGATACAACCTCACAACCTTCAGTCAACACGTTTCTTCCTCCTCCTGTAGCCTGTACCCAAGCTCTGACGTGTTGTCCGCACTGCTGTCAGCCATCATCCATCAACAAACTGACACGACGCCAGGGTCAGACAAAACTGCGAGACGGGGTATTACTTAGAAACCACCTGCGGAAAACAACAACATGCTTCTACATCCATTACTTTACATCACAGTCATTTATACTGCTGTCATCACCCTCACAGGTTTTCAATATTTTTGTCCTACCATTATTTCTTGACATGTGAAATGATAAATTTGAAATTCAAGGCCATAAACACTATACTTTTATGCATCTTATCTTCAGTATAAATTCATGTACTGCATCTCAAAATTAATTAAAAAAAATGCAAAGTCCCCATTTTGATTTTTTACTGGTTCCTTATGTAACAGGACCACCCTTATTTAAATAGGATGGTTGGAAAACAGAAACTGAAGGAAACAACTTAGTTTGGACAATGACGGATTCTGGCCGCAGCGAATGGCAAATTAACATTCAGGAATACCTCTGGGTGTTGTTTCATGTAAACATTTCCATGGCAACCACAAATGGATAACTTTGAAAGCATGGTGAAAACACCGAATTGATTTCAACCAGGAACACAATGAGCTAGCATGACATTTTACAGAGCAGTTCTCAAAGAAATGCAGTGAATCAGTAAATTATCAAAAAGGCAGCTTCAAGGCTAACACCACAGCTATTGAAAATATTTCTTCTGCCAACTTACCAAAATAAAACTGATCAATCCAGACTCCCCTAATGAATTCAGGCACATGACAACACTCATCAAATGTTTTGTATTCCCTTAAACCTCCTTTTAATAGTAAGATAAAAAGCATGTGGCTTTCCGGTTCTTCTTTGTTTCTGTTCTACAAATATATTATTCATTACAGCTAATATGGGTTCGCTGTCTTCAGAGACACCATATCAGGAAATGCAGAATAATATGCAGTGTGCCAGTGGCATGCAGTGACACTTTCTCATCTGATTAAAGCAGAGTGAAGTGAAACCATTGTGCATGTGCCCTGTGCGACAAAGTAATCAAATAGCTCATATGATAAAAGTGTGATAAAAATACTAATAGACTCATTAACTTGAAGATGCGACGTCTCTGAAAGAATGTCACGTTCCCAACTCAATTACTTTGAGCAGACCGCCGTATCAATTAGTCCTCTGCTGAGGTGTAAAAACAAGCCTCCAATATTGATGTTTTACAGTAGAAATCGAATAGAGTGTGAGTGAATGGTTTATATGCTGAATGAGATCCTGTCTAATGGTCTCCGCTCAGTGGAGAAGACTAATCATGGCAAAAACCCTCAGAGGTGTTATCTAAGGTGAAGTGTTAAACTCACATGCTGACCTTGGCTCATGATTACTGGAGCATTTACATTAGCAGGTACCTGCTGCGCTCCCTCAGACTCGAGTGGAACAAAGGAGAGGTGCCTGCACTGTGCTGATGGCCTAACGGCTGGTGGTGTACACAGCTCTTTTCCTCTAATGTACCCACACCACAATGTGTATTGTCTGATAAAGAAAATATCAAAAAGTAAAATGGTACATTCTACTATAAAAACTTTTTTTCCACATATGCTGTTGTACTCCTCAAGACCCAACTTAGGGGTTAGGGCTCTGTCAAAGGGTTTGAGTTAAATAAGGGGAGTTGTGAGATAATTAATGGGGCATGACAGTAGGTAGATCATTTTGTATTGATTTCTTTGGACTTAAATATAATGTTTGCTTTTTTTTTTTTTTATAAAATATTGCATAATTTTACCTTGTTGGGCCTTGAACACCAGCAATAATAACTCATAGACATCTGAAACGTGACTAGACACTGTTTATTTTAAGTCATCACACACCAAAACGATCAGGAACCACTGGCTTGATGTTTTATTATGCAGTTCATTTCATAGCTTTATTGTTATTAATATTATTATTTTTAAATGCATCTTGTAACTTTAGCTGTCAAATAGTTGTGGAGTAAGTAAAACGTACAATAATTTCCAAGTATAATATAAAATGGAAATACTCGAGACGAGTACCTCAAAATTGTACTTGGGTACAGCACTTGCACAGTGACATGTTATGTAATAGTCTCAGTTTGTGTGTCTTTCAGTTAACCAGTCTCTCTTTTAGCAGCCAGTGCAGCTAAAATAACAATTATTATAATGCATGTACAGCAGGCCAAGCAATTATGTTCAGTATATGTGGGAGTGAGGGAGTCGGTCACCACAGGGTAGAGACATATTGACTGCTAATTTATCCACAACAGTGCTAGCACACATCTAAGTGGTTTACCCTTGGTATCATTTTTAACAGCACCTCTCTGAATTAGACTGAATTAGACGTTGGAAATGACTCTCTCTCAGAGGACAATGAATTCTAACTATAATGTCCTGAATTCATCATACGCACCACATTCAATTACTTTTACACATAAGAAAAAACATAAGTCGTGAAAGTGTGTGTAAAACAAAGCATTGAAGAATTGTGTGAAGTTACAAAATCTCTCACAATATACGAGATTACCATCATGACAATGCCTGAATTTGAGATATAGAACCATCCCCTTGTCCAGACATGGAAGATCTGTAATTCTTCCTTTCCTTTTCCTTTCAAAGTGCTTAAAGGGTAAAGCTGGGATTTTTTTTAACCTGGGCCTTATTTTCCCAAAAATCTTTGCAACCGCTCGTCTACTGAGCTAGAACGTCACACCCAGCAACTGCTACAAAGCTGCTGCAACATAATCCAACCTTGATCCGTTAGCTTGCTTGTGTTATTGTGTGACTTTCAGTGGGGGAAAAAGTATTGAGATACATGTATCACACAGTAACACAAACAAAGTAACCAATGGAGGCAGCGGGCCAGCAACCTCTGTTTGTGTCAATGGAGTCTGGTGTCTTTGAACAGAGCGATATAAAAGGTGTTTCTGGTTAAACAAGGATCTTACTGTCATTTGCAAAAACAAGCACTTTTGGTGGCCATAGTTTGACGTGGACAAATGTTTGTTTACAGCAGCAGGTGTTTAGCTGTTGCTAGGTACACGGGCCAAAAAAAACCAAAAAAAAAACAGAAAAACTAAACACTAAATTCACAACAATGAATGTTTAGCAATAATCAATTTTAGCCTTGCTAGCATCATATTGGATGGATTACCATGAAACCTGGTACAGATGTCCATGGTTACCGGAGGAGGAATCCAAGTGAATTTGGAATTCACCTGATTTCTCCTCTATCGCCACCATCAGGTCAACTTCAATTTGTCCAATACTGTTGGTTCAAGATCACAAACATCAACATGTTTCAACAATGTTAGCATTGTCACTATGAGCGGGTGAACATGCTGATGATAGCATTCAGCTCAAAGCGACACAGAACCACTATCCTGGTTATGATGACAAAGTTTATTGATTAAATTACTTCTTTATGTGAAATCTGACCTGAAAATTATGGTTTTCAGTGCGCTAGGAATGACCATGGTGTTGGAACAAATCCCTCATCAGGCAGGTGCACTGAAAGCTGTCTCACCAGCTCTGCGTTGAGCTCTGGGACTGTGAGTGAGAGGGGTGTCTGATGAGAAAAGAAATCCAAAGCTAAACAGTGATTTAGCCTCATCAGAAGGCTCATGGCAGGAGTGAAATAAGGTTTGATTGCAGATAGAAAATAATACAGTTACACTGCAAATTGTCACCACGGGTCAGTTCAAGTCCCAGCTACACAGTGTGTACCATTATCCTCTGGTTGTCATAGAAACCAATGCAGATGATGTCGTGTCTGCACTTAACGCTGAACACTACAAATTTGTCTTGGCGTGTGCATCCACTGGGCTTGTTTTTTTCAGTTTGCCAGTGTCTTTTTTTGGATCCTAAAAAAGAGAAGCTGAGCAGAGTGTCCGCTTGCAGGCATCTCCTTCAGAGCACTTTTTGTGCAGCTTTTGAAGGCACCTGAAGTTGACAATATTTCCATTTGTCAGAATTTGTGCTCCGCCATTTTGTGAGAACCGACAGTTTAGATGTGTCAAATGATATTAAACCGCATTTTGCTCTCTCCATGGTGGTCAGACTGGGCTGTGGAAGCAGGAGAAATGCCACCATTGCCCTGAGCTCGGGGCAACAATGTCCCACTAGGACTATAGGTATATTGGCATTTTTCCTCATACTATAAATTCAATTACTGGTATTTGTTTCAAGCATCCAGCTCCATACTCACGTCCACTTATGTGTGATTCTGACATACTTTGATGTAATGATACTAAAGCAATGATTGTACGGATTTGGCGGTGCTTTTTCAAAAGATCTTTATTAGAAAACTGGGCTGCTCAAGCGTGCTGTCAATACAGGTATGAATGAGTTTGTTTTGACCCCAATCTATAATGTCACACTGATACTCAGTGAAGAACCCTCAGCTCCGTGTAGAATCCTTCAGCAAACAGCTGACTGACATAATTGATCGGCGAGAGAGGGAAGCATTCATTTCCCTCGGAAACGCCACTTCAAACAAAACATCATCAAAACAACAGATGGATAGTGCTCACAGTGCCATGAGCAAGTTATTGCTTCTGCGTGATTAAAACAGTAGAAGAAAGGAGAACAAACTGAGGAAAGTTTGTTTAGTTTGAATCTAAAGCTTCATCATTGGAAGGGAATAAAAATGCTGGTATATTACTGAAACATTTGACTTCGTTTTTTATGTTTAAATCATACTTTCTGTGCCTCAGAGTAATGTTTTCAGACATCTGCAGCTGTTGAGAAGATTGTGAACCCACAGGCGACTCTGAAACCATTTAAGTCTGCCCTTGGACTCAGAAAGAAGAACGAATGAAGAATGAATCTAATGAATACTTGATTTATAATGCTATATGTTTACATGTGTGTTACAAATGTTCTGAGCAGCATCAGTTGTTCACTTGAAAACAAAAAGCTCAAGTCTTCATTCCAGCAAAACTTGAAGAAATGCAGCTTGTATTGTTGTTAGAATTGATGTTCTTGTGTGGGTTACTTTGTGTATGCATGCAAACAAAACTCATGTGGTTAATGCTCCTGCAAAATAAGTACCTGCTTTCACCCAGAGAGCAATTAAACTCCACTGGTGATATATAATATTGAAATATTAAATGTATTAATTGTGTTGATTCTGGCATAAAGAGGCATCTCGCTGAATACTCGAATGATCCCTATTGACCACATGTCTCTATTCACTAATGAGATTTCCAGATTTCTAGAACACTAATTCTGTTTGCTTGAAACCTACTTGATCACTGGTTTTGAAGGTTCACTGATGAATGATTTTACTTGATGTTTACTTGAACCTTTCAAAAACACTTGATAACAGCCAGTAGCATTTTCTTGACTGACAACTAGAGGAATGGTGCATAAGACATAGAGGTGCGCCTAACTTCTGACTGAGCCTGACTGACCTGGAGTGGCTTCTTTTTGATTAGTGTCAAAGCAGACACTCACCTGTACTCTTGGGCTTGTTGAAATATGAATCTGGGGTTGGATAATTGAGAAGCAGAGATAATTACAAGCAGGAGCGCAGAGACACAGCACAAAAGAATGACAACTCAATTGTTGGAAGCTGAAAAAAAAAGAGAGAAAAAAAAACTCTGAATGACAAAACAAAATCTTCACAACAATTCTAGCTTCTGTTTTTGACAATCATTAATCCCTCCCATCCAATATATTGAACAACGTTGTGTTTTTGTGATGTCTTGTGAAATCATGTTTGTATACTCTATGTTTACTATATTATTCATTTTAAGAGAAAGAGCCAAAGGAACCTATTGACTTCTTCATTTCAAAATTTCAATACTAAATATTGGTTTCAAGGGATAAAAGGTTCATAAATCCTCCACACTAGTTTTAAGCATTTATGAAACATCAACAATTTTGTACCTTTGGTGGACAGAAGACACGGGGCTATATTTCCTTCTTTTTTCATCAAGAGATGTTGGAAGATCTTGCAGACTGGCCAAAGACTCCAATTCCAGTAACAGTATGCAGTAGGTCTATATATTATATACTAATTGTCATAATATGCAGTTTTTGTTTTTTTTGTAAGAAATCAATGTACTTTTTGTTTTTGCCCAAACAGGAAGTGGTATAAGATGTGTGCCAAATGTATAAAGTCAAATATTATCCATAGATATAGATTTAATACTTTATTTTGTGTTTTCTGAGCCTTTTAACCTCCACAGCTTTTCTGTTGGGAGTAATAATTCTCAATGTACAATTGTGAGCCAATGGTGTTCAAATCTAGCGTTATTTATTACTACTTTGAAAGTGACTTACAGCTTCTTCTAGCACAATGTTTGGCCAACCTGTGCATGTTTAAGACCTCTTTCACCACATTCTCGGTTTAAACAGTCAGCTGGAAACATTCAAAAGTCAGCTGAAGTTGACATTTATACCAAACCCACGGAGTTAACGTGAGCTTAATTAGCAAGTCAGCGAGAGCTCATAAAAATGCCACCAACACTTGACTATGGTGTTTGGCTAGAGACGAGAAGCCTGGTTTTGTCCGCCTGCCTGTCTGTAATCATAGACTGTGTACACAGATTCTGATCGAATGGTCCGTTGGTATTTATTAGTGCTGTCAGAGTCAGAAGGAGAAGCAGTTTTAATGAGTGGTAACACTGATTTGTTCATTAAAGTATGTGAAAAATACTTTAATAGTTTTAATACTTTAATAGCCAGTATTTTGTTGTTGCTTATTTGACTGGAATGGTTGCCGATTGGTCTGTTGCATATTTATTTCCACCCAACACCAGCATAGGGTGCAAATAATTTTTATCTTCAGTACAACATAAATCAAAACTGGAATTGTTCAGTTTGAAGTTTGTGTGAATCAGTCTGAATTGTGTTGAAAGCGACACGAGTTAAGGGCGAGGTCTGTCTAAGCTCCCTTTACTCTTCTGTATTCTTCTACTCATTTTGTGAAAAGGTATATTCAATTGAATTCAATCTCATTGAAGTCAAGGCCCATTTACTTGAGCGCTATGTGCACATTTTACACACAAGAGCTTGCAATCAGCTTTTACTCTGTCCCATACACTCAGCCAGAGCTGTTCCCATCCACTCTTTTCCACTCTCAGACCCCAGTGAGTGTCAAGTATTCTTAATACTTAGAATAAAATCTTACCTACTGAGCTTCAGCACTCTTACTGAGTCATGGAGCTTCCAGTGTTTTTATGGCTGTAATTAATGGCTTTCTTCATTGGTTTTCATCCATGGTAATATCCAAAGACCTAAATGACACTACAGTTCTTAGAATTAGAGCCATAAACATTTAAAATTCATCATATACAGTACAGTGTGTGGTGTGGTATGGCCCATATTTGTTTGGACAATAAATTCATTTTTTCTGCTTGCTGCTTGCAGCTGCTGCACTGGGAAAATAATGATTAACCAACTGTGCCAAGTCATCTTTCAATAAATATGTTGGCGCCAATAGAGTCAGTTGTGTAGGGGTGCTGCTGGGGAACCAGTCGGGCATCTCAAGTGAAGATGATGCAAATCTGAGCTGATGAGTTGCTCCATGGTTCCTCACCATCTGTGAAGTGAAGTTCTCAAATGAGCACTTTGCATTAGTGATTCAGTTTCAGACACGCATTACCGTGTTACCATAGCAATCAACTTTGGAAAAAAAGAAATCCCTCAAAAGCTACTTATGAAAATGTACATTTCAGCCATGGATGTGAAAACTACTTATGTGTTTTTGCTCTGAAGCTTTTCAGCACAAGGTGTCTGCCTCTGTTACCCTGCATCTCACAACTTTTCCATTAGCGCATCACACACAACCAGGGCACATTCTGGTCTGCTCTCCTGTTTTCCTGCTGTGCTGCAAAATGACATTTGTGATACCGGGAAATTGTGATACCCCCCCCCCCACCCCCCGCACATAAATCTCCAGCTGGGAAGCGTGTCCTCACCTATAACAGACACCTGTTGTATGCATGTCATCAATTTTATAACTGTATCAATATAGTGGTCACTGTTTTTAATGTGCCAAAAAAAATCAATTTCACTACAATGAAGCACTAAATAGACAAACCTTGATGTTTGCAGACTTTTTACTCATCCATCCATGCTCTTACTTTGTTGACTGATGTGGTGAAGAGTTTCAGCACTACTAACAAAACACCGCCAGTACAGGGTGATATTATGTTGAAGAAAATGATTCAGCCCTGCTGGCCATGAAATGTGGCCATGAACATTTCATGGCCAGCAGGGCTGAATCATTTTCTCCCCACACACACACAGAGTCATTGCGCTTTATCCAGAAACAGTTTGTCAGTGTCTCCTCAATTGACACAACAGCCGATAGTCAGAAAGCCTCAGAGCACCCTGAAACAATTTCAAACGACACAAAGGAGATCATGTCCCCCATTCATCATCGAGATGAACAAGATGCTTGCTTGGCTCGCCCGAGTGGAGGATGTGCTGTCACAGGGACCAGGTGCATCGAGCTCACGCCTCAACAAGCCTCGTCAAGACCTGGAGTAAAATCCTCTGCGACATGGAGGCAGCATGAAGTGAAAAGCCTCTGTCCTAAACACATCAGACACTGAATGTTTCCCACACCCAGAGAAATTTCACCCTTCCAGCAACCACAGCGAGACAATTCCTATTTTTAAATGTAGTTTTTCTATTTTGATCCTCAGTCTCTATAAACCCTTTTAACACAGAGTTTTGTTCAGCTTCTCTTGAAACAGGAGGGACCGGAGGAGAGCAGCGTTTGGTTTGCTTTTTGTGCAATAATTGCTTAAAAATAAATCTGTCGAAATCTGAGCAGAATCGTTCTCTACTGACAGATTTCTTCATTTTGATAACAGTATTCACAAGGCAACAAAACACTGCACCTCATCAGGGAAACACAAAGATGTTTGACAGTGTTGTGCAAACATCCATTTTCTACAATTAACTTTGATTTTCACTCTCCTCCTCAGTGACTGCAGACACTTAGAAAATGTGTTTATAATAATAATAATAATCATAATAATAACTCAGATTTCTGCGTTATTATGAAGTTTCCTGAGTAGGCTAACCTTGAAAGTTAAGGAAGTTAAAAAATTTAAAAAGTAAAATACTGGTTTTAGCCAAAATGACCAAGAAATATTCAGTTCTCATATATCCAAAACGTCCACTATCATTAATATCTAATCAATTAAAAACACATATAAGCACATGTTTATTAGAGCCTTTCACATATTAGCAGATGGTACAAATATGAGCTCCAAATCCCACGTAAGGCATTTAGTGCTTCTAGTAGTTGGAAGAAATTTACTTTCCTCATTAATATGTAAATTTATGCAGCAAGATGCAACAACTGTTGAGATCAAATATAGTGCATCATTTTGTTCAATAGTAAGGTGTGGTGATATTGCAGCACTGAATACTGATGTGTTCTGACAAAGTGTGAAATGACAGAGGTAACCACGTCTTGGCATCTGATGAAGGTAATTAGGTGTTGTAGCGAGACGTGCTCTTTGCAGCAGGTTGAGGAGGTCTTCTCCAGTAGCTGCACCCAATTCAGCTTCTGCCTATTAAATATTATTATGTAAATGTCTTTGGTCAGCTAATGCCACTACACTTTCCTTTCCAATTGCTGGACTTGCGGGTTATTTCAAACAGCTCAGTGGACTTTAAGAACGTCTGTTCATATGACAAATGGCAGCAAAGGGTGAAAAAAAAATATTAGCAGATAAGGAGCATTCGGCAGACTTTACATGACAACAGAATCTCTATAAGACCAATAAGTAGCAAAGAGGTGTTTCCTAAAAAACAGCAGTGAAGTAAACATACATCCTGCTGTGACAGATTAAATATCATCTATGAAGCTTTCCTGCCCTCTGCTGTTCACACACTGAATAACTTGAGCTGAAACCATGAGCACCGCTGATGGGCAGCAGGTGCTGCTGAAATGACCAAATGTTTTCATCTTCAAATAATCAATCAATCTTTTTTAATCTGTTGTTGATTAAATGTCACGAGTTCCCAGAGTGACATCTTTAAAGTGTTTTGTCTGATCGGTGAATCTAAAACTCAAGATATTCAGTTTTCAGTAACCAGTGATTGATTATTTTCCAATCTGTCTGTGAGTAAAATTCTATAGAAGTTTTTCAGCATGAGTAGAAAATGCAGCAGGAGTGAAAATAAACATTTATCTATATAATAAACAATAAATCTGTTGTGAACTGTTCCTCAATTTTCTTTTGCTCTGGCAGTTTCACCTACATCATTTGTGAATAATCATCCACTTTAACACACAAATATTACATAAAACAAAAACTACTTTTAGCCACCTTGACCTGTCAGCCTTACAGCCAGAGTTTAAAGGTCGGAAAACAATGATAATTGCCATAATATCCTTCGACAGCAGAAAGTCAATTATTTTTTAGTCCTCAGACCTTAATTTAGATGAATTTTGCATGATGAAGGTCTCAGGACAAAAAGACTAAATAAAGGGAGAACAAATCCCAATTTGTGAAAACGATAAGCTTAGCTGCACAGGCATCACCCAGTTTTACAGAATAAAGCTGACCCAAATGTATCCAAAAGTGTCTGTGAAATCTGGGAAGTTATCTGTAAACAAACCCAAACCCTCCGACTGAAAGGCTGAATAAATTATTTGACTCACAACTCTAAACAACTCTTGCTGATTTGCCTAAATAACAGGCTTCACCTCTCAGAGTCTAAGTGTCGAGTGTGTGAGCACATCTGAATCAATTGAGCAGTTCAAAAAACCAGGGTGCGTCTTTGAAATAATTTATTCAATATTCATATATGGTAATATAATGGGTTCATCATGATCAGCATATAAAATATGTACAGAGCAAATCATTAGTAAAAATGACAGATCCTGCTGGGAAAGTATGTGCTTTTTATTGTAGAAGGCGGTAAAATCTCAGCAACTTCCGAGAGGATTTCTTCATGTAACAATCATTGATCCTGGTTATTGATATCCCAGATGTGCAGTTTCTAGTAGATAATTAGCACAGCTTGAAGTTTAAATGGTGATCTGTGATTAAGAAAGGCTGCAGTTGGACTGTTTGGATTCTCTCCCCTAAACAAAGAGAAAGCACAGTCAGAAACAAAGCCCCATTTCACTCCACATACACATTCAAATATTCATTAAAAATGTATGAAAAAGGCTAATTAGTCTTTCATCTTCTGCCACTAAAGAAAGTTCAATGAGGAACGGTTGCCATGACAACAGTGTACCTACATGTGTTCCTGTTAGCATGCTAGTGACGGCTAAGCTTTCCGGGTACCTGTTGTCTCTGCTGCTGGCGTCTGTATTCTTCTTCACTGGCGGCGAGAGCCTGAGCCAGAGCCAGATCCTCCTGCTCCTGAGGGCTGAGAAGCAAACAACAAAAACACTAAATGAAGAACCACAAAAACAAAAAGGTAAATCTGTGAATCATGGGTTTATTTGTTGTGCTACAAAACTATTTAGTTTAGTTTTTAACCGATGATACTGTCCTGGATATCTGGATAAAAATGGTGGGAAATATCTGTTAACAGTCAACTACCTTCCCATTACTTGAGACTCAAAACTCATTCTTGACTTTGGAAACAACAGTTAATAAGAGCTACTCATTCACCAAAAACCTGCTCATGAGTGAACCTTACAAACAAGTGGGATGAGGACTCAAACATCTCAAAAAGCTCTCCCTACTAATGTAATGAATATTTATATTAAATCTCTACAGTCATTTAGGCTGCTACCAACCACAATCAAAGAGAAGAGCGCTTTCTTCCCTTTGTTTAATCCTACAATCAAACCAGCCCATTCTGAAAAGCCTACTGCTGTAGGCAATCTGCCAGGTAAGGAATCTATTCAAGTCAATTGATATTCCTATAATGCACATAAGATCTGACCATAGATCAATGTTATTAAATATTTACTGTGAAAGAAGCAGTCTATGGCTGAACAAAAGGGCCTTTAAGTAACTTTTAACTTCCATGAAAGCTGTTGTAAAAGTGACATTACAGGCCAAACTCCTGCTCCTGTCTCGAAAAACTCTGCTTACACGTTGCACTATTGAACATTATGATTCTGACAAGTTGTAGACCAAACAAAAAATATCCAGCAGATTAATTGGTAACGAAAATAACAGCTGCAGCTACAGTTGAAATGATGTTTTTCTGTCTCATAAATCTGAACAATATAAATGTCAACAACCTTGCTTGCATCAGAGCACTGTTGTTTATACAATTAAATTCATTCAATATTAATTACACTTCATATTTCTCCCGATTGGTCAGACACTCTTCCCCCACTGTTTTTAGCTGAAGGTCAATGAGGAAAACACTCTTCCTCTCTCAACAGCAGCACACAGACACGAGTGGCTTAGGACTAATGTGAAGCTGATAATAGGATATTTCTCTCGTTATAGGTTGAGGAAGTTTACTCACCTAAGGGCTGGCTGAACTGTTGGCCTTGATTCAGCCAAAGACATCTCCAGAGCCCTTTGTAAAGCCTGCTCCTCCGTCTGTAATGAGCAGCACACTTGTGTTTACGTTTTACTCGCATTGGGCAATTTTTGAAAATCAGGTGAAGTCACGTAAATCGTGCATACCAAGCCGGCCTGAAATGAAGCTGAGGGTGGTATTACATTCTGTGCTGAAACAGAAGTAGGAATCCGTGGGGTAGTGCTGAGAAAAGGAGGTAAAAATAGGACCATGAGACAGGAAGGAATTGCTATTTTAGGTGTCCATTTAAAAAGTCAGAAGAACAACTATTTATATGAACATTTAGAGTCAAAAGAGTAGAAGTGCTTACCCGCTGTTGGGGCCTCTGGTATTTGCTCTCACACCATTAGAAACAGGTCTAGAGTTTCCTGAAGCAGATGAATTAGAGCTGGAGGCAGAAGTGGAGGTGGAAGAAGCACCTTGGGCCCTCGTTACAGCAGCATGTCTAAGATTTAAAATATGTACATATAAGTCTGATACATTTCAGCTGAAACAGCATTATCTTATGGTGTAGTAAAACTGTACCCACCCAGATTTGGACAGAGGTTTCCCATCAGTCTTACAATCATGGTCTAGTGGGTGCCGATGTTTAAGACAGTAATTTAAATGGCACTGGTCACAGGTTACTCGCATCATTTCCTTCTGCTTACAGCCTCCTTTAGAACATTTATTTGTGAAAATCTGAAAAAAATTGTTCAATATTAAAATGGTTATTTATTTCTGTTATAATTTAGAAAGGTACAACCGATTAATTGTATTAAATACATACTTTTCTCTTTCTTTGTGCAGGGTCTGATTTGCAGTCCCGATCAATGTGTTCACCGACTTTAATGTCGGGCATCTCCCCTCTCTTGACAGGAATGGGGATGTTGCACAAAGGACATACTGGGACCTGGACATCCTATAAAATCAGATATTACGCAAAACACAGGAATAAAGATTTTTAAGTCTGAATATATTACCACGCTGTTGTCAAATCTCACTGCAATAAAACAAAGATATTAAAACGATCATGGTTTTTTGATTCTGCGTATAACTTGTTATACATTACAGGATTGACAATCAGCACAGTCCAACTGGGTATCAAAATGTAGAAGCAAGACTCATCATAATCTGCTATGAGACTTATTTTGGTGGATGCTTTAGGACTATTTATTTATGCTCATATATGCACACTGATACACCGTTTCACTCAAGATTAAAAGAATCAAATAAATAAAAATAAATAAAAGTTAATAAAAGCTGGAATTTTTTTGATATATATGAGCATTCTTGCATTAAAGGGCAAAGAATTGAAAGTGTGTAGAAGTTGTACTGATAACATTATGTGTTACCTTCTTGTAGGATGACATGCATTTGTGATTTGCATAGCTTATGTGGTCCTTGCAGAAGATCTCCTGACAGGCATCGCATCTCATAGGAAGAAAATCTGTAGTATAAAGAAAGGTTTTAGATTTCAAGTTCAAATCAAACTTAGATGCACATAAACAAGCAGGACATGGTCCTCTTTTCCAAACTGTACTCACCTAAACGTTTGCAGGTCTTCTCAGAGCAGTGTTCACCTAAATCTGGAAACTCCATCACAGAAATACCTCCACAGCTGACAATGGTAGAATCTCAACAACCTGAAGGAGGTAGAAAAGGCTTAGAGTTTCACTCAAAACAGATGAAGTGCTGACTGCTGACTGTCAACACTGACAAGGGGTGGATTCACTGCATGCTAGCTAACGTTAGCTTTGAAATTAGCTAAGTCATTCATAAGTTTGTTATTTCTGGTATCATGTCAAGACAAGCTTACTTTCAAGTAAACTTAGTAGCGATGCTGGTTTTGGCTTTCAGACGATGTCTTGGTTATGTGGAAACATAGATGTCATCAGCCTCCTAGAAAAAGCTAGCTAGGCCAGGCTAATTTATACGATTAGGCTCGTTACATAACTACCGTTGAGGACGGTGACGATCGTATGGCTGACATACAACTCGCCCAACAGCGAACAGAAATGACTGTATTCTGACCACATTATGACACAAGTTGTTTTCAAATCGTCATCAGTAACACTTGTTTATTAACTACACAAATGCTAGCGATTAGCTTGTGTGTTGCTAAACAATAGGCCAACGTTAAAGTAAATGCTACCTTGTGTAGAAAGCATTTTTTTTAAGTAAGTGAAGACAAAGATATGTCCCTCTCTAGCCCAAACCTCTAAAATAAACAAAGTAAACACCATCAACATGATGATTTTGTTTTGTGGTATGTGCTTAGTCAAACTGCACTGTTAGCTGACTCAAGCTAGCAAGATAAATCTGATTGTTTTTTTTTTTTTACTTACCAAATCCCCTTTTCCTTTCAGTCCCTTGTGTTACAGTAGGAGGCAACGGTGTTATCTTAAATTATCCAGGTTAACTGTGACTTTACCTTGCCTTTTTGACAGTAGTTTGACTGTAGATCCCTGAGCACCACTGTTTGCTGCGCTGAGCTGTTGTCGTCAAGTTTTGATGTCACGCACGCTCCTCCCACGTCAATTACGTAACCTGACGTCAGGAAAACTCACATCCATAGACTGAATATAAGCCACGTCACTGTAGGTGTGGTTTGACAGACCGTAGAAAACACAGGTGAAGTCTGGAAAGATCTAGACCATCACATCTCAGACAAACAGTGTAAAGTTTATTCTATTTGCTAAAGTCCACCCCAACATCTCTCTAACATTTTCTTCTTTCTCTTTCCTCTCTATTTTATTTGGCATATCTATAAAAAAAAATTCTCAATCAGGTTTTTTTTTTCTTGTTTTTTAAAAGAAATGTATTCAGACCATTATCCCACATAACAGAAGTGATTAGCCCAAGTACATTTAGGGGAAAATAAGGTGTACATTAGCAAAGCAAAAGTCTCAAAATATGTAAATTATGGACATGAAATTAGAAACACTGCTATCGACTTGATTACTTTATTTTGAAAGGTTTAACCAGGGATGTTTGTGACAGTGAGAGGAAGTATTTATTGCCCCCGAGTGGCCACAGGGGTGAACTTCAAAATGCTATTAAATTTGTGTCCAACACACGCTGTTACCATTGGTAAAAAGTTTGAAATGTCAGTATTTTGTACAGTTTTTAATAGTGTGATGATTGTAAAGAACAACTGTAGCATTAGTGTTGGTAATAAATCTATTAATGGCTGTTTTCTGGTTTGGAGACTGGTCTACGCCCGTTTCCGGATCAAAACAAAGATGGCAGCCCAATGCTTACCCGGATAAGAAACTGACACAATTTTGAAATCAGGTTAAGCGGGTGCTTTTATTTTTGTCATCTAGTGGACAGAATATTTTTTCATCCAAATGATGAGAAGAGTCTTTGAGGTTTCTGGAAGTAGAACAACGGTAAGTGTTTCTTGGCTTTTTAAACATCACCTGTATGCTACATTCTGATACAAGAGTTGTATAAACTTTGACTAACTTTGTGTGTTGACAAACTACAAGCAAATACTAATTACTGAAGGTGAAAACAAACATGTATGCTGCACTTACAAAACCTTTCCCTCCAGAAATAAATACTGTGAAGACCTGTAATTCTGAAACATAAACAATACAATTACATGTTATGTAATCATTTTCAACAATTTTTATTCCAGTTAATATTTTCAGTTAACTTATGCCAAAAACCTTTCCCTTTGGAGTGATCTTTATTTTCTTGTAGAATTCATTTCAAATAACAGTAATGTAGACCTCATAGAAATAGTTGGTGTTTTAAATTCTAAATGTCTTTATATCCAATATGACTTTTCATGAATGACAGTCATTCTGGAATACATTTACAAACAGTAAAAAATGTTCTACGCGTGACAGGAAAGTCATCATGAATTTGTGATTCAGAGTATACAAATGTACATTATCATTAAACAAATCAGATAAAAAATTGACGCCAAGAATGTGGGTCATTTTTGGACAACATCAATTTTCTGAAGGCTTAAGTTTTGCAAAGCACAATCTCCATGTAAATAAGGCAGTCCTGATATTTCACAGGTCATTTACATGGAGAAAAGTCACAGAAAACTTTAGCCACCCACTTTGTTAAAAATAGTGCTGTGTCATGTTAGCCTTTTGTATAACTTTTCCACTGAAGTTTCCTTGTGTTTGCTTCCCTCTAGTGGTCACCATGGAACTGCAACACATGACTGTCATTAAATTACATCAATGCAGACATAATGCGCTTCGGGTGAGTACTTTCAACCAGAAACTAAATAAGGGACACTAATGTTAATCGTTCTCTAGTGGACACAGCTAATATAATATAATATAATATAATATAATATAACAATAGTTAATAATATAAGTCTTTAGCAATGTAAAGCAGAGTAATTGTAGTCATGTTATTACTAATGATAATAGTATCTGTATTAATAATATATACTCAAATAATCTGAACCCCTGCACTGTAATGCATTCCAAGAAACTGTCCTTAAATAAATATCAAATCTTATATTCTTCACATCCATCTCAGCACTGAATGAGGTTGGAATCCAACAAACGACTCACCTCCGGGCTTGTCTCGGGTGATTTTTGTTTGCCTCGTCCTTTACCCTCTCTACCAGCTGATTGCGCTCTGAAAGATGCTTTGTATCGTATTATAGCTCTTGTTGCCCCTCCTCAGTGGAGGAATCAACGCAAGATTATTGTACATTTAACAAAACAAGCTCAACTCAGTATCCACTTTTGAATTTTCCAGAGCTTTCAACTGTATCACAAGGTCATCATCAACAAATGGAGTTTACTCAGTTCTCATGGAGATGAATTTGCAAGCTTAATCAGTGGTAGTAAGAGAACCGTGAGTCAGGATTATTTTGTTTGTTCTGCCGTTTCGTGTTGTTTCGTGTGCAAAGATAATTTATTTACATTTATTTCTTACACATGGCTCTGCAGTAGTGCAGCACTATTTGCATTTAAGCAATAACCTCTCCTGTACAAGACTTCTCTACACTAGCTGTGGCAGAGGTTGGTCAAGGTGTGGAAACTTTTGAGATTCACTGAATACACATTTCAAATTTTCAAAGTTTATAGTGTACTTCTAGGTTTTCCCAAAAGCCTTAGTATTGTAGCAGTATGACTTGATGTCTGGGTTCAGACTTAAGCAAATCATTACCCCTTCATGATACCAGTAATTAGTGTTCCCACATGATGAGTGGTGAGAGATACTGTGTGTGTGTGTGTGTGTGTGTGTGTGTGTGTGTGTGTGTGTGTGTGTGTGTGTGTGTGTGTGTGTGTGTGTGTGTGTGTGTGTGTGCGTGCGTGCGTGCGTGCGTGCGTGCGTGCGTGCGTGCGTGCGTGCGTGTGTGTGTGAAGACATTTACCTGGGAGACAGAGTTTCCCATCGAGATGCTAGTTAAACACTGTTTTAGTTTAGTTTAATGATGAGTTTGTTGCATAATAAAAGCCCAGCTGGCATCTGCAGGTACCTGTGGAGGTAAATTTCTCATTGAACCCTGCAGTTAATCTTTTCCTCATTATCATTTGTTGGACAGCATGTGGGTGTTGCACTGTGTGAGACACTTCATGCTAGTAATCAACATTTTGTAGCTACAGTATTTCCAGGGACATACAATGAGGGAGTGAGGAAATATCCTCTAAAAGTCGCTTTAATCATGGCCAAGAAGTAGAACCTGACTTTTATCGCTGTTTTTCATCTGTTTGATATGAGATTTCCTCTGTCTACGGCAGTGAAGTTAATAGACTGAGGAAAGTATTTGCCTTGGAGTTTAACACATCCTGGGTGAAATTTAATTCCTAAAAGTATCCTTTCTAAGCCATAATGCCCTGATCCCTGTTTAGATACCAGATGTCCCAAGTTCTCCACATTAGATGAGCTGCCATTGGAAGTCTTTTGGTATTAGTTTAAATGGGTTTTAACCTTTTTAAAATACACCGTCCCACCAGTGGCATGCATTGGCCATGGCAGTTTTAAGTGTGTTTTGGTCTGTACTAAACACAGTTTTCATACAACCTTGACAAATTATATATTGTTTGAAAGCTCTAAGACTCCTATTTCTTTCCATGCAAAGCATTTTATGATCCACATATCACTGCAAGAGCTGCTGAAACAGAAGAGTTGCAGTTGTGACTCCCAAAGTCTTTTCCACACAAAAGGTACAACTGCAGGCCAGCTAACCCTTTTTATACCAAAGACAAGCATAGATGAGACAAAACAAACATACGTTTCTACCATGGTTACACCCCTGTATCTTTGGTTCAATATTGTTTATATTCATTCTGACTTTTTGGTTGTAAAATTTAAAGTGTCAGCTTAAAAATGAGACCAGGGTTGTGACTGTAATCAAAAGGGATGAAGAACAGTAACCATTCTATTTTGGGTTAGGGCTGAATGATAGGCAAGAAAGATAATATTGCGATTATTTTGACAGATATTGCGATATGAGTCACGATTATAGTGGGAATGGTAATTTTTGCATTTCACTTTCACTGAAAAACAATATAAACATGATGATGATGTGATTTTTTGCTGAGGTTCATACCAAACAGTGTATGTTGTAATATATGTTCCCTTACGTCTGGAGCATATCATTTGTCGGCCAGGGCATCTCTGTAGCACCACAATGCTTAATTATGGTATGTTGTGACACATTTTACCTTTATATAAAGATTACAGTTCCTGCGATTTGGATATTGCACTTAACCATATTGTGATTTTGATAATTTTTCAATTAACTGTACAGCCCTATTTTAGCTAGCCCTACATCATTTTCAGGCTTCTGCACAAAAATGGTGCGATCTCATTGTATATTTTGTATATTTTGTATTCACTAATATGTCAATACAACTTTAACAATATTGTGAAAAATACATACACAGTGTGACTCTTGAAGTTAGCATGCTAACCAGCTATCCCGGGCTCATATCAACCTGTCTCTTCGCTTTCCCATAGCAACTCACTGTAGCCCCCAATCTGTCCTGAAGACGTAGCGCTGCTCAGAGGGTGTATTATAACCTCTTGTATTATAAAAACGATGATGGTTGAAGCTCTTGTCGACAGCAACAATCACCTGCTCCTGGCAAGAAACCACATTCAGCGGCAAAGAAAACTTACAAATTGCACTCTCTCTCTTGCACTATAGACTCTTCTGCACATATACAGTGTATTTGCACAGCTTCCTACACAACGCTCAATCAATGTCATGCATATGGCCTAAGTATTGTAATGTGTACAGTGTCTGTAGCTTTTGAATTAATTTACAAAGTACTTACTAAATGCTATATTTATTATTTTAAATAGTTCTTTGTCTTTATGTTTCCTACCTCTTCAGACTGTTCCACGTGCATTTCCCCTAAATAAGGTCTTATCTTATCATCTTATCTTACCTTAACGGTTATTTTAAATGTGCCCACCAGTATCTTTAGCTAAGTTGAGGGCTGATTTAGACCTAATAGGAGTCATAATAAATTCAGTCTAGTAAGCCTGGAAATATAAGGTTCTCTAGTGGGTCGACAGCAGCTCTGATAAACTGTTCATTGAAGATTTGACATGCCATCCAGAAAAATAGTTATGTACTTTCTGTCTTTTGAAATATTTATTCCCGAACGAGTCGTTCAAAGTAATATTCGGCTTTTGTGAAAATGTGTGTAACTCAGTTTTATTAAAAAGTGAGATAGAGCCACATAATTCCAAAATCACAGTCTGACATGAATTATTTAAACTCAAGTCCAATCATCCAATCTTTTGACAATTTACTGAGAGCAAATCTTAGATTATGTTCTCGAATTTAAGTTTGGACTCTGAGATGAGTGAGTGTAATGAGGTGAAATTGACCTCAACATTGTTTTAGATGGCACACAGGCTAAATCTCTTGCA
Source organism: Seriola aureovittata (assembly GCF_021018895.1). NCBI lineage: Eukaryota > Metazoa > Chordata > Actinopteri > Carangiformes > Carangidae > Seriola > Seriola aureovittata. The sequence goes on from NC_079380.1 coordinate 9,448,082, forward strand.
AACTGATGGCTTTAAATGTTAATTTCTCAGAGCAGAGAACTGCTTGGTTTAATGTTACCAGGCTGAGTGGTGTCTTTGCAGGTTTTACCAGTTGATGGCAGCAGGATTCTTCTACAAACTGCTCAGTGAGCTGTGGAGGGACTGTGAATACAGATGGCTCACAAAGGGTGTAGTGACGACGGTAAACACACTGCAAATAAAGCGTGTATTTCTATGTTTATTGTCAGTACATGGTGAAACTCTTGTTTTTAATTGTTGAATTTCAAACATGAATGCCACAACAACCGCATACAATTAGCCTACAATATTTTTGCACATTTGAGGGTTCAGCAATATATATATAAAATAAAATATGAATAAACTTTAATGTATAAATAGTGATGATTTCTACTGCTCTCCTTATTCTGCTCATAAGGACCAAAATTATTAAGAGGGGATCAATAAAGTAACTGATTTAAATGACATGACTACAACATATTCCTCCTCTGAGATGTTGAATGTAATGGAAGATCGCATCATCAGGAGCCGACGGAGGCAGTTACAGAGCGCATACAGCTCTCTCCTGTTCTGCAACACCTGTCTCATAAGCTGCTAATGCTACGGCCAGATGGCACCACTCTGGAAAACACCTGGCCCTCCAAACACATCCCCGAAGCTTCCTCACACGCTCTAGACCCAGACCTTGTCTTTGATTGTTGTTAAGGATGCAATTTCAGATTATCAAGTCATATTAGAGGATTACACGATCTCTCAGTGGGGTTGAATAATATAAAAAAATAAAAAAAACAGAGGAAGGAAGGGGCGGTCGAAACACTTTCAATATACTTTTATTTTTCAGATTAGTTATAAGATGAGGAATCATCTTTAAAACAATGAAGGAAATGTTTAAAAGTGCAGTCCATAAACCAAAATCAACTGCCCAAGAAAGAAATTTCAGTCTTGTCAATCTTGACATTTTGAGCTATGTACCCACTTTTGAGTGTGTGTCTATTAGGAATCTGTGACTTATTTTAGGCCTGCAGTATAGTGTGTGCTTCCTACACTTTCTTTTTAAACTGCTTTGACTGCAGATATATGAGGTTCAAACAGGGAAACTCAATAAGTATTATGATAATATTGGACAGTCAGAATGATTTTCTTTGACTATAACATCGACGTGGTGGTAATAATAAAACACTTTATTGATTGCCGCAGGGGAATCGAGGTCAGAGGTCAGGAAAACAGGGCAGAGGTCAGCGCTCAAGAAGACTGATGAACTGGATGATTCAGACACAAAAGCATAAAGCTGAGTTGTTTGTCGTCTCCAACGATTTGTCCCCCCTGCCACATGTTATTGGTCCCGGTAAACATTTGGTTATTGTGTTCACATGTCTGTCTACAGTGGCAGGCTGAAAAGAATACACAAAGGAAGGCAAACGGCCACTAGAGGGCACCACAGGTCTTTTTATGGACACTGAGAACAGGTCTTCTGAGATTTTGGTTTGATGAATCCCTAATGGAGGGTCAAGAAAGCCTGAAGGTCTGTGGGTAGCACTGGTGTGTCCCATCACATGTATAATGTGTGTGTGTGTCACTGACTGCACAAAGTGTAGGATGCCGAATGTGGTAGTGTGGTTGTTTTTGGGGTTTTTTTCTGCAGAAGATGAAAGAAAACTGAAGTTGATGTTCAGGAGATGGGCCTCTCAATCAGACAAAACATCCACCGATGTCCAGAATATGCCGTTTTTGCAGCCATGAGAAAGAGCAGCAACAACAGTGGTAAAACATATGCCTGAAGTTTGTTGATCGTGCATCTCAAAAGTCCACTATGAGCTCCAGTGTGTCTTTTTGTGTCAGAAAATGGTGTCTCGCTTTGCTGCAGTGTAGTGCTACAGTAAATATCTCTGGGGTTTTCTTTCTTTTTTTTTGTTGTTGTTTTTTGGTACAGCGGCAGATGGCCGGGCTGCAGAGCACAGTCACCACTCTCTCTTTCTCTCTACCAGCTCTTTGCAATGTGAGGAAACAGCGAGGGACTTGCTGGCTATCCTGCCATCACTTCCAATTTGGCTGCAGCCAAAATAAACCACACAAGCTTAGCAACTAGTTAGTGTCTGCTGATAATAAATAGCTACATTTCTCAGGCCTAGTTTCAACTTTATGGACTTGGATGAGTCTCCAAAGTTTAGGTATGCAACTCTTACGAAACTCTTTATTGTATATTCATCACACAGTTTAATACACCTTTATAATATGTAGGTAGAAGGTGACCTGAAGGGCAGGGGAGTTTATTTATTATCTCAGAGGAAGCTGTGATGTTGTTGCGGGGAGTTTGATGATGTCCATGGAGCTTTAAAAACCAAACAAACCTATAATTTCTCCTAAACACATATACAGACAGAGTCATGCACAGAAGCTATAAGAGCTGCAATAACAAGACACCCACAGTGACAGGCAGACTATGTATGCACCTATTCACACTTTCACCCATCCAAACCCATTTGGGATTATATGGAGGATGGCTTAAAATTTGGATAGGCTAACACTTTTTTTCTTCTTCTTCATATATTCCTGTAGAGTTGAATTATTAGATTGAAGTTGAATAATAAGCACTGAGTCAAACAGCACACCCTTCATCTGCGGAGCTGTAATTAACGGGGGCAAAATGCAGGCGGTGGCGAAGGGAGGAAAAAAAAAATGCAAATTATTCTGCACAAAGGCTCCTCACAAATTGGCGTCACCATTTCTCAAATTATATCATTACTATATTTTGAAAATGTTAATCTGTTGAGCGGATTTCCCGGGGGAGTTGAGTAAATTAGTTCTATTTCCGAGACTGCCTCTCTGCAAAGGCACGGCAGCGACAAGCACCTCTGATTTGCTGATTACAATTAGACTCCCCAGTTTGGGCTCCTTCAAGCATTGATAATTTTCGGCATATTAAGCACGTTTTAGCAAAGGTGATAAGTCAGTTTTAATTGAAATGAAATTATTATTCTAATGGAAGTTTGGTTATTATTATTAGGAGGCACTAGTCATTCTAGCTTCATTTTTAATATATAAATGCTGGGGAGTAAAAAAAAAAAAGATTTTGAAGGGCATTAGGGTGTCAGGATTGAATGAGGTAATTTGAAGGGAATTACTTTCTCTTCTATCAGAAATGAACTGAATTAAAAGTCCAAATCAATCGCTTTCACTTCTCCATTCTACTTTGACAGCGGCACAATTACAGATAATTAGATGGGAGGAAACTTTTAATTGTGGGATTAGAGGGAGAGAGAATTTGTAGGATCAGAGGAAAATTTCCAGGCAGAGTTTTCTTGCTTAAAATCGAATCAAAGGATTTGCGAGCTTAAAATGGCAACCACCTTCTTTTTTTTTTTACTGTTTAATTGGAATTGCATCTAGTTCATCCAAATCATCCAAAACAATTAATTTAGATTTAATTCTATAATTATCATCAAATCGAATAATGTGCAACCTAATTTAGATAGTTAAAAATTAACGTGCGTGAAGTTAATTGAGTAATTAAACTCCTAAACTGCTGCCTATTAATTTGCCTGCCTAATTAAAAATGAATTTGATTCTGTGCTGCTAAAGTGGGCATCAGTGTTGGATGGGCATGTTGATAAGGCCCTGTGTCTTTTTTTTGGGGGGGGGGGGTGTTGTTGGGTGGGGTGGGGTGTATCAATTCAACACCCGTATTATGTTGGCACTCATGATATGAATTTCACTTATCTGGTTATCTGGAGTCAGGTGAGTATGCAGCTGCAAAATCCTCTTATGAGACTCAGCCAAACAGACAAACAACACAAAAAGTTGGCAATAGAGAGACTCATTTAGGAAGGGAGAAGATAAAGTCCAAGTGGAAGTGCTTGATTTCTTCTTGTTTAGCTGCAAAACGTAACTTTGATGCATGTCAAAAGTCAAGAGAAAGGGGCTTGTAGGTAACAGTTGTTGTATGTTTGCACATCTTAGAGTACAAGTATATGAATTAGTGTGTGTGGAGAGTTTGTGCTGTAGTGGGTGGGGGTGGGGGTGGGGCTTTCCCATGTCCTCCATCAGTGCCCCTGCCTCATTCATCACTGTGGTCAGTAGTGGACTTATAGCAGCCAACTTCGTGGGAGTGATTAGTGCAACACTAACACAAGCATTTAATATGAGGCAGCAGCGGAGAAAACAACAGTAATGTGTGTGGCTCTAAGAGATAAACATCATCTTATCACTGATATGATACACTCTCCAGGCTTCATTGTGTGTTACTGGTCATACAGTCATTCTTTAGAATGAATTTACATGCATCTCTACTGGGAGAACAGGCTGGTTTATCTTGTAAACTGTGCTTGAGGTGATGGGTCACATCTGACTAAGCTTGTGGTGGAAAATAGTCACATGCAGTGAAATGTCAAAGTAATAAAGTATTAATATTTCACTATCTTGGAAAGGGCAAGTTGTTTTAACACAAAAGTGTTTGGATATCCCACACATTTACACGTTGGGCTCCTTTACTTTCTCTGTAAGTGATGGAAAAAGATGCACTTATTTTTGTAAAGGGGAAAACATTGAGATGTGTTGAGGTGTGTATCTGTCAGCCTCCTCCACCATTTATTGGCCCTGGAATTTCTCTCTTTAGATGGAAAGTTAATCAATTAGTCTATAGGCCCTGTGCTCTTATTGATTCACACCAACAATTCATAAATGCAATAAAGACCATGTGTCCTGCTGCAACCAAAAACTGGACACAGAACTGTCAAAGAGGGGAAAAAATATATACACACAGATATATATATATATTTATTATCACTTTCCCCTCTGAACAGCTGCCAAAAGGGCCAGTTATAAAAAGGTAACAAGGCAGGGCAACAGAGCGACTGAATGCTGGCCTTGTTCGCCTTATTATCGGGTTAATTAAAGCTAGAATCTGACAATGTCACCCGCTTGTAGAAAAACGGATTTAAATGCAATGTCTCTGGAGACTGTGTCAAGGGCTGCTTTTCATTGAGCTCCTGCGTGTGCGCGCCGGAGTTGGGGACAGCCTTATATATATGCTTGGAATCGACGAAAAGCAATTATTGAATTTTAGATGTTCAAAAAAGAAAATGAATGGGGAGGAATTATTCATAAGATCTTGTCCGCGTGTGCGTTAGAATTAAAGTTAAAATACAGAGAGAGGAGGGGTGGGGTGAGGGTGTGTGTGTGTATATGTGTGTGTGTGTGTGTGTGTGTGGGGGGGGGGGGTGCTTCAAAGACGAGACTGCTAAAAAGGAAGATGGATAAATAGGCGAGATCATTTCTGAGGAGTTCATTAAAATGTAGGGCTACACATTGAAATACAGAGGGTTGTTATTTGGGCTTGGGGGTCAAGTGACGAGCGGATTATATACTTCCTCATAATAATATTAATTAAACAATTTGCATGCTAATAGGGTAACAATTATCGCAGCTTCTGTTGAGAGATTCAGGTTATTACAACATGCCAATCCGGGTGCCAAGGGTCAGGGAGTGAGTGGGGTGCGAAATTTCAACTCTGATTAACATTATGACAGCGCCAGACTTGGGATAAATAAAGTCGAATTAATTATTTGAAAACCTAATGAGCAGATAGGATTTAGGCGAGTCACATATTGAGTGCATGGGGTTGCACAAGTGGAGGAGCTTTCCAATTTGGTTTCCTGATAGGAAATGTTGCGAGTGCCTGTAATGCACATATGAGTATGCTACTTTTTTTTTTTTTTCTATTTTATTCTCTTCTCTTGTTTTGTCCCAGTCTCTATAGTAGTTGAAGCCTCCCTTTATTTGGTCATATATTTTGCTCATAACGCAGCGTTGCTCGTAACTGAAGCTTTCGCCTTGTAACAGTAAAATATTATAGTTTCACTCTCGCTTTGTGCCTTCAGCAATGTCTCAGCTCCCCCTCAAACACAGCCATATTTCAACAGTCACCCTATTTGTTTTACGCCCTGCACGTGAACCTGTCTGATTGTAAAGGTTTAATGTATTTAAATCATGATCCATAACTAACATGGGAGGGGAGGGGAGGGGAGGGGGTTATCTCAACTCAGTGGTTCCCAAAGTGGGGCTCAGGGACGAGGCAGGGTCGCACAGCCCACAGAGGGTCGCAGGCATCCCTGGGGGGAATATTTTATTCCAACAATATATTATCAGTTAAAATTTCCATTTTAAAAAAAAAAAAAAGAAAAAAAAATCAGCTTTCACTTTTCTCTGCCACCTCCTTAAGAAATGTGCCAATATCCAAATATACACACAAAAAAAAGAATACACAAAAAAGATTTTAAAAATGCTTATAAAAATAGCTAAGGCGTTATCTTGGATAAAATGTGTGTTTTTTCTTTTGGGTTTTTTTGGGTTTTTTTTGCCTAATCTGGTCTAATATTCAGCTATTTGCAGGTCCTCCCGTGAACAAAAAGTCCGGGAGCCTCTGGCCTAACCTATCCGCCTGCATAGCCTTTCCTTCCCGGGATTCAGTGAGCCCTTCCTCCCGGTGGGTCCCCCGTGTAGTTGCGATGTAGTTCTTATCAAAGCCCTCCTGTCTTGTTGTGACAGCTCTGATATTGTTTATTGAGGTGGATGTCAGCTTTAATTAGCAATCGATACGGGGAGCGTTTGCAGAGTGCGTCTCTGACGTCAGAGTCCATTACCGCTTCTCATTGGGTCTCATATTCCCAGAGCCTGGGCTAATTATTGGGAGGTTCATGTGGATAAAGTACAGCTCATCCCTCCCTTCACATCATGTCCCCTACTCGTTGGCCACACTCACTGCATGCTTTTTAAATTCCCATCACCGGCCTCCAGACGTCGTTTCCTTCTGCCTGCGGGATGATGGACAGCAGGATACTGGATCCACCTCACGCCCAGTTCGGAGGCTCTCTCGGCGGGATGGTGGGCTTCCCGTACCATCTGAGCCACCATCACGTTTACGAATTAGCCGGGCATCAACTTCAATCTGCGTCCGCGGTTCCTTTCTCAATAGACGGATTACTCAATGGTTCCTGCACGGCTTCGGTGGGTAATTCCAACCCCCTCTTGTCTTCGGGCTGCGGGATGAATGGAGATAATCAGCAGTACAAACTGACAGGTAAGCCACATTATATGCTGCACAATAACCTCTCATCAAGGTTGGCTGGTTGCACAGAGACAAAAAAAAAAACAACAGACAGAAACAAAGACAGGATATTGCGGTACAAGTTATCCTCTTGGTGGTGTTTTTTAAAGGGCATGCCAAACCTCACAAACACAGAGGCGAAGCAGGGAGAGCATTTCATCTCGATCACCGAAAGCTGAGGATGCAACCAAGCAAAAACAATGTCCCTGTCAGTCAGTAAAACACCAGAGCAAGGAAATGCTTGTGTTAACATCTGAGGCATCCCCGCTTCATTCAGAAAAGCTTTGATAGAGGCTGCAGGCTGCATGTGTGCAAATAGACTGCAACATTTCCAAATGCAATCTCCTTCTATAGCTCTAAAGTTTGCAAAATTGTCTGCTCACACATGAAACCGTCCTGTTAAAATGCTGTTAAAATGTGGTATTTGTTTTTAATTAAATAAATAAATAATTTATCCTTTGTTTACATTTATTCTCACCCTGCTGTCAGACTCGGTGGACCCAGACAAAGATAGCCCTGGTTGCAAGAGACGAAGAACTCGCACAAATTTCACTGGTTGGCAGCTGGAGGAATTAGAAAAGGCTTTTAATGAGAGCCACTATCCCGACGTGTTCATGAGGGAGGCACTGGCTCTCCGATTGGACTTGATAGAATCAAGGGTTCAGGTAAATATTTATTTTGTTCCTTTACATATATTTTTTTTGTCGTGATTTTGAGCTTATGTGTGTGTATCTCTATTCCTTTTATTCATGGCACCGACTCAGTGCTTTCATTTTTGTAAAAAAAAAAAAAAAAGAAAAAAAGTAGAATAAATCCTCATGTAGCAAAAGTGAATTTTGGCTCATAATGTACACTTGATAATAATTTAAAAATTACCCAAAGAATCATTGCATGTGTGTGTATTGTCTGACCTTTCATGGTTTGTGTTAGTCAAATAAATCAATTTTAATTGCTCCTTTATTTTGAAAAATAATGAAGTCTTTAATACTGGTTGATATTTTGAATTTAAAAATTTTTTTATTGAAATTATTTTGTCAGAAACATTGATTTCATATTCCTCACATTTATTGACAATACTTGATAAACAAAGACCAGAAATATTCAGTGCAGCCTTCTTTATAATAGTTCAATTTCATCGATTATTATAATTTTATTTTTCTATAAGGACATTTCTGTCGATGAAAACGGTGAAGTGTTAGCTCACAAAGTTTTAGTTGTTACATTGGAAATAGATTATTATTAAAACTTGTGAAACTGGCCAATAGTTCAGTTGTCGTGTCAAACCGAAGCTTCTTTTGTTCTTCATCCCAACTTTTTCCAGCCATGATGCACAGATTGGTTTTTAATGAAAGGCCTAATTAAAGGCCTGCATACAAAACAGCAAGAGCAAGATGTAACCTCACTGTTTATTTAATTACCATAGAGTTAAGACAGAGACAAATTCAGCTCTAATTAATTTTCCCCTTGTAGTGACAGAGGTGCACATTACACGTGTTTTCAGGTGTTTTGTCTCCCTGTGCAGGTATGGTTTCAGAATCGCAGAGCCAAGTGGAGGAAAAAGGAAAACACAAAGAAAGGTCCAGGTCGACCTGCTCACAACGCCCACCCCACCACCTGCAGCGGAGAGCCCATGGACCCGGAGGAGATCGCCCGGAGAGAGCTGGACAGGCTGGAGAAGAAGAAGCGGAAGCAGGAGCGGCGGCTGCTCAAGTCCCAGAACAAGCTCTTGTCTGGGGATTTATTTCACACCCCGGGATCAGACAGCGACAGCGGAGTGTCGCATGTCACCGACAGTGACCACACCACAGGCCCGCCTTTTGACTCTGTCGGGGGAAGCCAAACGCCGTCGAGCTGCGACCAAACACCTCACCCTCTCCAAACCCAAAACCAGAACCAAAGACACTTGGACCTGGATGCTGGCGGATCCGAGCTGGACTCGCCCGACGCCAGCCACCGGTCAAGCCTGTGCTCCAACAATAACAGAGCGTCCAGCCTGCAGAAACTCAACCCTTTCAGCGTCGAAAGCCTCCTTTCGGACTCCAGACCGAGACGCAACCCCGCGGCCTTACCGTCCTCACGGCCTTTGATAGGGAAAGGACACTTCCTGCTCTATCCCATCACACAGCCGCTTGGATTCATTGTTCCTCAAACTGCTCTGAAGACAACAACAACAGCAGCAGCAGCAGCAGCAGCAACAAACTCTGACAGTGACACACCGGCGGAGAGAAACCAGCTCAGTGGCCGCTGCAGCGTCTCTGCGAGCTCTGCGGGATGTAGGAGCAGCTCGCCGGACTCTGCAGACGCCACACAAAAAGGACAGGTGGGATCAGAGGACAAGACCAGTTCACCGCACACCAGCCCGTCCAGGGCCGCCTTTTCCACTGGCAAAAGTACTCAGACCTCTGTTATTTGCAGCGATTCGACTTTCGCCCACGAACACAGTCCACAACTCATTAAGTCTGTCGATGCAGACAGAAACGAGCATTTAGAGAGCAAGGACCACCCCGACCACCCCGAGTCTGTCCTCAGTGACAGTCCAGCAGAAACAAAGACAGACTCTAAAGAAGATGTCGACATGGAATAAATCCCTGGGGGTAAAAAAAAATGCAGAAACATACTGATATAGCCTCTAAACGACACCTTTCATTAGGCCAAAGCTTAACCAGAAACTACATCTTTGCATCTAATCTCTAGGTTTTTCCCCTTTGCTGATATTTTTTGACAATGGTGTGCTCTATCTCTCTCTCTCTCTTTCTCTCTCACTCTCTCTCTTCTCTCTCTCTCTCTGTCTCTCTCTCTCTGCGAGTGTGTATGTGTGTGTGAGTCAGGAGTCTCTAGATATCCTTTAATGTGTGATAACTTGTCAAAAAAACAAACAAAAACACACACACACACACACACACACACACACACACACACAAGACCACCAGACCAACAAAAATCCTCAAGAGCTGTAAAAAGGTATTATACTATTTATATATGTAAGGTTTTTCTTAAATAAATCTATTGTATACAAGCACCTCAAACCGTGTGAGACCTTAAATAGCAGCACATACAGTGCACTAGTACAGTAGGAAGGGCTTTCTTAAGAAATCTCATGTTGTACTTTGTATATTGCCTTAACAAATTTATTCATCTATAAGCCCCCACTGAAATGAGGTTACGAGCCCGAGGCGAAAAGGACCCGCTCAACTCCTGCAGAGTTTTGATATGAAAGTAATTATTTTCCCGGTGGCTACTGCAGGGGGATTCAGTTTATTTTAGCTCAAAGGGGGTTATAATACATTACCGATTTCTAGTGATATGAAATCACATAAACTTCCAAGAATAATAGAATTAGCATGAAAAGGCCTGGGTGTCAAATTGAAATAGGAAAATAATAGCCCCGGCAGCTGGGAGTGTGTGTGTTTGTGCATATTGGATAGGGGATGGAGATTCGTGGGGAGGCATTTTCATGAGCTTTTTTTTTTTTTTTTTTTTTTCTTACCCCCCCTTCTTCTTCTTCCTCTTCTTCTCCCTCTCTCTCCACTTTGTCAGGGTCCCTTGTAGCAGGGCTATATTAAGATAGATGTTCGATGATATCCCTCATTGTTCTGTCGCTTTACATTGATGTTTCTGTGTTATCAGCCTATTGATCATGCGTCGGCTGTAATAGGACGGGCTGAGGCAAACGTGCCTATTTACAATAGCCGAACACATTTGTTCTAATAGGGTTGGTGGTCCCCAGGGAAGCCGTGCAGGATCTGGGACATCTGCTCCCTTTTGCAATATTAGCAGTGTTGACCACAATATCAAGTCGACCCAAGGAAGAAAATGTCGAGGCTGCTGTGAAGCATGTAATAACATCAAAGAAAAAAAAATATCTTAAGACAAAACAAAACAAAACCAAAACATACACACACGTCCAGTCCAGCTATATATGTAGAGCTGCTCACACCCTTGTTAAAATCCACAAGCCCTTCAGTGTTCTCTTTGGGTCTTGATTTGCAAATAAATTGAAAATAATCAGAGGGGTGAGCTTTACGTCTGAGCCGGCGCAAATGAATTTCTGAGCCAGTGTCCCTTTCAAAATATTTACATAAATTTCAACCCCAATGCAGCTGTTTGCACTAGGAAGCAATGTCTTATTAGGCTGGTTGGGGGCAGGGGCAGACACAAGCCAACATGGCACACGCACACACACGCACACACACACACAGTGAACATGCAGAAGATTACAGGCCTGCATGGTGTTGTTGTGGGTTAGAGGTGTATCCTCTGTGTCTGCATGGTGCTTATTGTGCTGAGATTATAGATGCCTTGTTGTACTCTGTGGTGTTTGTTTATTTTTATTGATTTATTTTTGATTATCTCCCATGATATCTCTATAAGTTCCCAATAATATTCTAGTCTCCAGTGAGTTTACAGGCATCTTTTATATATTTATATATATATATATATATATATATATATATATATATATATTAAGCTCATATTAATTGTGAAGTTTTGAGGGGACTTCCAGTTTGTTTTTATATTTATTTCATCACAATAGCACTAATGTTTTTTTTTTCTATTGTTGAATCAGGAATACTTTTGACACTATGCAAGAGGGAAATTGCTAAATTCTTCTAGGTTGTCACTTCTTTAGAAATCCAGAGATACAAGGTTTATTTACTAAATTGTGGGATAACCGGGGCCAATTTGAAATAACCCTTAAGATTCTTCGGTGTGTATTTTTCCATGCTACTCTTAGGCTATTTGGGACGTATGCCCAGTTCATCCATAATTCATTAGCACACTGAATAGGAGTATCGCTGGCTGCACATTGGTGGCCTTAAGGTGAAATTAGCGATTTGCTTAAGTAGTTAAGCTTTTCTTGCCTGAGAGCTGCACGCTGCATGATTCAAGACAAACTATCAATCGATATGCCCAGGCAGCCTCCAGGAGATGTGTCGTCCATGAATCATACTTTATGAATTCAATTTATACCCGGAGAAATTTTCAATTTGAACGCCGGATCATTATGGGAGAGTGTAAATTGTTTTTGCTCTATTATGCATCGGACGCCATCATTTTTCTTTCTAATTACGGAGGTGTCAGGTCGGGCTGTCATGCAGACGCTGATTTTCAATTTAACTGATCATCATGCATTCATTTTCCCATTTGATAAATCTGCTATCTCGAAGCTTCTCCATGCCCGGAATGCTAAAAGAGAGGCACAGATTGGCAAAGTAATAGGGGCCTGTATGCGGCAATAAGTGCAGATCAGCCAGCTAATTTAGCACCTCCTGGTATTTCCATTTCCATTTCTCATTTCCAACTCTCAGAGGAGGAAAAGCAGCCCAAAGGCAGAAAGCTGGTAGGGCTTTTTCACTATCGGAGGAAGACAGAGAAAAAAATCTACCAAAACGCCTTGTTTTCAACGACACATTTCCTAAATTAGGATATCAAGCTTAATTAAGGCTAATAGAGTTTTCTCAGTATGTGTTAGTTTTATTTAATAGAAACAAATTTGCGCAATTAATTATGGCCATAATATTGAGAGTCTCATTTGCAGCATGCGAGCTGCAGCCTAAATCAGCGTCTTCAGAAATAAGCCTCTCATTTCCAAGCTAAATGACTAACCAAATGTTTTTACAGCAGCTTCCATCACAGGCATCATATCGGTTTATTTTCCATATTATATCCAAGTAAACTGAGTCAGATTAGACACAAATTGATCCCTTTTACTGCGCCCGGTGACTGAATTAAATGTAGATTTGTGCTATTTACTGTTTCTCGCATACATCGATTATAGATTATTATATATATATAAAAAAAAAATAATAATAAAAAAAACTGGTCGAACCTTTACTTCATGGAAGACATGACACAAGACACAAAAAAATGTGTTAATAATTAGTAAATTTCACAATTGCAGGAATGAATTTTCAAATAGCTGTGACAGGGAAGGGTTTTACAAGTTTCATGCTGAAATCAACTTAGATGGACAACCTGTGTTCTTGCCACAAATCCGTCTGTCTGTACAGGCTGCTCTTGTGCGCTTCGTGTTGCTCTATGAGATCTTAGAGGCTCTGAAGGCTCAGTTTGGATAAGAAAGAACCGTGTCCCTTTAAAAAGAAAAAAAAAAAAGGGGGGGGGGGGTCTTCTATAAAATAAAATGGCACTTGACATTTGGCTTCTCCTGCAGCAACTCTGCCATGCCTTTTAGGATTATTTTACATCTCATACTCATTAATGCGCCGGTGGATTTAATCATTCTTATCTTTCCTGTGCATACCTGGGATAAGCCTGAAATTACCATCTGCATTGATTTCTGGACGATCCTTAAAATAATTTTAATTATCTCGGAGTATTTCGCGAAAAAAAAAAAAATCCCTCTAATCAAAATGTAGTTAATAACACTTCAAAATTCGCACCTCGGGTTTCTGTGTGTTGTTAACACGAAAAAAAAAAATACGAGTCAAATTTAGGCGAATTTTAAGATTCATTAAAATTGTATCTGACCTTACGACCTATTTAACCATCTGCACTTTGACTTTGATTTATTCTTTAATTGTCTTGAAACAAAATCAAGCTGTTTTTTTAAGGTTGATGATTTTCACATCACAGCTTAACTCACAAAGTATATTCTTTATTGATTTTACTTAATTATCATCCACTCCTGGTAGCTGACTTAAAAATATGGGTAAAAAGAGGATTAAAATATCACAACATTATGTTGTTGCTGCTGCCATGATTCTTATGATGTATTTTTTAATTATTATTTTCTTTGAGTAATGTTTTCTACTTTTGTTCACTTAGTAAATCTCCAAGACTTCAGGACACACAGGGATGTTCCTGAAAAACACATGGGTTGCAATGAAACTGAAAAACGTCTTCACTGAGCTATAAGTAAGGATAAAGGAATTGTTCCATTTTTATAACAGAGTTAGTGATATGATGCGCCAATTATCATGACAATATTAATGTCAGTTTTTGGATCAGTAAGCAGTTTTTTCATATTATCTTCCTCTGAAAAGTTCAGAAAAATTAAACAAACATCACTTTGTATAGCAAACAGGTGCATTTCATGTCCAAAACATGAAGGCTAAAATACAGAACATTGCATCTGCGCATGTGAAATGTGATCTAAATGGAAGAAATTTTAAATATATTAGTAATTAGAGAACAAATGGAGACCACATTCTGTGAGCAGATTCTATGAAGTTAAAAAGATGAATATTATCATTTCATGGTGCTTGTCAGGCTGATACTCATCCTAATTATATTCACACTTTTTTTTTTTTTTTTGCCTCACATTGTATCTGTGGAGGAGAACACAAACAACAAACAAAAACTTGAATGTTAAAGTTTAAGAATGTGAAAATGTCTCTCAGTCACCAATCAAACAATTATAATCGTCTATACAGAACAATGAAAAGGTGCCGGAAGTTTCCTCAAGTGCAATAACATTAGTGCAATGTCTATCTCATTAAATATTGCACATTTCTGCATTATATGCCGGCTCCATATTGTCCTGGAATAGCTGCAGGGAAAGATTAGATATTAGACTCCTCTTCACAATAAGAGCACTTGCATCCTTGTATGATGACGTGAGAGGTTAGAGGAGTCTTTTCAAAGTGGTCTCACCTGTTGCTTTCTGTCTGGCCTCATTATCTAAAGTGACCTGTAATGTACTGTTGGATTACACAAACTAACAATTGAAAATGCAAAGAAAATATAAGGAATCACAGAGAATGTGTAGAAAAACAAAGTCTTAGTAGTTTAAGGATGAGATGGTTTCATAAGGCTACTGTAGCAGGTATGTTTAGGCATAACTTTCAAAGCAAATGAACAACTGCTTTCTGATACCTCATTGTCGTAAATTTCTCTCCTTCCAAAAAAGCCACGCTGCAGTTACCATGTATGAAAATGTTTAAAGCGATATTTGAACAAGTTTTGCAACATCCTATTCTGATGTTCTGCCACAGTATCTAAAATGAATAGGTATCATAAATCCCCACATAAAAGTGATTTCAGTGATCATTAATTTTGAGGAAAAATAATTGACGGCAGTTGTCTCGGATTGTCATAGTTATCAAACCTGGTGCAATTTCTCTACTTGAGCTTTGCATACCTATTCAACAAGGTGAAATTGTGAGTTTAACACACCATTCAACATCTTAAAATATGAAAAATAGAAAAATAAACTAAATAAACAAACCTAACTTGGAAGGTATTTCTCTGTATAGTGAGTTTAAATGCCCTTGTTCAGGTAGCATTGGTACTTACTGCATGCACCGTTGGTATAGGCTGTACATTAAAGGTATTGTCCATATTTCTTTTTTGACATTAGATGGTATGAGTTAGTCATCTGTGCTGATTTTGATGCTCTTGCAAATTGAATATCTTCTACACAGCCGCCATTCAAAAAATGAAGCAGCAAATTGGCAGAGGAAACAAAAACGTTGACGCCACTATAACTCTCACAAACTACAAAGGCTGCTAACTTTTGTCTGGCAGACTGAGCATAGTAAGCATTAGCTTCTAGCCTACACAATTGCTCACTTTGAATGGTGGGGTGGAATGTAAATGGGCTCAGGTGCCTTTAAATGATGTGTGAGAGGTCAACCTTCTGTTGCAGATAATTAAAACTGGTGGCACGTGGTCTTTCTAAGAAAATACATAAGGTATGCATTATTTCAAAACTATGATGCTATTAACACATCAATTATGCGAATAATACTGTCTTGCATTCTATAGAAATGTTAATATTGTTCCAAAATATAAAATGTTGTAAGGCAACATATCTATACATACTATAGGCCTACATATATCTTCACATTCAAACCAATTATCACCTTCTCTGGTAATTCTATTTTTGAAAAAATATGGTCAAAACAATTTACAATGAAATCCTTGGTCTCTATTTGGCTCCATTTTCATACTTGTGTAGGCTAATTGGCAGACTGTTGCCCATGTGTATTAAGAGTCTTCAAATATCCTTCTGATGGACTATTTAGTTAGAGTACAATCCATTATACAACACCAGTATGTGATACTCTAAATTCCAGTTTTTAAATTGATGATGCACACTTTCTTTACGTTAGTAATGATATGTCAAATGCATTACCATAGGTACAATATGAACTATGCTCACAGCACCATTTGCATACTTCAAGTGTTCAAATACAATTCTTATGTGCAGACAAAAATACATTTTCCGAGAAACATAACACAATCTGGGTTCCCACTTTTAATCAATGCAATAGACAAAATGTTCACATTGAACATATCTATAAAATCTTCACTGTCAACATATGTTCATGCTGAAAATAATCTAAAAAATTTTTTTACGTAGAATATCCACTCATGGCAGCTAAAGTGTTATTAAGGTATGGCTTAATTTACACAACTAAAAGCACTTATTTAAGGTTAGGGAGAGAATGTGTTGAACGCTGAGATGGGACACAAATGCTGGCCTCAAGTCGGGCATTTATTTTGCCCATTCACCTCTCTAACTTCCAAACCCCTACTTCCTACAATGCCATTAATGTCGTGTTAGATGCACATGAATGAATGAATCTGTTGGAGACATGGTTGTGGATCTATAGAAAATAACACACAATGATCGGTAACAAGCTGCCGCAAGGCCATGATGACATGCTTGGTGAAGAGCTTGTGGATTATTCACACAGACACAATTCATGGTGAGATACAGGTCCTGCCTGTTCATGAGGCAGCACATAATCAGACCAGACCCTCCATGTGTTGGTGGCTAAGTCAGAGAGTGTAAGATGTAGGTGGAGTTAGGCTATCAGTTGGGAGTGGCTTTAGTTTAACAAGAACGTGAAAGCAATCCCCAATCCATGAGGCAAGGGTGACACTGACAGAAACCTCCAGGCAGTAACGGCAATCTGCCTTTCTTCTAAAAGGTTTGGTATAGTACGTGATGACCAGTAGCTATGATTAGCCAGCTGAGGCAGGCGCTCAGGCCCTTGAAGCAGCAGTTCAAGGAGGCAGTAGACGAAGCGAGGGGGAACACTGGTAGGGCTCTCATGTCATGATGAAAAGGAACCATTCCAACCCTGCAAGCACTCAGCTGGCCACCAACATCATTAGATGTTGATATTTGGTGGAATGTAGGTTCAAGTGTCAGGAATCAAAATTCAATGTTAGAACAATTTCTAATGCCAACGTCAGTTTGAGGTAGAATACTGACAATAGTTGACACTGTTATTTTGTTGATTTTTAAGTTGTGTTTGTTAAGTTACCAAAATCCAACATCTTCCAAATTTCTCATTCCAACAGCATCTTTTCATATAAAATACCAACATTGTAGTCCTGAGCAAAAACCATCGTCTGCTTAACATCACGATGTCAAATAACAAGCACCGTCTGTTTGACGTTAGTGTTGTTTGAGTCCGACTTCTTTCTGTTGTTTAATCGATGTGTGGTGCCTGCTGGGAACATTTAGAGGGTAGAAGTTAGCAAGAAAGAAGACCAAGAAACAAGTTGCAGTGCCCCACTGGGTCAATAAAAAAAGCCATTTTGGTAAAAAAAAAAAAAAAAAAAAAAAATATATATATAATTTCATATATATTACACACCCTTGAACCATAATTTCGTTCCTAGATTCCTTCAACTGTTGCCTAGATGGATGCACCACACTTAGTGTCCAAGTTTATTCGGGCACAGCAGTTTTGGTTTTAACTGTATCCATCTAAGGACAAGAGACCACCTTTGCTCTCACTCCTGCTTTAGGTGCAGATGGTTGCATGGACTACTTTGCACAATCATGTTTTGATAGTCAGAAGACCTCTTCTCTCGCTTCTAGCCATCCCAAGCATTACCTCTCACCTGCGGGTTTGTTTTCTGGTGATGAGAAGAAAGAAGTGGCTTTCTGCTTCGGCCATACAGCTGTCCAAGCAGGAACTAGCTGCTACTCATAGCAGTGGGCAAATTAGTGCAGCCAGGTAACCTCAGTGCTAGAGGTCCCAGGATAGAATTTCATAGTTCAATAAGCCTATAATTTCTTTGATGCCTTCTTGCTGGATCTATGTGAATCATCACCAGACTGCATGTGGCTCAGAAGAGAGACCCTGGAGGAAGAACATCCTTAGCTGCTGCCCGAAAGCATTGGGAGAGTCAAACTATCTTTTGGTCAATAATCGAATCCCAAAGGCCTGCAGAGGCATCATCCAAGGCAAGACACTGTTATCCAAGGTAGAAGAGAAGAGGCCACAGATCCAGAACAAAGTCCTATGTGGACTTCTCAGAACAGCACAAGACTTGAAGCAGATTTAGGGGGGTGAGCAAATTCTCAGAGACCATCATATTGACTGCAGTTGTGCAGAAAGTAAAAAAAAACAACCTTTTTGAAGTATCAACACAGTTGGTTAAAGTTTAGCAAGCTGTTACCCAGAAAGGTGCATTCAGATTGAATATGAATTTTTACTTTGCTTATGTCCATGACAGATGCAGTCTGAAGTCAAAATGTACCAAGAGATTTCATGTCAACTGTCTTGACGGCGTTAAATGTGTTTGGATGAGCCTCCGAACTACAAAAAGTGATTGTTCTACCACTCTACCGCTGGTAGAAGCCAGACTATAGTGCACAGCACTAGCATGGCAAGATAAAGACACATCCATCAGAAAACAATCTGAGCATGTGGATTCATTCTTAACCTCGGAAGCAGTAGTTTGACAAATTATGATAACTGAAGGAACACCTCAAGAAACAGCTAGTCAAAGACTGGTGAATTAGTGGACCTTGATTTGAGATTACTTATAATAATTTCTATCACCAACAATTGAAACTATAATACGTAATGTCTATGATGTTATGATTACCAAGTTGCAGTACCCGCTGACTCAAGCTACTGTAACCAGAGCAAATGTAAAGATATTCATAGTTTTCTCTGCTCCTTTGCAACCACTGAACGTCAGTCTTTTGTTGGTTGTGTATTGTGCTTGCTTTTGTTGGAATATTCGTCACTTATATGGTGATGTGGAAAGAGAGCTTAGGACAACAGTAAATGAAACACCATCATTCTGCAAGCTGAGATGGTTGGAGGGCTGTCCAAGTGGTGCAGGGAGATACTCAAATTTCTCTGTCAATATAAATGGCGTAGTCCACTATCCCCAGGAGTGGATGCTTCTGCAGTGCACGACTTCCAGCGAACACAGTATGGGTTTGCAGAAACGGTCTGCATAAGACTCACCTTTTTACATGTGATTTGTATGGCAAATGGCATATAGTTACCATATCATATATATAATATTATACTAATATTCTAATCATTTGAAAATTATTTTTTTTAATCAGTTAAGATGTGATAATCTATTACCATTATATTTATTTATTATTTTGACCAAAAATTAATCAACATCACAAAATGAGGCTGCAATTAACACCAGATCCTTTTGTTATTTGTCTTTCATATAGCTGGATCTCTGACACTTAATAAAATGCCATTAAACTTTATTTATTCAATGTACTCAGGAAACCACAAACAATATATATATATATATATATATATATATATATATATAGTATGAATATCATCCAGATAGGTATTGGGTTGATGCCATAAAATATCTTGACAGGTATAATTAATGGTCCAAAATCATTACAAGACATCTTGTGTCTTGACTCTTCATTTTCCTAATGAAAGTTGACATTATAATTTGGATACTCATGGTATTCTTTTCATGGGTTGGCACACATAAACCTCGTATCTGTATATAGTAACAAAACCTAATCTCCTTTATTGTTGAATTTTGTCGCCCAAAGGCTGCCACTACATGGTAAAAAAAATTGGAAAATTCTGTATGTACACAGGCCACCAGTCAATAAAAATGAACATAAATTTAACTGGGATCCATGCAAATGTTAGACTACTGTGTAAACACCTGTTTTGGTAACTGGCATATGTCAGTTTAATCTGGGACACTGAGAGAAGTAAACTTAGCCTTATCCCAATTATTGTTGTTTTTTGCGATTACTGCGAGCTTCCCTTTCACAGCATTGTTTGGAATATTTTGTTTATGCACATGTACATGGATATTTGTGATCGAGACGTGAAGGCGCATATAAACAGCATTTACCAAATCGCACCAGAATATCAGCTATTATCTGGAATACTGTGTGCATGTAAATGTTGTCATTGGGGGCTTACCGCTGGGTGGTGATTCATATGAAAAAGTCAAGCATTTTCCTTCCTTGACTTCCCAGGGAATCTGTGCCCCAGAGGTTAATGAAGTGTGAAGTGTGAAAACTTCCTGAGATGGGATGAGTTAAATAGTGTTCTCAGATGTTAAAGCAACACTGTCCAAATTTATTTGCGTTTGTCAGTTCTTTCTAAGTCTTAAATCTGGCAAACATGCCCCATGGGCCGTCTCCCACCACTCTTAGGGCTAATGCCATCTTGTGTGTTCCAGTCAGTCCACATAAATGCATGTAATAACAAGATCTAAGTAAGAATTCGAATTGGATTCATGGAATTTACTGACATTTGTTTTACTGTTCAGTGTTTATAATATTAAATGTATTGAGAAATCCCTCATGCAGAGGTAAACCAACACCACCTGTCTCTATATAGCGGATTTGAGCACGATTTTGCAAGTTTGAGTGTGATCAAGAATAACTTATAAATGTCGCTTTTAAAAATTAGACAAAGCAATTTAAAACTACATTAAATAGATGTGGTGACTGCACATCTAATGGTTTAAAAGGGGAGTGTAAGAAAATATTAATAAATGTATCAGTTATAAGCCAGACTTTTGCATAGAATCATCGATTTATATCTACAACTAAGATTATAAAAAATTCATATTATATTTGGTGAGAGAAGGTTAACCTGATAAATGACTGCAGTTCCACAATTAAACAAATATTTGCACCGGAAAATGCTTTAACCTTTACAATAGATTTCACAGTTTCACTAATTTCTCAACTTCAAATGACTACTTTGACTACAATAATAAAATTTTAAATACAATAATGATGTATTGATAAGATCTTTCCAATGATATATTCCAACCAAAAGGTTTGACCTCTATAATGGATACAATATCTGCCTAAGGGAGTCTTCACTAATAGACATTTTTGGTTGCAATTAAAAATGGTTCCCATGAAAGGCCTGACATGTCCTCTAAGGCAAGAGTCTCAGACTCGGCTCTTTCCTTTCGTCATTAAAGTGGTATTGCAAATGTTCTTAGCACATCCAGGCCAAGACCTCAGATCTCACTATTACATGCACATTATTTAATCCTTGGGCTCTCTGGTAGTACTGACATGTACAATTTCTGTCATTAACGTGCCTGTAAGCTCAGGGATGGACCAAAACTCAGAGATCCAATTGAGGTCCAGTTTTTCATTTAATGGCCCAGGGGAAGTTGGGTTCAACTGGGCCTGAAATGTTACCATAAAAATGCTCTGTAGAGGAGCATGTTATGGCTCTGTGGCCGTCCCAATCGATCACATTAGGGCTAAGGAAGTGGTGAGATGTGACAGCCCAGAAACATTTCAATACTGACACACTGTGTCTGAGAGCTTCAGGCACACTTCTGAAAATAAAAAATGCTTTGTATCAGTCCTGTAAATGGGTGTGATTAGTCATAAAGGAGCTTATTGTGCAGAGGCTGGAAGCAAATTAGAGGTGATAGTGGGACAGAATCAATGCTGTTTACCTCTTGGAGGTGTGAGCATATCCATCAGCAGCAGTAAGGATGGCTGAGGATCCCTTCTTCCCAACTGGTTATTGACAATTTGAAGAGGAACTGAGGAAGGAACATTTTAAGACATAACATTAATTTCTCTGATATCGATGAGCAGACAGGGCTTTCAAAATAAGTGGCTAAGAAAGGAAAGAAATAATTTTAAAAAACCACCTACATCTTCTTCAGCTCGATGTATTGGCCGTTTAGAGAAATGCACACAGGACAATCATATTCTCCCTTTCTTTAAAGACAGATAGTACTGACCATAGTATCTGGTATTTTCTCCATATACAACAAATACATTCCCAGATGGGTTTTACTCTTTGCAGGTTGGGTTCTTTGAAAGTATTTAAGGGAAAGTGTTGGATATGTGTTTTAAAGTCAAACCTAGATGCTGCATTTGCAAGAGTGACAGATGGTAATGTTCATTAGACTTTTGTTTTTGTTTGTTTTTGCTACAATTGATCACATTTGAGATGATAGAATGTGATGTCTAATTCCAATTTATGGAATTAGTAAATCCCGGTGATAAAACATCCTACAACATCATAAGTCCTGTCTTGTATTAATATGAAGAGATGAGCAATAAATTAATTTTACCTATATATAAATTGAGGTATATTAGTGATAAAGGTTCCTTTAGGAAACCCTGCATTGCCATTCTTTCTCAGTGACGAACAACTGTGCTAAATCTAGCTATATTGTAATTTACAATGTTAATTTAATGTTGAAAGTGTAAAATTTCTTGAAACCTTGGTATAATCCACTTCTTTGATGTCCATTGACATGTTTCATTTGTTCCAAACAATCGTTTTTTCGTTAAGACACAGCTTCCTGCAGAGCTTCAAAGACGGCGACAAGTCAGTTGGTTTTTCAACTGAAAGCATAATTATCACAAAAGTCATGTTATTTTTGGTAAAGTTTGTCTAAGAGGATGTTTTATGTTTTGTCCTCAGCTGATAATACTTCAAAGAAAGTGAGTGGGCCTTGTCATGTTCCGCACAGTCAGGAAAGAGAAAACAGGATTTTAAACTAAAACTGCAAAATGTTACAGATGTCCATGTTTTTGCATAATAGCTTTTCTATATCTGTATTCAACAAGGGCGATATAATCCTTATGGATGATACATGACATGTTTTTCCTCACCTGACGATACATCGATAGTTTGATGCACAGACCCTCGAGAGGTTGTGTGCAAAAGCCAAAATGTATAGCTTAATGTATCTGCCTGTTACAACAACACCTGTAGCTGCTAAATTGCTGTTCTGTGCCACACACATGTTTGTTGGTGGTTTTGTCACCAGCAGTGGCTGGAGAATACACCAAACAAGTCAATCATAGGGAAAGTCACACACTGGGAGTCAGACAACATTAAGGAAATAACAGTATAACTTCCAGCAAAGAGGTGAGCTGACCTAGTTCTGGCAGTATAGACTCGCAAGCCACAGTGCGTCTCTGTGGACTGGATTCTCATCCAGAGGAAGGTGACTTTGTCCTTGATGGAAGGCAGTCAGTGGACCTCTCCAGCACAACACAAGTTTTTCATCCAAACAGGCACATATGATTCCAATCCATCGAGCATGTCTGCTGCACAGTCCTGCTACTATATCAGAGCGTAGGCTAATGTTAGCAGCTCTGTCAACAGCCAACATTATCCGAGACAGCATAATGTTCCCCGAACACACTGATCAGTCAATAAGTGAAAATGAACCGTACACGCAGTAGTTTGAAAATACAAACAAGTTGGCTACATTTGCAAAACACTTACATTTCCCTTTTTCATACTGGTAACACTAGGAATGTCAAGCTCTCCACTTAACAATGCTGTTCCTTTATTTCTATGTCTTCTGCATGGATCATCAGTTGGTTAGGATGCTGACTTCTTACCCAAGCAAGCAGTTTTAGCCTCAGTCTTTCAGCAAGATATCAGTAAGCAGCCATCAAGTACCCATTTAAGATACATCTTACATGGTTTTTGTTGTGCTTTGAATATTACTGAGAATTTCAAGTTAGAAATCATCCTCCATTATTATTAGCGGACTGAGGACGATTAAAATTGAAGATTAAAATAGTTTGTGATATCTTTCTTCTTTCTATCTTTCTCAGGGCATGAACTCAAATTATTTATTGATAAAATGTAGGGCAAACTCATTTTATTTTTGTTAGTATGTAACCTTACTGGGAAATAATTGTTTTTGTTTTGTTGCCTAATTGATGGAGGTGTTTCTCAGGGTAGGTCTAATTTCATGTGTGGTCATGTTTCAAGCTATTTTCAGATTTTCAGTATTGTTTTTTAGTCGAGATACCTGCTGAGACCATTCTAAACAACTGTTTAGAAGTTGAATAGCTTGGCATGTAATTTCAAAATACCATTAAAGGCGTCCTTTTTCAAATAAAGTAATTGACCAGACAACACACAGTGTCTGACAATAGCCTGAACTGTCATAGATCTTAGAGCATGTCTGCAAATTCAAGATATCCTCCACTACAAAAGTGCTTTCCCATTAATGAATAGAACATGAGCTGGGGAAATTATTCCTTGAATTCTCTGGGCAGATAATGATTCTCATCTTTATCAGTGGTTTATCTTCTAAGGTCAAGATTAAAGTGAAAAGTGATGTGACCCCCCAGTGTCTCCAATTAAGAAGAGAGAGAGAGAAAGAAAGAGAGAGAGAATGAGGGAGAGCAGAGGTGGACTCTTCTGCATTACTCTGCTCTCCGGTCCCTCAAGTATCCCTGAGAAATAGAAAACAACACAATTAAATTATGACACCTGACACCTAGACCTCACATCAGTGTGAATCATAATGGACTAACCGCTGAAAGTGAGATCCTGTCAGACGATTAATGCGATCACACACATTAGCACCTTTCTAACTTGACATTTTTTGATGTTTCTTTTCTTTCTGTTCTTGATAAAGACAACAGGACAGATATCTATAGAATCTGTGCATGGTCGAAGCTTTGAAAATAGAAAAAAAAAAAAAAAAACACATTGCATTGATATGTCTCCATGTGGTATTTATTAAGTCATTTTCTCAGTACAGGAGTATACCCTCAGCAGGTAGCCGGTTGCTTACAGGCAGAAGCAGCCCCGTCTTTCCGTTTCTGCTGTGCACCCACTGTGTTTTCAGACCAACTAATAAAAGCTCTTACAGAAAACCATGTGAAATGTGAGGAAGGTGTCAGGAGCTCAATTCTCATTTATGGACAGATTTAAAATACTTTGATTTTTATAATTTTACTTTTACATTTTTTTCAGACATTCAAAACATGTTTATTACAAATCTATCATTTGGCCGGTGTTTCCCAGAAGGGACACTCTAGCACATAGGAAATAAAACAATGGATAAACAGACAAAAAATAAAGCCCAAATTTTTACCACATTTGTTGCAATGTGGCACATTTTTAGTTGCAAGAACTTTTATCTTTATTAGAATGTGGTTAAGACTGATTGCAGAAATATTTTGCAATTATAAGCCAACCTAATTTGATGTTGTATTAGAAATGAATCACATAAGATTTCTCTCTAATTTCATTTGTCTAACTTATGTGGCTTTTAGACAGGGTCTTTCATTCTGCGTCTATACAGGCTTGCCATAGAATATAACCTCTTACTGTAGTCTTTTTTTCTCCTTTTGCTGTGGCTGGTAATGAATTTTTTTTTTCTTATGGATGCAGGCAAAGAAGCTTACAAGGTTTTACAAGCAGGGGTGCTACTACAAATTCTGCCTCCTCTGACAAAATGTCACACTGGACTCCCCCACCCTCTTATCACATAACAGTAGAGTATCACCTCAACAGTACCCTCCACCTCGGGGTCCTATTAAGAATACTCAGTGCATTTTCGTGAGACTCACTACCAGTGCCCCAAATTAAGAGACTTTGAACACCAGTGAAAATAGCTGCCTAAAGCAGCAGTCCCCCACCGAGCGGTTGAAGGAGCTCTCAATCAAGGGATGGAGGGGAGTTGTGACCATGTATATTTTAATGTGCAACCAATCCAATACCCAATAAGTAACTACAATACACTTGCTGACAGATCGCTGGCTGGCTTCTCCAGATGAGCCTCATCAGGTGCCAGTTGCAGTTCAGCTGGAAATAATTAGACATATGCTGTAAGTTAATAGAAATAATAATAATTGAATACATTTTTTCATATTGACATTAAGCTGTGATTTTCATTTATCTACATGTTGCCAAGACGTTTTAATCTTATTTATGTATTTATTTATTTATTTATTTATTTATTTATTTATTTATTTATGTATTTATTTTTACACTAATTAATTTGATTCAGATTTGTGAGCCTGAATTAACCTCAAAGTTAGCAGGTGAACTAAGATGTCAAACAAACACAGTCTTTACGCACCCACACAAAGAGAGTGGCGGCTAGCATGGCTGGTAGTCCACAAATTATATTGAACAAATGTTTTACTATCATTACTTCTGTCATATCCTTTGACTCACTGCAGCCAAGCAGCAATGTGCAGACTTTCTCTGTTGTATTATTTATATATGTATATATATACTGTATATATATATATATACACACACACACACACATATATGAAAAAAATAATAATTTAAACAAACAATATATCCTGAATGAGAGGTCATTCCCATAAGTCCCCTTGATATAGGCTTCGGAGAGCTTCATGATTTTGCATGTCAAAGTTGAATTTTATTCAACTTTGCCAAGCCAAAGAGGTGGGTCAATTCATGACAGGAAGTGACTGAAGTGAATGGGGAAATCAGGTCTAACTGCACCATGGGAATGTCGTAATCAACCAAAACAAGAGTGAACACCTTTGCAGATGTTTTGGGGGCTTTAATCCTGCTTCAGCAGAATTGAGGACAATGAATTCTTCTCCTCAAAAGTAAAATGTGGTTACTCATCAAACCAAAGTTTTAATATCAGAAACAATATACAGTGGCTGTTTGCTTTGCTTGAAATATGTAGATGGTATACTTACTTGTGACAAAGAGTCTTAACCTCTAAACGAAGCTATCGAACGAATCAGACACTACAGTAGGTCAGAAGCAGAGTTTTAATGCTCTTTGTGCTCTTCTCTTGATCCATTTCCTCTTGGAAACCTCTCAGCAGTTGTTGCTCTAGAACAGGTTTTAATGTGGTTCTCCTCCTACCTCAAGGTGAACTAAAGACCAGACAACAGAATACTTGCTCATTCAAACGTTATTGATCCCTGTTGTCAGAAAACTGAACAAGTATAAAATAGTGACTGAAACATGGCCCATTAGGACTACATGTTAAGCAGCAGTCACTTCCAAGCCATTTCCAAGCTGCTGCTCAGCACTGCTAAAATCCTGATTCTATAACCACGGTGCCGTTTGAAAAAATCACCATACACGAGTTAAAAACAATGGCTGTTGTGTGATTTCGGCAAGAATAGTAGGAGCTTGTTCATATCAGTTTTTGTGCTATCAGCATAGAAAGGTGTGCCTGCGGAGGTAAAGCTCAACTTTGCACTCATGGGGGATTTCTGCCGACTCAGAAATAGCCAAGGTTTGTCCAAAAAGTTGCTAGATTTGTCACTAGGTGCTTTTTTAAAAAGAAAAAAAAAGTTGCTAAAGTTGTCTGAAAAGTGAGTAAATCTAGCAACAAAGGCTAAAAGTTTTCAACTGCTTATTCACAGTAAATCATTTTCATACTGAAACTACAACACTCGGCCAGCCAACCAATGGTGTAACGTGATCACTCAGTCACTCAGTGACATTCCTGTTTATAGGGCTGGCCCCACTGTTGAAGTAGCTATATTAGCTATATTAATAAATTAAGTGAATAGAAAAAAATTGACAAATTCAAATGCACACAAGTAATGTGTGAGGTAGATCATAAACATAAAGATGAAAGGCGCATTGTTGGATTATCCTTT
The DNA here is from genome assembly GCF_021018895.1 of Seriola aureovittata. Classification (NCBI taxonomy): domain Eukaryota; kingdom Metazoa; phylum Chordata; class Actinopteri; order Carangiformes; family Carangidae; genus Seriola; species Seriola aureovittata. The sequence continues at coordinate 9,475,768 of NC_079380.1, forward strand.
AATTGATTTGAGACTTTTTCCACTATAAAGCAACAGAATGTTGTATGTTATGGACTGAAGGATTATTATCGATTCAAAGACATGCTTGTACATTTTCAATAAATGTTGAACTTTGAGCTACAGTAGTAATTCTTTGTTTCCAAATGAATAGAAATCATATTTCAGCACCAAAAAAACAACCGCACGAGAGCACACACGCTCACATAACACATAACACCTACACATTATGCCCACATTATAACAGTGGGTGCTTTGTTATCAACATGAGGCTTGATTCAAGCAGTAAATCCAAGTAATTCAGTGGCAGCACAAAACAAGTGCAACACATTTAATTGCTGTATGGTATGGTGTCACTATAAGAAACCAGAACAATCCCTGTTATCTAAATAAAGCCCCCTCAAAGATGAAAATATCATGGCAACTACAGAGAACAAAAAGGACGTGAGAAGCAGTAGAGTTCTTGACATAATAGCACTTTATGGAGTTAAACTTTGACATGTTAAATAAATAAAGACCAAGCAATTCTTTACTCAGTGATGTGAGAAAAATCACTTTTTTTAAAAACAAATTATTTGCCTTTTATTCACTGTGCCTGGTATTAACAGGAAAGCTGGAGCTGATGAGTAGAAAGTGTTGGATTTAGTCTTTGAAACTTTTTACACTTTTGATGCATTGGTCAATCCACCATCCTTGCTGGTTCAGCAGCAGAATGGAAAAAATATGTTATTTTGCCAACGTAGCCGTTTTATTCATGATGAATTTATCATATAACAAATATTAGTCATATCCCATTTGGTGCAAATTTCACAATACATTTTGTAATTAAAAATAAAGCTGGCAGTCACCCAACGGAGGTGAGTTATATCCCAAGTTACAGTTTGTAAAATTTGGTGTCCTAAATAGTAAATCCTAACTCTACGTGATGCTTTTTTACCATTTATACTCAACTTTAGAAACAGTTTTCATGTTGTATTTGTACTTAATCAATTCACACTGAAACAACAGGCATGTGGTTTTTTTTTGGTTTACTATATTGCTTTTTGTTTTATTGTTTATTTTTTATGCATTTTTATTACTTATTGAGAAGCACTTTGTAACTAACTAACCCTAACCATGTTTTGAAAAGTGTTATATAAATGTAGTTTAATATTTTATTATTATTATTATGTGGGCAACCTTTAACCCTTCATCTTTAAAGTTTATACTGAACGATTATAACAGAGATAACCTGAAGGTTTTACAATCTTTATAACGTGTAGTGACAGAATCAATTATCAGTTTAATGTGCTAAAGAGTCTCATTTTGTTTTGTACAAACAGTAGAGGAGACGAGGCTACGCAGAAAAAGAAAAGCAATCCTTTTGCTCCAGTGGTTCATGGCAGATAGATGATTCCTCCAGGTAGATTTTTTAGTTCAGCTGAGCTGCATTGATTTGGCAGCATCGGGTGGATGTCACACATGCACTGAACAATGCTCAATGACTTTGCTATCCTATTCCCATTTAAATTGCCTCTACGTTTCCTTTCTGACACCTGTTTAAATCAATGCCTTCCTCTGCAGGTCATGGGCTGAATGTACTAAGGCGCACACCAGCCGCCTCTCAAATCCACTAAAATCAACACAATAATTGAAATATTTTCAAGCTGATTACACCGAAGCCCGGGGCTTGGCTGGTTGCTAAGAGTACGCTCCCTAGTTGCTAGGGGGAGTAAATCATCCTGCATTATTTGATTTTTGTTACTGATATGAAACTGCTAGTCCCTCGATTAAATGTCTCACAGTCAAACACCTAGGGGATGGACAGGAGAGAAAAAATAAAATAGTCACTGCGAACCTGTAAAATAGCATCTCTAACTTCTCTTTTCCGTGGGGCTTCAACACAAATCTATGTGCTTGTTTATGTTTGTTCCTGCTGAAATAAACAAAGCTCCGGTTCTGTTCACATTGAGGAAAAACAGAAAAGACAGCAAAAAATCCAGAAATCCCATATCACACTCAGGTTTGGTAAGATCATGAAGTAATCTAACTGTCCCTTATATCAAAACAGATTGCTTTGTCGAGACCATGATTTTTTGCAGCAGCAATCTCAGTGCAATTTGGGCAGTAACAGTCTTATAAATAATAGTCAGTCAAATACAACAAGGGAAACATTGACTGAATAATATACTGTCAAAGAAGATTCAAAGACAAATCACTGTGACGTTCACAGGAGTTTCAACAGGTGTGACAATTTATGGAAGATCATTTTCAAACACGGCAGACATAAAAGTCAGAGTAGATTTTTTATTATTATTTATTTAGCAGGAAATCTTGCTTTGAGTGTGAGTCAGGAACATGCAATATCCCTGAAACAACTCAGCTAACAAGCTCTAATACATTTATTTCCTTCCTTCAGCATTAAAAGGAAAGGGGGCCACACTCTACTACAGCAGACTCTTGGATCTGATGCTCACTGATTACAACCGGACCTTCACTCTCATTCCATTTAATATTAATACTGCATTGAGGAGGATTTTCTCCAAAGACTTGTCAGACATTGAGGGCTGCTCCAGCCGGCTTTGTCAAATGAGATCAGTGCTCACCATAATGGTGAGGTCAAGTGGAGGGGCAGCCTCTCAACTCCATAACAGCCTGACAGCGAGCATTATATTATGCTCTGTAAGTATAGAGCACATAGACATATGCAGTCCTACACATTACAAACTACAGATGCACCTTACGCACATCCAAGGTGTGCCGTATCATTAAAGAAATGTCAACGTAATCCTCCAAATGGGTGTCAGTTGAATTAGTTAATCTACTTACGCAACATTAGATTCTATCTATCAAAGGACTAAACTCCCATGAAGAGAATACAAGCCATTTAACAGTATTCCTTGACCCCGGCTATGAGCTGGCCCCTGGTTTTGTCGTCCTGCAGCCAATAGGAGAAAAGCTGGCTGACAGCTCCACTACAGGGAGGGTGAACAGTGATCAGGACCTGGCTGCCTAACCACAGACCGGAGTCCCTTCATTAGCCGGCCGTCAGGTCTGGCTCGCAGTAAGTTGGATCGATAAAGCAGTGCCACTCTTTTTTTTTCATTTACCAACTAGCACATTTCTTGTAGCTGAGTTGTCTTTAAACCGTGCCGCTGTTTAACTGCTTTATTCAGCCTCTGTATGAGGCCATCTGGTCCCCTGTCCTGTAAGTCTCTTCTAAAGCCCAGGCCTGACAAGCAAGAGATATGTCAATGCAGTCCTCAGCACAAAGCAACATCTGCCATGCCTGACGCCCACTATTGTATGGCCATTTAATCTGTCCCCCTCCTCCCCTTAACGGCACACAACAGTTCCTGGTATTATGTTTTGCCACTCAATTAGCATTATCATCCTGCTGAAATAGAAGCCAATTTACCTTTAATGACGTGATTGTTAGATGAGTGACAGCAGTCGGTGCTGCCACTATCGCTAGATAAACGGAGGGCTGCCCCTGTTTTCCTGACTGGTCGTGCCGAGGGCTGGGAAGTCAGAGCCAGCCAATCACGATGGCCTGACTTCACCCCTTCACCACCAACATTGTTTCCTCCGGTTCATAGAGGCAGTGTGCTGGAAAATTGAGTCCAGATTCATTAGGTTTTCAGTGTGCCGCTCGAGTCAGTTAAATTGATACATTTCCTAACAAAATTGAAGTGCTTTTGTGGTGCCTGCGGATGGCTGGTGACCCCACTCGGCCCACTGAGCAGCCGAAGCAAGCTGATGGATCCATTAGACCGCTTAGACTGCTTATTCCTCTCTCTCCATCTCTGACTGACACTGTAAATCTGAACCAATTTCAGACTCTAATCACCATTACAAACCCCTTCCACTGTCCATTTGTTACTCTGCAATTCGAATACACTACCTAGATTGGTTCAGAAATACCAGTTTAGAGGGGCCCTCCTGCTTTCCCATGGTTAAATGGCTCATGACTGGTCCCTTTTCTCAGCTGAAGCAGAAAAGCAGTGGCTACTGGAGGAGGAGGGAGGGGAAATAACGTTCAGTGAAACAAAGGGCCTTGAACAATTCCCAAAAGATAAACTGGAATTAAGAAAAATGATAGATAAATGAATAAATACGAGGAAAAAATAGAGAGTGTGAAATTCAGTGAGATGACAGACAGGCCTCAAGGCCACACTGCCGGCTGTGGTAGAAGAGTGTCCCTTGAATAACAATCACTGTTACACCTCCAAAACATTTCCTCATCCACTAGCCATTTTTACCCAAGCTTTTATCTGCTCAGTCAACCGCACAGCACTAGCGAAGCGGCTGGAGGATATTATTTCCCTGTTGGCCCCAGTCATATAACTCTGCTTAATATGCACTCTATAATTTAAGAAACTTGAATTATAACCCGAATACGCCTTGCCTTATATTATCTATCTAACCTTCAACTTTGTTCAACTTTGAATTAGTGACTCTGAACATTTACACATAACAGGTAGAAAAAAATGCTCCAAAAAGTCTGAAAGTAAAGCCTCACATGCATTATTTATGCCCTTAAATCATAGCAGTTCAATTGAAGGGCTTATATTGAAAACCGGTGAGTTCACCCGTCAGTCTCTACATCTAATTAACTGCTGCACCTCATATCCTCTAAGTGCAGTGGAAACACGTTTTAATTGATATTGAGATGTTTATGCCCTTAGAAAGTAATTAAGATTTTCAATTAATCCTGTCTTATTTCTGGACATCTTGGTTCTGTGTCCTTGAGCGTCCAGCGATTAATTCCCCAAACCTCCTCCAAATGAGGGAACTTCAATTACTTTGCAGTGAATCGCAACCCTGTGAGTGACCTCATCCAAGGCTGCATCATCATTTAAATTAAAGGCAATACAAACCCAATTAAATCATATAAGTCTGGTGAACTCACCAGTAACTGAACGGCTGTTTTATACGGTATATCCCACATACTGTAGGTGCTTGTGAACTGGGGAATTTTCTCTATGTCTCCTGACAGTGTGGAAACAGGTTATTATGAAAAACAGCTGCTTTTAGTTCATCAATAGCTCTATAGCAATCAATTAAAACTGCCTTTTCACAGGAAAATGCGGCCCCTTTGGGATCAGAAAGCAGTATGTGCCGTTCGTGCTGACCTCTTCCCACTCCCCCACGTGTCCATTTGCTTGTATTATTTATGTCCAAACATACACCGCACTGCACTTCAAAACTGCTCGCTCAGTGATAGGAAAAAAGGAGACTCAGACTTTATCAATCAGCTCCCAAAACATTTGTTTCCTCTTCCCAGATACACCCTCACTGATACTGGTAAAAGGCAAGGCCCGATATGAAAACAAAATCCATCTTCTACAGTAGTCTTATACCTTTGGAATTACATCTCCCCAAACCTCAAATGTGTACATACAATATGACAACACTCTGACTGTCCAAACCTCTATTGTCATGCCAAGAATAAATAATAATTTCTCCTTGCTGCCCTTGCAGTGCTGTTTTGCTCACACATAGAATCACCTGCCCATCTAGGCAACAAAAAGCCTGCTTGGGGATTATGGTGACATAATCTTAGCAGTGGCCTGTGAGTCGAGGGCTGAATGGGTTTGAACCCTCTATGCCACGCTGAGATAACATTTGTCACCGGGGTTCCTGGGCGCCCTATTCATAGATTAGTGGACTGTCGCCTTTTCAGAATGTGAAATGGCTTTGGCACTGCTGCATGTTTATTTTCAAAACCTGTGCCTCCAAGGATGAGGAGAGCATCTTGTCCTTTTCTTGAGAGCACCACCGCTTGGCCTCATACGAGCACATAGAAATCAGCAGCCTCTGTTCTCTGTGTGAATCTGTGAGGACAGTGAACACTGAGGAATACTGTTACATCTTAGTGTTGCTTAGTAGACATCCAGAGAGAATACATGATATGTCTGATAGGCAAAGTGTTATCATTTAATTTTTTTTGCATAGTCGGATTTCTGTTTGCCTTTTTCTGTTGTTGTTGTTGTTGTTGTTATTGTTGTTGTTCTTTAAACCAGAAATATGGTTCATGCCAACATGAACTGATAATGGTTCAAGTTCTAATGAAGGAATAGTTGGATATTTTGGGTAAATGCTAGTGAACACACATTCACTTTCTCAACAAGAATTAGATAAGAAGATCCACTTTAATGGGAGGTTATGTGCCGGACTATTCCACCATTCGCTTGGCATTTGTTACAGCCAAGAAATACCCACCATAAAGCTGTGAATTGTTGTTTTTACAATTCTGATTAAAGGTGCTATCTGTAAGTTTTGCTATTGCTAAATAGCAAACATTAGCATTAAAAGCTGTTTACTTATAAGTCTTGCCAAGACTTTCAGCCATCGTTGCATTTAGAAGACAAGAGGTTATAATACGCCCTCTGAGTAGTGCTGCTTCTTCAGGGCAGCCTGGATGCTACAGTGACCCTTTGATTTGATGAGATGGGGAGACCCGAGCGGAAGCTAGCTGGTTAGCATGCTATCTTCAGTAGAAGAAAAGAAATAATAGAAGCAAAACACAAGAGTTGCTTTTCACCTCTGGAGACGGATCTTGGTAAATAAAGGAATGAAGTTTGATGGTGAACTTGCAATGTTTCCAGACTGATAAGTAAACAGCTGTTAATGCTAACATTTGCTATCAGTAGAAAAACTTAAAAATAGCTAGTTATAGTTATAACATGTTAATTAGTGAGCTGTAGATGTGCTGGTACGTGTTTTCTTTACTTTTGCACAGAGCCCGGCTAGCTGCTTCCCCATTTTCAACCTTTATGCTAAGCTAAGCTAACCAGCTGCAAGCTATTGCTTGATATTATACGATCGGATATGTGATACTGCCGCAGAAAGCAAATAAGCAAATTTTACCAAAGTGTCTCACTTTTCTTTTAAGCAATGAACATTTTCTAGCCATCAAACCTGCATGAAGACTGTATGAGCCATGAGTGATTGGTTACTTATTTATTTATTTATTGAAATTCATTCAAACCAGAAGATTTGGGGATGTTCACCGCTGCAACATCTCCGCTGTCCCTCTCAAAACATGCACTGTGTATTATGTGAGCACGCTTCAAGGGATCTTTAATCAGCCCGAGCGGTCCCCACAGTTAGCATTTAAAGCGAATCTTTGCATCACAAAAGAGTGGGATGTGTAAATGAGATGTGACATTTTATTTGTGCGGGGCTATGCAGCAAATAAATAAATATCAGGCCATGACAGACAGAGACTGCTGGGAAAATCTCCCCTACATTGCACTCGCTGGTTAACTGTCACACCATTAAATTGTCTTTCACGTTGACATGTTGCCTTCCGATTGGTTAGCAGATGTAAAAAGAGGGAACACTTGCCAAACAGTTTCCAAGAGCATGAAATTGATATTGTGAATCATATGTGACAGTGACTCTTCTGCCCTATAATTGATCTACATTAAGGCTACAAGGTTTCAGCCTGTGATTGGAAAGCAGGGCACATCATGAGGCTCTGTGTATCCCCGGCTGGCAGCCAGAGGAGTTTATTCTTGCAATGGAAAGATTACATCTTCAATTTTACCTGGGGTGTATAGACCTCAGTGGGCCAGCAGATATCTCTCTATAAGTGGGACCTTACTTATTGCTCTTTCAAGTGGTAGATCTATCCATTCACTCTAATTAAATTGAGCTTTTTAATCTGGTTCTTCTAATCCAGAGTCAAGTGTGTTGGGACTTGGATGATGTGATTTGAAAGGGAATACTCTTGATTCACTGAAACACTGTTATCTCCTCTCCACTATTGAAATAAATTCGAAAATGAGGTTTGTGCACTTAAGCACCACACACTCAGATGACCTGAGCCGGGTGCTTTGGCGTACAATGTGTTCCAAGTAAAGCAGAAGGATATAATGAAAAGTAAAAGCCTTCAATCAGCACCTGCCATCTTCTTTTTTTAACTGAAATGAAATTACAGGAGATGGGGCTAAACCCAGATCTCAGCAGGGCTCAGAAATAACATTGCTTTTTTTTTTTTTGCTTTTTTTTGGGGGGTGGGGGGGGGGTGGCCAAACAAACATGGCATTATCATGTTGCAAAAACCTTATCATATGTGCCAGATTGGGGAAAATGAAAAATCTAAATTCCTGGCCAGCAAGTCAAGTTTAGTGCCAGATCCTTGTCGGAGAATGTGAAAAAAAAAAAAAACAAAATAGATAAATGAGTTGGATCGGTAGGTTGAAGATGACCTCTCCTGGCAATCCCAGGGTCCATCTGGCTAAAGGTAAGCCCTCCATCTGAAAAGCAGTAAAGCATCCATCGCTCCGCTATATAACCTCTCTGCTGAGGGAATTCATGCAGTTTGGTCTTAAAGATCCAGATCAGGACGAGGCTTGATAAAGCTTGTTCTAGCTGGGTATCCAGAGATAGGGGTCTTACCTATGAGTCATTTTCAGCATGATCACCCTTATCTGTGTTCAGCTGGGCTCCCCTAGCTACTCGGGGGGCCTCTGTTTAACCCCGGCACTCACATGGCTTCACCACCAAACACAAAAAAACACTCACAGCCAAAGATGCTTGTTTGTCAGGGATTAAAGGTATTTTCCCTGTCTCTGTCGCAGCATCCTTATTTGGCAACAGCAGCCATCTAATTCAGGTTGTGGTGCCATCGCACTCATCAACAAACTCTAGGCTATTTTCCAAGTTACACTGGCTCACATAAACCTGTGCAAATCATGTTGGACAAATATCAGAAGAGCCAACATAACTGCCCCAGTGAGAAAAATTAAATTCTAAAAATTAAAAATAAAAAGTTTAATGGTCGATATTCCATCATAATGTGCGTTAAAATCATGAGAAAATGAAAAAATCTGGGTTGAGATCAAAGCTATGGGAGAAATGTTGCAGGGATATGGCTGAAAAGAATGGGACAATGAATATATTTTAGGCAATTACCTCAGAGAGCAGAGTTCCATAATTTATGTCTGCCAAGATAAAAGTAATCCACAACACAGAAACTAAAGAGCTGATCTCATAATGGATATTTTAATCAAGTCCCTCGAAAAGAAAGAAGAGCCTATTAAATTCTAATTTTCATTTATGAATGAAGAAATGATTTTGCACCTCAGTGAAATTACGAAGTGCATGCTGCAAGATGTTGTGCAGGATTACACATTAAACTTAAAAACACTCAAATTACTTTTTAAGTGCAGTCTATGTTTTAAAATGTTTTTTATTTTAAACAGAATATTTGTTGACCCTTCATCTGCTGTTACTGTTATGCAAGAAAGGAATGAATTATCAAGAGAAGCCTTAAAAAAAAAAAAAAAATTCCAAAAAGGGTTTTCATCAATATTTCATTGAGGTTTAAGGGATTCAATAAGGCCTGCTATAGGCTGAAGTGTTGTCTCTATGGTAACAATGTATCTAGTATATTTACTGTACATCTCTTCCTCATGGGAACATGCATGCATGTAGGGCTACCAGTCCCAAAAGGAATATCACAGTAAACTAATCATGAAGCTCTGACACCAGCATCTCTCACGTCTGTGGATCCAAAAGTGGAATACTCTCCTCCAGACTAATTGCCAACCTTAGCTGCGCTACGCACATCCACTGAGACACCACTCAACATGTCTTCACCACTTTATTAACATTTATGATAACAAGAAAGAAAGAAATCATCATATCATTTTTTTTTTTCATACTCATCTGGAAAAGTCAACAGGGGATCTCATCTTAGGCCTTGATTTGGATAACAGACAAACACCAATTCACCGACCCTGATTTCATCTATTTAAGCTAACATACATTACTGCTCAAATAGCCTTAATGGATGTCTAAGCGGCAGCTCGTAAACAAACAGCAGCGGGGTGGGAATGGTCTTTGCTGTAGAGCAAAGCATGACACTCTAGGGGGTTGCAGATGGGATCTCTCCATAGTGACAGGATGTGATCAGAGGCGTCCCTGCTGAAATCTATCCAGGTTACATGATACCCACAGCTAAGGGGAGTGCTTTTTTTTTCTTTTTTTTTTTTAACTGTGTGGCCGCTGACCTCAAATGCAGGTATCCTACAAAAACAAAACAAAACAAAATCCTGTCTAGCAAAGATGTAGAAAGGTAGGACCTTGGGAAAAGGCAGAATAGGGTAGTAAGAGCTAGAAGAGGAGGGAGGATAAAATGTGTGTGTGTGTGTGTGTGTGTGTGTGTGTGTGTGTGTGTGTGTGTGTGTATATGCCGGTGTGTATTCGTCCACGTAAGGCCAAGAGGGAGAAATAAATGGGGAGATGGGGCTAAAAATAAGGGAAATGACAGAAGAAGGAAAGCAAGTATTGGGGTCACACTGATGGGCACTGAATTGTGTTGTGAATTGAATGAACTCATCTTTGAAAGACTACTGTGTATTTTCGCTTTATTGAGAGAATTGCCATATTAACATCCTGTTCTCTTTGCGAAGTCAAAGCCATATCCGATGATGATTGGGTTTGGGAGACACTCTGATGGAAAAATAGAGCCCCATTGCATCCACATCACCATCTCACACCACATTGGCATATGCGGCTCACTGCTTCCCACTTTTGGCCAAAATTGAAGAGGTTGCACAGAGGAAAATAAATAGATGGTTGAATAGCAATGGCCTCTGCCACTGAACCTTTTATCAGTGGGAATCTAACAGCCGTGCCGTTTCAGAATTTCAGTTTAGCTTCCGATTACGGTATGTCCCGGCATTTTATTCCCTACATCTCTATGCTTCGTAGCCTTCAAACACTTCTCGGTAACTGCCTATTATCCAACAGTTCCACTCCACTGACCCTGCCAATAAAACTTTTCATATCCTTATAAATGAACTCAATTGCCGCGTTCTAAACATTTACACTGCACTAACAGATCATCTCCACACCTTGGAATTGGCTAAATTCCCTTTTCCTTATGAATATATAGGAGGAGATTAGAGATATGATAGCTTTTCAGATTGCTGCACCCAGTGAAATTAGTTTAGTGAGCATTTACAGACTAAATTGGAACCATTAAATAGCGGATTGAATTGATGGCACATTCATTGTCTCTCCATCGGTATCCCTGTAAAATCAATTAGCCGTCACTTTTCCATTCTCAATAAAGTATGATTGTCAGCCACGGATGAATAAAGAAGACCCTGACAGCCACTCAGACCAGAACACCATGTGAAAACAAATCTATGTGTAGGGCCAGGGGGCTGGCAAATGTGATCTGTAATTGTGCAAAAAGGCACAATCATCTTCATCAGAAGGCCACTATGCCTAGGACGGGCAGTTAGTTTAAAAAAATGTACCACAGGTGCTATCAAGCACGTGAAAAGCTGCAACAATTGTTTCAGTGCAAGAATAAATAAAGAACACTTATTGAATTTTTTTGAATTATTCATGAAGATATGTTCATTTTCATTTTGTCAATACAACACATGTGTAAGGTGTTTTCTTTAAATCAAAACACATACTCTAACATATAAAGTCTATAGTCTTTTATTAAAAGTTCCAGAGTTATTAAAAATAGCCAGAAACAAACATCACATCACTGTAAATAACTAAACTGCAGTGTAACATTGTGTGATGTCAGCCTAGACATGCAGCAAGGATATCACATCATCATCATAAGCCATATAATGCATGCCTGCTTGGGCCATATTCCTGTCACAATGAAAAACATTACGCTATAGATGCACATAAAATATCGTGCCATGCTGGGTTTCTATCATGTGATATCCAAGTCACTGTTTTCTTTATCAATAAGGGAAAAATCATTTCTTTTGTCATCGCTTTGTTTGTAAGGTACATTCATTGCCAGTCAGCTGTTCAGATTTGGTTGCAAATCAAGCATTGTGTCTGTCAATTTGCCAGAGGCACTGCTAAGTGTCCTCCGAGATCAAGACTTTCATCTAATTTTTCCTTCTAATGAAATCAAATAGGGTCTCCCAATATCCCTCATCACAATTCTTCATGCAATATCTGCACTGAGAGCCTCTGCTCCAGCAGCTGAAGCCCCCCCCCCTTATTTTCTCTGTATAGAGTAACATATGAACATGCATATGAAAATTACCAGAGGCAGCAGCATCACATATGTTATTATGCCATAGATGACACAATGAAACAATGCCAGTTTTTCAATAAGCCATTTTGGTGAATTGATAGAACAGCTGAAGGTTTTTTTTTCCCTAAATATGCCAACAACAGATTAAAACAATGAGGCCAACAGCCTGATGGACTGCGAACACACTAACTTTTGAGACCTGCCAACAATTACTAGCCAGGGCACCAAATGCTAACACAAAATAGCAACACGATATACCGATATTAATGATAACCGTGACATTTAAAAAAATTAAATATTGTTATCGTGTTATATGACAGTATTGCAATGGCAGATGTTAGGGCTTGTTGATCTTTTTTTTAATCAGTTCATCTGGTTACCTTGGTCTTGATCTTTTTGTATGCTTCTGTATAATTATGGTTACAGACTCTCTACAATCGTATAATTCATTTGCCAATAAAGAGACTAAATGCAGAATAAACAAAGTTAAAGATGACTGTTAGCATTTTTTTTTTTTTTTTTTCTATAGTCTTCTAAGTTTCTCAGTTGTCCAGTTCGTGGTGTCTCTTAAAGCTTTATCAAGGCAACATGGGTTTGCTTGAAGTTCTTGAAGACATTTGGCCTCTCATCCGAAAGGTATCTTCAGAAACGTCTTCAAGAACCGAAAGCAACTCCAGTTGCCTATGTAAAAAGCCCTCAGAGATTTATCTATAGATATCACATTATAATTATCACGATATCGTGATAACTAACAGCCCTAATGGAAACAATATTGTGATTTCAACATTTGTTGCAGTGTTGCCATTTTTTCTATATTTAAAAAGTAGAGCAATATTTGTGTGACTTTGTTGAGTTAAAACCTTTGCAGAAAATGTCAACAATCAGGTGTGCAATCAAAATGTTCATTCCTGCATTTTACTGCAAAATAAATACGGGACAAAAAAAAAGGGTGTCTCACTAAAGCCAAGGAAAATTCAAACCCTTTCATTCTCAATAATCACAGAATAAGACTTCTCAATGTCCTGACGGAAATGATTATAGGCAGCTAAATGCAAACCATGCTGAGTGGATGATAAAAAAAAAAAGAAAAATGTGCCATAGCATTCATTGGTACACGTATTAAATTCACTGTCAGGTCCACATTGCTCTAATTTCTAAAAAATTAATGGATCCTCATCTCCCTGCTGCAATTACTCTGGTGTGCATTGTACTGGCAGAGGATCGGTTATCTCCACACAAAGTAAAGGGCTTTAGGATTCTCAGATGAAAGGTGAGATGGAAATGCGATCGGGTATTATTGCTTCATGTTATCAACACTTCAGCTTCCAGTATATGTACCGATACATAGTAGATGCTCATCTCAGAGGTAAATACTTTGATTTCATGAATACAAATGGCTGTTCACAATAGGCAGGGAAAGAATTCAATCTATATCAATCTGATTCAGAGACTGTTGCAGGCCCTTAGAAGAGAATGAAGGGATCCGGCACCAGCATTCAGATATGAGCTTCAGTGTTTGGTTAGAGCAAAGAGGCAAGGTATAATAAACCGCCTGTGTGTTTTGCAGTTGGCCAATAGGTGCTGAGCTCACAGGTATAGCGTGAGATTGACATTGTTTAAGGAGGCAGGTCGAACAGCATCAGGGTCAGAGGATGTCCCAGGTAGCAGATCAACCTCAGACTAGCTGAGGAGCTCTTTAATGTTCAGGAACTAGTGGAAGGTGAGAAAATCTTAGAGGGGTCTTTCTCATGAACCTGGCTGACCTGGGGGAGAGGCTGTAGGGGAGGCCCGGGGCTTTGGTGGAAAAATAGACAGCTGATATGTTTGGTAGCAGGTGGGGTGCTGCTCTGTCCACAGGTGCTGCACAGATGCCTCCAAAGCAGAGCAGGCACCAGTTATCCGGGGACACCGGGACCCGCTGGAGCCTCCTGATTCACTCTCACCCACAGCCCTCGCATCTGCTCAGCCATTCTCTAGGAGTAATTACACATGGCACCGGGTGGGCACTTGATGGATGCTGGGAAACAAGGACAGAAATCTGACATGATTGTTTTTTTAAGGTTCAATAGCAGCAAATTAAGTAAGATTTTTTTCCTTATATATTATTTTCATCATAATTTAAATGATGTTTTGTATGGAGAAGTGAGGTCAGGTCCATCTGTTGTCTTCCAAGGAGATTTTCAAGATGTTCAGTATTTCAAAGCCATAATGGAGAATAAATGAAATGTATGAGGAAATGCTGTCCAATTGGTGTCATAATTGCTATTTGGAGGATTCATAATTACAGAGTGCAGCCATCAGATAAAGGAGTGCAGATAAAAAGGAGTTGGGCTGGTAATGGAAATCTGTTTGGAGAGGAATAGTTTCTAATAAGTAATTTTGCCTAATAAACTATAACCGATTTAATCTCCGCCTTATCAGGCCAAGATTTCACCACTTTCCTTTTTAATTGGCTATTTTGTAATCCCGATTCCCAACAGAGCGGATGGTCTGTCTCCCTCTCCTGAGAGTTAGCATGAAATCAGTTTGAAACACTGTGTCAATCTCATTCTGAAGTGGCCATCTGGCCAGTGTACAGAAGCTGGGGATGGCACGCTGAACCATGGGGTCTCTGTGAGGCAATCATCAGCAGATTTACACAATGTGTTAATGCAAATTTAATAGAGACTTCCTATCGGCCACTTTAATCTTCCATGTGTTCTCGGTGTCAGCCTGACCAAAACCCACACTACAGCAGGAAATCATACTCATCTCCTGTAGGCAACATATTCAGCTGCTGGGATTCAGGTCCATCTTTCTTTCTTTTTTTTTTCTAATTTACATAGATTTTTCATGTATTTAGTAGAGTAGAAATTGAGTGAGAATATGGTAATAGCAAAACATTGTAAAAATGGTAATTCAGTCGCTCATTACACAACTACAAAGTGTTAAGGCTTCTTACCGTAGTCCAGCAACACAAATGCTAACATTGGTAATGTGCTTTACATGTTGTAGGTAGCTGCTGTACATATGATCATTTTTATTACTATATTACCTTAGTTTCACAATTAAAAGCTGTTTCAGGCTTTTAACCCATAGAGCAATGACTTGATGAATTAAAAATAGTTGTTGATGTAAGTGGCGACACAACTGCTTACTCAACTCTGTGTGGATTTGAAATGGATTTTAAAGCTGTAACAAGGCTTATGACTGAAATTAGATTCCATCCGCAGGACAAATAAACATTAAACTTTGGAGCTTTTAAAATGTTGATAACAGCCTCTAGACGGCGATTATGCTTCATTCAGTGCTAATAGTAGACTAGAATAGACAATCAAACAAACATCGGCGAGTTGCAAGCTGGTGTGATGTGTATCAATCTACGACGTAGCTTACCCATTATACTGTACATATGTTGACCCCAAGACACCAAATAAAGAAAAAAAAAAAATTTTTTTTCTTTTCTTTTTTTGCAATTTGAAAATTCAGCCTTTTAATGAATTGCATTATATAGACCATAGTTAATGATTGCACCCAAAACCCAATGGAGAACTCCACTGGAACTCTGCTGAGCAAAACCCTGAGCAGCAACTTTTATGTTGGTTTACAAAAATATGTCAATTCCTTCTATTCATTAAAGCCAGATATATCATGCAGAGACATAGCTAGGAATTCTGGGATCCCTGAAAGAATATTGCTTTGGACCCAGCTTAATTAATTCATGTACACCCTACTATGATTTTTATGGTCCCTCTCCAGCTGTGGGCCCCTAATTCCATTCCCACCTTTCACCCGACTATATTCACATTGACTTTATCCCAGATAAAATCTTTAATTTCAATTAGGGAAATATTAGTCATTTTGAATGTGTGCATGATAAAAACAAAACAACAAAAGAATTTATAGAAATGGCAGAACTTCTTTAAGAAAAAAAAAAAACAAAATATTGCAGCAAGAAATGTTGCTGTTTCTGTTGAGCATTGGTTTCCATATGACCATAAAACAAACCAAAAAAAAAAACGAATAAAAAGAGCTGTAGGAGCTCTTAACTATCCAATCATGTTATGCGGTCTTGTCTTTACATTATGCTGCACCATATTTTGGAGATTTAAGATGATGTAACATTTGGACGGAAACATACCGATACCCAGTACAATTCAGTCGTAGAAAAGAGCATCATGAACTTGAACATCTCTTGGTCAGAGAACAAAGAACTGCCGTATAGCCTGAGGGCGGCTCAATGAATGGGGCGCTGCTTTATTGTAGTAGTAGCAGTTGTAATATGTAGTCTGATGACCAGAAAATTATAGTGGCTGCTCTCTGTGTGACCTTTTTGCATTTTCCCCACCCCATTCTTTGCGGAGGGCCACATCAGTGTGACATCACAGGTAACAGGGTGTGGAAAATCCTCTCTTGTTTCACATTATTGCAGAAATTATGGATCCTGCTCCTTGAGGTGTCCGACGACTCACTGTAGCAACAGCACATTTGGCAGTACAGTCTGTTAAACACAGAGTGCTCGAAACATTGAGGTAGTCCTTGGGCAATCTGGAACCATTGAAATTCTAGCTTTGGTTTTGTTTGTTTGATTTGCTTATGGTGGTTATTTGCTACTTGAAATGCTCTCTGCTTTACATGAACCAGAAGTGATGACTTATTTACAGTGCACGTATGTTTGAAAAATGTCATTTGAATCCTAGAACCATTTTTATATAGTTGTATTTCTTGTCATTGGCCCAGACAAAGTTTCAAAGAATATTAGACCACACCTCAGACTTTTAGCAGGGAATATAAAACCATCTGCTGTCGTGTTTGATCAAAACATGCCACAAAGATTTCTAACAGATGGTTTCGTGTTTGATCAAAACCTGACTCTTGACCATCATATTAAGAAATTGGTTCAGTCTTGTTTTTTTGCAGCTCAGAAATATTGCCAAAATCACTTAAGCAATGCCTAAGAACATCGCAGAGCAAATCGTCCATGCCTTTATCTCGTCCCTCCAGGTTTACTGTTACTCCAGATTTTTTTCTTGTTTAAGCGAGTCTGCAGTTTCACGGCTTCAGCTGGTTGAGAACGCAGCAGCCAACACTGGACGAAGAGAGCATATTACTCACATTCTGGCCCAATTACAATGGCTTCCTGCACGCTTCAGGATTCAGTTAAAGATCCTCCTGATCACATTCAAAGCCGCCCATGGCATTGGCACCCTCTTATATTTCTGAACTTATAACACTATACTGATCGTCTGAACAATTGTTCTTAAATGTCCCTCAGTCCAGGCTCAGAACAAACTGCCTTTGACGTTTTATCTCCAACTTTATGGAATGGCCTCCCCCTCACTGTCAGGTCAGATACGTCTGAACCACTTATTTTATTATTATTTCGACCAAGAAGTTTGTCTGTTGGTCAAAGAACTAAAAGCCAGTAAACATGGATAGAAGCTTTATGAGCAAAGTTTACTGGCAACAGTTCCCAAAAACGTGACTGAGTTTTTTATTGTTGTTGTTGTTTTTATCACATAGTAACCAGTTACCAGGAAACAGCATTTAGAGTTTTTTTCATCGATGCTGTCCAAATATTGCTTTGTATCAACCTTCACAAAGTCTTGTACAAGTACAAAAGATTTTCTTCTTGGCAAAAAAAAGAAAGGCTCCTTCTCTAGCGTGTATGTAAATCTGTGTAAAATGTTATAGCTACTTTTTGTAGCTTTAAAAAAATCAATTAAAAAAAAATGTGTGTTAACCTGCAAATGGGTCCAAAGGTTGTGGGCAGATCAGCTCTAAAATGCAAAGCTTTAAAAATGTGCCAAAGTACATTGTGTAGTGTAGCTATAAGTTTTCAGAATGGAGCTTAGGGAAATCAAAGTTGATCTTAATGTGTTTCCTAAACAGCTCCTATCAGACAATGTAACATGCAGCAGTTTTAAACTTTAAAACATGTAACTGCATCATATATTAACAATATGGTAAAGTAATTATCACATTTATTTGCAAAGATAGTGAAAATATGATGCCTAGACTCGAAACTTGGTTGATCTGTCACTGAAACTATTTCTTTTCCTCTTTTGCCTTGTAGCCTAAATGCCTCCCTCTTTGTCCCATTAAAGCTTTTAGTGTTTAAAAACACAGAGGAAATAATAGAATCTTATTCTACTTCAGTTTACACGTGATTTCTTTCACTCAGTGTCTTCACTCATTCATAACTCCACCATGGCTTCAGTATTTGCTCATTTCACTGTTCCACTTGTGAGTTACCAAAGTGTTGAGTAAAGACGAGATGAAGTTGGAGATAAGAGAGTTGCTTCTCAATGAAAGGACATTCTATGCTTTTGTTCTCAGACTGTAAATAGACTTTGTCTTGCCAAGTCCCTCTCTGTATTATTTGCTGTGCCCCTGTCAGGCCCTTTGTTGTCTCATAATGCAGTTCTACAATGCTACTACACCAGTCACATATGCACCAGTGGTCTCCAGTGGGACCATTGTTATGTAAATGCATATTAATGAACTTCCCTCTGAACAAGTGCTCTGCTACTGGTGTTGAAGACGTGTCAAGGAAACAGAGGACAGTGTGTCCTTTTCTTTGAATGCAGCATTATTGATAACCATGGAGTAAAACAAACGGAGTAAATATATATTACTTCTACAATAGGCAGTGAGCAAATGGACAAACAGCTGCTGCAAATCAGGGTCTTTTGTTGACCAATATTACCTTTAAGTCTACATTCAAGAAATGTCAGCGTGTGTTACATATACAGTACATTAGCATCCCGACTTTGACCCTCATCCTGTTTTTGATTATATTCAGGATATAGCCTTTACATGGAACATGTATACATGATCAGAACAGTATAAAGGTTTCTTGTCTCTTGATCTCTCACCATCTCAGCCACTATGAGATGGTTCTGAAACCTGGTGAGGCGTTTACATGCCACATTATCCTGGTTTCTGTTGGAGTAGTGGTATACCCAGGTTTCTCAAAACCAGGATGAGGTCTTATCCCGACTTCTGAAACTGGGATAAGCTGTTCATATGCACAAAACATCACCAGTATACTACGGTGCATGTAAACACACTCATAGATGATTTCAGTTAGATCAGACAGACGGACAGACAGACAGACAGACAGACAGACAGACAGACAGACCACACTGATGGAGATGCTCCAAAACATTGACCTGAATGAGATTGAGAAACATTCCCGAAACTTTCTGAGACTATTTAGTAAAACCACTTAAACTCAAAATGACAACATTTATTCTAATCAGCTAGAATATTAAACGCACTAAATTGTTTTGTTTCGACACTTCCAAACATTTTGAATTTCATCGTGTTTATACTTGTCGGACCTCTTAGCTTTTGGGCACTCTCAAATAGTTTTGGTCATGCTAAATTCTGAACTAATTAAAACAGGCAGAGACACACAGAATGGTTTTCAACAAAATGACACTGTCGTATCTGCGTAAGACAGGGGACTGAATTTGTATGAACGACTGGAGCAGGTAAATAAAAACCTTTGATTTCATTTCAGCTTGAGTGTTTCTTAACAAAAGAGACATGGCTAAAGAAAGAAAATGGATATCAAAATGGAAATTTCCCAAGCTGTTTAATTGGATGGCCACTTTTACTTAACTTATCTGTGCAGCCCAACTCATTCACTGGAAGTGAGCATTTCCAATTAGAGAAAATAACTATTTCTTCTCGCTTCAAAAGCATGTCTTTCACTGTGGTATTTAGTTACGACAGCATGTACCGCTGTAAACAAATAAGACACTCAGTGATGTCCTCCTTTAACCCTGCTCATGTCTGTCAAATGTGCTTGTAAACACACATATACTAATATCACTTTCCCAGGTTTGTAACACATATGTCATTCAGAATCACACTCATCTGAAAAAAAAATGTTGATAGCATAAAACATATACTTATTTATAGCTCAGAAAAATGATTCTGGCACAAACAGCCACCCTGGAGATCATCTCTAAGTAAGTCAATAAGACGTGAATCATGATGAACGACATTTTAAATGACACGCCGTTACAATCTTAACAGTATTGCAAGCTGAGTTAAGAACAAATGATTTCATCCTGTATAGCCTCAGAATAATGGAAAAGGCTCCTACATTATTGCCCATTTTTTCCTGGAAGCTATAGAGACTGACATTAATCCCAACTGTCTGTAAAATTGAAGCAATAAAAACCACAAGCAGTGGCATCAAATTTTGCCGTGGCAATGCTCCTCAAAAATATAGATCCACAGACAAACAATGATATACTTGATTGTTTCAGTAAAGATTCCTGGACTCTCTGCATTCCCTTTGTTGTACTTGAGAGAGACATTACTCCAATGGTGGAATATGACCTCATTTGCTGCAAAGAGGAAATTTAATTAACAGAGCAAACAGCATCTGCCAATATGCCTCCGTAGAGACTGCAGAGGATAAGAAATACCTTTCACAAGGACCTGCAATACTGTCTTAAGACTGGACCAACAGTCGGACACATGGCACCAGCCCTCTGTGAGGCTCTTAATTCACAGCTTTAAAACGCGATTAATCGAGATCAGTGAAAGGGTGAGCTGTACATACCATAACCAATGCACAAAAGATCATAAGTTCATGAAAGCTGCATGAGTGGAGTTTAGAGAACAGGAGCCAACTGCTTCTGTGCTTCAGCAGCAGAGTGAGTAAAAACTCTAATATCATCTCTTGTGTTATCAGCGATTTTTGTCTTTACTTGTAAAACTGCTCACTTGACTTGATGGCTGTTCTTTTCTATGCTTGTTGTGCCAAAGTAAACTGAAAATCCTCAGAGGAGCCATGTGTGTATTTTTTTTTTTAATCCAATATAGTTCATCTCGTGGCCAAACTTACTTTAATACACATAGTAATGATAACTATATTCACACTTCACATTTGTGGCGTAATTTAAGGAGATACACCACATGCACACACATATACAGGCAGGGGAGTGAGCTGATACAAGCAGTTGAGAGCAAGTAAATAAAAACTGATTTCATATCAGTTTGAGTGTTTTTATTAAAGGTCAGCCCCACCGCCTGAACACCTAAATACAAAGCACAGCTCCGCCGTCACACTCAAATTGATTGGCAGGCTTGAAATCTTAATTATTTCTCTCTAAAATTAAATATTCATGACTGAATAAAAAAAAAAAAAAAAAAAACTACATTTTTTTTGTTATTATTCACAAAGAGTGAAGACTCTGTTCAAAACTTTACTTAAGAAATTTTGATTGACAGTGGCCAAACAATCAACCCTCATAAGGCTGTGATTCAAATGGCACTAAATCCTGATTGGTGCATGGAAGTATGTGACATCACCATTTTCCAGCTGAGCCCCGCCCACACCAAACCAGTGAGAAGAATGCCAAAAAATATAGGAATCTCACATGTAAACTAACCAAAATTGCAAACTTTGACCAAAAATGTTGTTTTCATCCAAGATGCCATCACTCATGAGAAAATCAGTTTGCATAGTATTTTATACAAGTGATGGAAACGCAACAACAACTAAAGCCAAGTTACTGATCTCTGATGTGCTAAATACTTATTGACTTCATAAGTATTTTGTAAATATTAAAGTGCTCATTTTTCATGATCAACAAATACTTCCATAATGGATGTTAACATAGTTCAAATTTACATCGTCAAAAATGAAGAATTAAGCCTTTAGCTTGGCTAAAGAAGCAGAGAAATTGATATCAGAACATAGATTTTCTTTATTGAATGGCCACTTTTATTTAATACAGTCAAGATTGTAGTATTAGGTCTTTGAGTTTTGCTAATGACTATAGGTGCTGCGTTGACCTCTCGCTGCCTTTACAACCTGCTAACATCTCACAACTTGTGTGAAAACAACACCTTCACATGGCAAGCAGCAATATAGAGGAGGTGCTCCATTACCCATGTAGCCCATTCATGGTTATGATTATTATTCCTCTTTGTGCTCTGCCTGAGACTTAAAGCACTTCCAGGGAGGACTGGCTTCACTGGTATCCTGATGGTTGAGCGGACTGATTTGTTTGCCCAGGGAGTTGTTCATGTGCTGTAAGGAACTAATAAAATACACAAGGAGCCTGGACTGCTTGGTGTGGAAGCACATCATCTCCTGTCAGAATAAAAAGGAAACAATAGATACCCACACTAAATGTCACTATATTTATGTTTTTTTTTCTAATTCTTAATCTTTACTGCAGCTGTATAATTGGTTTCTATGATATTAAATTCATAGCTAAAGTGAGCAGCATCCAAACTTCAGTAAACAATTTTAAGCCTAATTTGGTATGAGACATGACTGGCCCAGTGGCAGTGTGCAACTCCAATTATGATAAGGATTAAGCACATGCAATCAAAAGATAGAACAAGATAATGTGCAAAGATACATTTGGCAAGCAAGCAATTAATTGGAGAAGCATGACACCCATACCTGCAAAGGAGGAGGCGGGGAGATGATGTATCAACACTTCAACATTATTAATGGCAAAATCTACTGATTTCTCCCTGTTCCTGTGAATTGGCCGCAGTCATCACAGGAAAGGCCCTGTCTGTATGATTTGGAGGAGCCAGACGGAGCTGTCACTGAGTCCACTGCGTTCGCTGGCTGCTGTCTGTAACTGCTGTCTGTGCCTAGTGAACCCAGGAGGCAGGAAATGACCGAGTTCACAAGTTGATTAATGAGCGTGCTGCCACCAGTTGTCAAAATCTGACACTGATTATGAAGCTTCAACCTTTTTTCTTTTTTTTTTCTTTTTTTACGAGGCAAAAATAAAATACTAATACTATATCCTCTGATGAATCAATTTGGTGCAGAAATTGATTATGATTCATACAGACTGGTTTGTGAACACGTCTGCAGCCTAGACACCGAGGCAAATAAAATAGATCAGGGAGGGTTTTGCAGTATTGGCTGAGGTGAACATATCAAACTCTGATCTTGACAGGCTGACTTGGCTTCTTGAGAAAACACAGTGACAGATCTAGTATTCACTTTGCGGGAGAGATGGTTTCAGAGTCGTGGTAGAGATGATAACATATGTTGAATCTGTTTGGCCGCTGACTGTCCAACTGTTAGGAGCGATGATGAGATTAATTAGGAATGGGATGGCTACTGAGGGAGAGATGAAGCTGTCATTATACAGTAGGTGTTGAGTAATGATGACTGCCTTGTCTTTATCCTCGGCGAGACTGTCTCCGCCGCACTTTTAACTCTGACCCAATTAATGCCCCAGGTAAACAGGCTCCTGCTGCGGTCACGGGCTTATTCCTCCTGAGATTACCAGTGAAATGAAGCTGTACATTTTATCTGTGCATCATGGTTGGAAAGTCAACTTGACAGAACACGGGGCACTTGATAAACAGTCTATCTAGGGCACACACTGTATAGCAGGTCTCTCGGGGAGGGTAGACAAAACCCAAGACATTACAGTGAAACCCAAAGCAAATTATCCTGACATGGATGAAACAATAGCAAATTGGACAAATGATATAATTTGAGTCATATAGGCCCCAGCAGAGTCTGGTTGTTTCTTGCACTCGGAGGGATTTGGAAACAAGAATAGTGCTTGATGGTAAAGGTCAGGAAACAAAGGTGGCTCCCTGCAAGGTTTCCATAGTAGGAAGACACGGCGTCCCTGTGAAACACCCCCACCACCAAATATATTCATTATTTTGTTCCTGTTTTGTAATATGCCTCTTGGAAGAGGAACACATGCTTTCATTATTCAGGAGTGTTTCCCCTGGTCTTTGCTCAAAACACTAAGAGATTTGTGGGATTGTCAAAGGTGCCAAGCAAGGAGGCAGACCTGTCTCGTTTTCTACACACTATAAATCATTTTTGTATATTTCTGAAACCGAGCTCTGCCTCCTCACCGATGCTGCTATTTGATACCTTTGCTGTTGTGTAGCTACAAGAAACACATCGGATATCACGTCCTAAAAGATCAATTCACAGTCCACCTCCTGATTGTAAACACTGAACTCCTCCGCTCATTCAGCTAATTAGACTTGATTAACCATGAGGGAGATGAGTGACGTAAATGTGACTTTCCACTTAAAAATCAATTACTTTTTTTCATCTTTTGATTCAACGTGTTAAATAAGTTCAGGGGGACAAAGGTCTCTCTGGGATATAAAAATTCCTCAACTGGTGTATGGATGTCTCCTTGGTAAGGAGGAGGTAGGTTGGGGAAATCTTAGTCTAGACTGAGTGTGCACTTTTCAGCAGGAGGGAGCTGCAGTGAGTCATTAATCACCCGCCACTGACACCGAAAACCTTCTGCCCCTCATAAGGGCAAAATAACCTCTAACAATGAGAGGAACTAAGTGGCCAGAGACAATGGGATATTGCGTGCTAGTTTATGTTCCTCTCATAAGCAGCCCAGCCAGCCTCAGAAGATGGAGCAGCCATTCGACGCAGCTCCCTGACTGTACACAGCAGCGGGGAGGGACATTACGTGGTCGGCCTCAGTGAAGCGGCCTACAGATTCAAAGTGCGTGGTGGAACGTGTTGTCGTTTCTCACAATGAGGCTGACCCTCGGTAGCATCATTACATGCACATTTGGAGCTAAAACAAGAAAAAAAAAGAGACATTGCAACAAGAAAACTGTCGAGTTTAATGGCATGAAAAGCGTAACTTCGGCTGAAGTCAGAATCACGGTTGCAACTGTCATTTTGTTTTTTATTTTTACTTTTGATTTATTGCCACAAGCAGAGAGGAGATGATATTTACATCATTTGCTTGAGTGCAAGTAGCAATTCCACACTGTCAAAATGCACAATTACAAGTGAAAGTCCCGCATTCAAAATGTACTTAAGGCGGCTAGAAAAATTTGCAGAAAATTTCCCACTAAAATCTGCAGCTCCCCTCGATTTCCAGAACTTTATAGTGAGTTTCAGCTCATTGTTTAACTGGCCAGCCCACCACATTACTGTTTTTGTTTACTCTCACTGTGCAGTTTTTGTCCACAGCATGCAGCTGCAGCAAACAAACTTTAAAAACCCACTCTACACTACCTGCTCAGCACCAAACAGCAGACAGACACCGTCAGCGACAAGCTGGTAAACATGGAGGAGCAACTAGCAGGTAAAGATCCAGATATTTCCCTCAGGAGTAGGTAGAGACCAAAAACAGAGATAAAAGAGAGTGACTATTGAACTTGCAGTTATCAGATGGACACAAACATGACTACAAATGAATAATAACATTGCTGAATGTGTAAATAAGGATATATATATAAGATGATGATATATCAGTGTTG
Organism: Seriola aureovittata; assembly: GCF_021018895.1. NCBI lineage: Eukaryota > Metazoa > Chordata > Actinopteri > Carangiformes > Carangidae > Seriola > Seriola aureovittata. The sequence goes on from NC_079380.1 coordinate 9,501,032, forward strand.
TGTTCATACTTTGTGTCTGCTGCCCAAGTGGCCAAAAAAACAGTGATTGCAGTTTTAAGTAAAAGTATGTAAGCGTATTTAGCATAATGTACAAAAACAGTCAAAAGTAAAAGCCAATTTGTTATTATTCCCATTAACATTATTCTGCTATACTATGCAGAATAATGGCTCCTGCGACTGCTACACTACGATGTATTATTACAGTAGCATGTCACCATGTTGTGGTGGAGATAATTAATACTAATTCATTTATTGTTTGGTAGTTCAATCTATATATATATATATATATATATATATATATATTTTATATCCCATCATATATTGAATGTAAAATCATATTTTGTACCGTAACTTTTTTACTACAAAGAGTACAATATTCTCCTCCTTATAATGGAAAGATTGATACCACTCTCATGCCGCTACAGTAAATATGGAGCCAGCAGCTGATTAGCTTAGCTTAGCACAAAGACTTGAAACAGGGGGAAACAGTTAGCCTGAGTATGCCAAATGAAACAAAATCCAATGTGTAAAAATGTCAGTTTAATTATATAATGAACGATTGTCATTTTTACACTCACTACAGACTATTCCTTTAGTATGTGACGGCCCTGGGCCGTATGACCTTGTTTTGGCCTGTTCCTGTTTCCTGTGTTTTTTTCAGGTACTTCCTGATTACCTGACAGATTTCACCTGAGTGGAGCATATTTAAGCTTGGAAATTCAAGCTGGCCTCTCTCTCTCTCTCTCTCTCTCTCTCTCTCTCTCTCTCTCTCTCTCTCTCTCTCTCTCTCTCTCTCTCTCTCTCTCTCTCTCTCTCTCTCTCTCTCTCTCTCTCTCTCTAAGCCCTCCTGGAAGGCTCGTGTCTTTTAGGCGCCCAACTTGAGTTTTGTTTGGTTGTATATTGTGTTTGTTAAAGGCCTCAGTTTCTATACATGTAGTTTAAGTTGGCTTCAGTTTATTAACACCCAACATCTACACTACGCTACTTAATGAAAATGAGCCGGGCATAACAAGTGCTTGAGTGAATGCACTCAGTTGCTTTCCACCACTGGAGATGGATGACACCAAATGTTTCTTTTAATCATCACACTGCTTGTTTTTTAAAAACATATTCATTTGCATTATATTGTCAACGATTATAAGAGACTATCAAAGGCTTTTGTTCTCATCCAACAACAGAGGTGAATGCTGCTGAATTTCTGAATTTACTCTCATATTCATCATCTCCCTCACCAGTTAAGTCTGTATTAGTGACAGCACACAGCTGTCACCAGAAAACTAGAGAGCTGAGTTTGTTCTGCCCCTTAAATTGTGTTGTCAGTATCATCATACTGCACCTCTCCAGTGAGAATAAACCGGAGGGGGGAGGGGGATGACAGATTTGACAGAGTGGGACACCGGGATGATTTTCATGGAAAAATCTTGTGCCACACTGAAATAGTGAAAAGCTTATTTGATTATAAATCCTCAAACACACAGTTGTATGTATTTTGTTGTAGGTCATTTCATTCATGACTAGCTGGAGAAACACTGTCTCATTTAAATACTTGGTCATGTTCAGTGATTTCCCAGATTTAATAGAAGTGATTTGTGAATTCTCAAATTTACAGATGTTCTTCTTTGCTATTCATTGTGTTAGTCTCATATTTGAGCTACATGTATGTCACAGGAATTTGGCAGCCGAGACCTGAGTGATTAAAGCAAAACTAAACAAACAAAAAAAGAAGAAGAAGAAATGAGACCTTCAGCTATAACACACATTTGCATCCCAGATCTCATGAAGGCCTGAAGCTGATTGATTAATAGAGACAGAGCATGCCAAGACATATCAAGACCCGCGCGCAGGTTAAGTGGTGCTAAGATTGTTTTATATAGTCTGTGATTAGAGGATGAGGAGGGGGAGTGTGATCTTTCCGACTTGCTGACCTCCTAATCACAGGGGGTCTTTCGATCCAACCTGCCCCAACAACTTCAATCAGATGCTCTCCTGCGAGTTTGAGACTGGCAGCGGGGAACAGGAAAGGAGAATTGTGTTTTCAGATCAGATAATCATAGGAATACATACAGGTATTTTTTTTTTAAAGATCAGCTTTGTGTAATTTACATACACAGATTTAAAACCTTGAGTGAGTTATATGCAGTGGTAGAAGAAGTACAAACATCCTTTACTCAGGTAAAAGAACTAATACAGAATTATAGAAATACTCCCATGCAAATAAAAGTTCTGCATTCAAAAGCCGACAAGTCCAACAACCTGAACATCCATACATGTCGTTTGTCCCTCCGACCCTCCGATACAACCCGTAGGTGCGTCTCCTGAAATAGCACCAGGTGTGCCGGACCTTTGTAGTCATGGTTACAATAATAAACAATTGGCTACGTTTATGGAACAGTTATGGTATGGTTTGGTTTAGGAAAAGATCATGGCTTGGGTTAAAATAAGTACTTCCTTAAGGTTAGGGAACCATCGTTGTCATGGTTACAATAATAGACACGCACACGCACACACACACACACACACACACACACACACACACACACACACACACATACACTTAAGGTTGTGGAACGGTCATGGATAAACGAAACAACATTGACTATCTGTTTTACACGTGAAACATCTTCTGTACCGAAGTCCTGTGTTTTGTCAACCCGTCCGTTCATCCAACTCAACCTTTTAGTCGCTCTTTTTCCTACATCACCTGACTTGCTCCCATCATACTTGCTAACAATAAAATGGGTATAGAAAAATAAGAGTCGTAAAAAGCTGCTTGCATAGATTACTCATTTTTGACAAGAATAAAGAAGTATTCTCAGCAAAGTGCACTTTAACAGTAAAATCAAGATTATAATTTGTAACGCCTCATCGCATAAGCAGCGTTTTGGTGCTGTAGCTAGTCAGGTTGGAGCTAGTTTTAGACACTTTATACAGCCTACAGTAGGTAGTTTGGTCCAGTTGTTTCAGGCCCCCTGCAAGTGTTCCAAGATAAATCTGAGGTGTCGAGTGATAATCAATGGGGAGGAAAAGAATAAAAAAGAAAAGCTCTGCTGCACAAATCTGTGTTTATTTTGGGGATTTTTCTTTGCAGTAAAAAGTAAAAACCACCACTGAATATATGACAGCTGTTTTTCATTCGAAGTGACCTAGGTTACATAAAAAATAAACTCTAAAATCTGGACAAATTTGAACTGAAGACAAATCTAACTGCTTTTTTCACCTATGTTCACTTTCCTAAAACATAAGCATTTTCTGTTTTATTAAAGCTACTTGCTAACAAAATTTAATTTGAAGTATGAAAATCACACTTTCCAATACAAATCACTGTAGCAGTGGCAGAAGATATAAAACCTGCTACTGCGAGTTCTGTAATCACTCTTCAAGGAGCGATTCTACTGGCTGTTATTATTTTCAGCGCCGCTGAAATACTCCAAGACTCAGTGATGAATACACACTTTGTGAGCTAAGTGATTTAAAAAAAAAAAAAAAAAAGCATAGTATGAAACTGAAATAGCACTTTCACCTCAAATATATTGGTAAAACATTATTTACATGGAACAGTTGATCAAAAAATACAAAGGCTTTAAGGTTTTTTCTTAATTTGCCCAGTGCAAAAACTCTCCGGAGTGCAACATAATTATCTACATCATCAAAAGCAATTATGGATGCATAAATTGAATGCATGTCCACATCCCCATTGTCCCTTGCATATTTGTCCCTTGCACAGATAACACAGCATTAACATTACAATGGAGGGGGAATAATGGAGTTGCCCAGCTGGGGTTAAAGGGACATGACAATAAGTGTGACAAGCCTCAGTCAGATGCTGGGCACAGAAAAAAAAAAAAAAAAACTTTTCATCCTATTCAGATGTGGGCGTGTAGAGTCAAATGAATCACAGATATCATGAACTGCCATGCTAAACATTAACTATATGTCAAGGTGAATATACACAAACAGTGTCAGCATTCAAATGCATTGTTAAATGCACCTTAGGACAGGGACAAGCCATGATAATAATAATTTATTGTAGCATGAAATTCACTCTTACGTGTTTAATTTAGAGCATTTCACTTAAAATTTTTATGACATAGCTGAAAGCTGTTTGCTTTTCCTGTACTGAATGTTGCTTGGGACAAGACATAGAAAACTGGCTAATATACTGTACAATACAATGATAATGAGCTTTTTAGGCTAATATGCTTTAATGTTGCGTGAATAGGCCACCGTTTCTCTGTTTGACCAGCGACTCAGGATCTTTCCCTAACTCTGATGTTTTTTTGTTATTTTTAAGCCTAAACCAAACTTAAACTGACATAACGTTAATCAATGCTGAGTCAGATGAGAAAACAGTTTAATTTTGAGAACAGTATATTGTAACAGCACTGACATATGATGTCGTCCTGCCGACAGGAGCGTAAGATCAGGGAATTGTGGGAACTGAAACACTTCATCTTCATAAGTCTCTTTATTGTAGTCTGCAAGAAGAAACAATCCACAGTGCATAGACACACACAAAATGCAGTTATTCTGTACAAGAGAGACTGAAATATGCCAAACAGCTGCTGCTGTGCAAGTGAATGAGCAATATTGTGATAACAGTGGAAGGAACAGTAACTGTTTGCTATTAAATAGAAGAATTATTCTTAAGCCTCTTGAGAATCTCAGAAATAATTTTCTCCTCTTTTATCAGAGGACCAAATTCCTCCACGGACCCTTAAAAATAAAGAGTCCCAAACTGACTATTTTCAGACTAACTACAAATGATTTGGATGTAAATATCCAGACACGCTCTGGTGACTTCAAGTCAACTGTCTAATTATTTGTCAGTAGCAAACTCCAGGCCGAACATTGATTCTTTGTGATTTTTTTTCCCCCTTCACGAGTCAGATAAAAAGTGAAATCATCAACAGAATAAAAACACATGAATTTAGAAATGTTTAATAATTGAGCTTGTCATTCAGAAGCTGGCATTTGTCAGACAGTAAAAACACCTGGATCGTCAAACATCAATTCATCCCCTGATCTAACATCCTTATCCTCAATCAACAAGGAGTGATAAACGTCTCCAAATGCCTGATCCACATTATTATCACAGTCTGCTGCAGTGACTCATTTTGGGCCTTTTTCCTGAGCTGCAGTCAGCACACCAGGCCCTCTTCTCCTCAGCTGAGACACTCTGAGAATCCCTGGCAGCTCATATATCAAGGGAGATCCTCACAGCAGTACTCCTCTTCCTTTTTCAATGCACAGGGTAAGTATTTTAATTAGTTGGCTAATTGTCTAAGTAATTGGAAGACAACTTAGCTCAAAGAGTAATCAATCTCTACAGGGCTGTGTTCTATCACATCAAAGGATCTGTAATTAACACTGCAAACCATGGGATGGTCTTTGACTGAGCTCAATAGCGTGGGGGCGTATGATCACAGATAACACCGAGGTTGAGGAGACGGATCTGGGAGGCTTCCAGTCAGCATGGAGAGAGGTGTTATCATTGAGACACAACCAGACTCAGACCCAAACACTTTCAGGGCAGAGACAGTCAGACCCTCGTACGCTCGCTGTGATGCAAGAGTTACACTCTGTAAACAAAAGCCATATAAAGCCGCTGGTTATTAAATCATGTGTGTGTGTGTGTGTGTGTGTGTGTGTGTGTGTGTGTGTGTGTGTGTGTGTGTGTGTGTGTGAGGCTTTCACACAACTGAGCAGCTTTTATGCTTTTGAATTCTGGAAAACCAAGCTCAATAAAAAAAAATAAAATAAAATAAAAAAAAATTCAATATGAATGTCTCACTGCAAAGCTTGAATGTTCAAATGTGCATCCTCCCCTTAAATTTCCCCAAAGAATATCTGTTAGCTTGATTTTGACAACAGAATTGGCAATTCATTAAATGTTTTCATATACCGAGTATCAATTTCACTTTTCCAGCAAAGCTCGCGCCAGGCATTAAAAAAATTATACATTTGGGATGAACAAGACTAATCATGTCTCAGATTCATCCATTTGAGGCCCCTTAATTTCCCCATTGTAGAAAACAAGACGTATAATGAACAATTATACATAAAGTCAATTTCAGTGTTGTGCAGACGACTTAATTAAAATTACTAATGAAAAAAAGGACTGCTTACAGTGTGGACGTTTACTCATCAATTTCAAAATGAGTAAATGCTTTGTCTTCATGGACTGTAATGAAAATGACCCGAAAGGCAATACACTTCAATTTTTTTTTTTGTTTACAAACAATCATTATGAATAAAATTAGTGACCACAAACCCATTTTGTTATTCACTCTGAAAAGAATTTGGTATAATTGGCCAAACTGTGGAAGGAATCAGCAGCTTAACATCAACACCATTACATTATTCTTGGGACAACGTATCGCATTATCAATTAACAAATGTATTCAAAAAATGCAGGAAGGAATGTCATGCTTGTGGCAGCAGCCTAAAATGGATAATTATGATGAAACATCCAAAGGAGAGCAGTCACTGGAAGACATGATATTCCCTGAAGTGATCCTCCTCCCCCCCCCCCCCCCATCCCTCTCACCACCAACCCCCCCCTCCGGCCCTGCGCTCCCCGCCGCAAGGCACAATCCGCACAGTGGCACTGACAGATTGACAAATAAGGTTAATAAGTACTTTCCACCTCTCCTAAAGGCTAATCAAATATTAATCCTTGAGGTGTGGTCAGCAGAAAAAAAAAAAAAAAAAACAACAAACATTTGGTAGAGGGGAATTGATCGAATTGAATCTCTCTCGTAATGCTTGGGGGCCGGGGGAAGAAGAAGAAGAAGAAGAAGAAGAAGAGAAGAAGAAGAGGAAGAAGAAGGAGAAGGAGAAAAAGAAGAAGAAGAAGAAGAAGAAAAAGAAGAAGAAGCAAAATAAGAAGGAGAAGAAGAAGAAGTATAACAGGAGGAGGAGGAGGGGTGGCGGGTGTTGAGTTGGAACTGTAGGAATTCATTTCAGGCTGAGAATGGACAAATATTTGGATATAAGCGCTTAAAGCAATTTCAATTTTTAATCCATCTCCACATTCTGGTGGCTCAGTGGGTGCAGTTTATGCGCCACATGCTCATAGTATTGTGGGTGTGAATGTGACTCGTGACCCCACCCACCCACACCCACACACCCACCCTAAAACAACAGTTTTTAGAAGAAAAAAAAATGTAATTCTCTATTGAGCGCTTTTTACAGGAAAGCCATGAAAACTGTCTTTAGTATCGAATTAGAAAAACACAACAACACCTGAAGGGAGCAAGTTTAGTCAATAGAACATAACATTGAAATAAATGTGAATATGATCTAATGCCACTTTTGCACACACAGGGGCAAGAATTTTAAAAAAAAAGGGACCCTTTAAAAAACATACTATTGGTGACAAATTTGAATTTTACACAAATCTCTTTCCCCCCTCGAACAGTTTTCACTAATCGGAAGCCTCGGGACATCTCGAGACCTAGTGGACCATGTGAGCAGAGCCACACACTCATGTACTGATAGGGCAAAATTGGATCCAGTGAGAATGCAAAGAAGCTTATCAACCAACACTTCCAGGCAGTGCTCTCTGCAAGAGCATATGTCAACATCATTTATTAGATGTGGCCAGGGACTAAATTATGTATGATCACAAAATGAAAAAAAAAAAAAAAGAAGGGGTGGGGGGGTGGGGAGAAAAATAGGATCACACGCAGCAGGTGGATAGAATAATATTTGGAGAGAATATGAAATTATTAATGGAGGCCCTTAAGGGAGAATATTTGTTAACATTAACCGGTGAGTCATTTGTAATGCTTTGAGTGTATAATTAATCATATTGGACATTTCAGAATCATAGATAGAGTTAAGTGAATCTTTTATTTGCTCTCCTGTTTTGAGAGGAGTCATCCATATTATTACTGTCACATATAGCATTGCTATATTAATGTGTACTGATACAACAAGAAGTAAATCAAACACTTTCAAATTGCAGCCAGTAAATTGTATTTAAAAAAAAAAAAAAAAAAAACTGCATGTGGAATTTAAAAACCTGTTAAGTGTATTTCCTTCACTCCAGCCAAACATATACTAAGTAGCTTTAATATTGCCAGATGAGCAATCTCTCAAGCAAAATACTCTTCAGAGATACTATGTAATTGACTCCACATCTAACAGTATGGAACAAATCCCACTAGCAGAGGGAGTTGACAAATTGCATTAAAAACACTCAATTGGGCCAGGATTGGATAGAAGCTCATGTTCCTCCTTATCCCATTAAACATGAAACAGTTTAATCTCTAAAACTTGCTGACATACAGGCAAACGCTTAAGCATGCAGCCTCTATTTGATTTGTAGAAGAAAAATCAAGGTACAACAACACGGCCTGTGAACCACTGTACGCCTCTGTGTGTATAACACATGTAGACAAGAGCAGGCTTTACACTCGCCTCAACGCAGGGGTAGCATTATTTTAATCGTCAATTACAACATTGTTTAATAGCAAGAGCAACGGCGAGACCGTAGACATGCATATCATTTGTTTCAGCCTGCTTAAAGTGGGCAGTATTAAAGAGACTCAAACTGTCAAATCATCCAAGTTTCTTCTTCAATAGCTTACCCGATTTGAACATGTTCCGCTTCTTTTCATGACATGTAAACAGGTTTTGACATGGGTCTAGTTAAATGTGTAAGACATGCTGAAAAAAAGAGGAAAGGGAAATGCCTGTGCAGAAAAAAAAAAAAAAAGCCCAAACCTGTCAACACACAGTACCTGCTTTAAATCTGTTCCCCATTTCAGGCAATCTGTGGGAACCAGGCCTGTGGAGTCTAATCCTGTTTTCATCCGTACACCCCCCCACCCCCACCCCCACCCCCACCCCCTCCATCCATCTCAACACCCCCCCTCATCTGTATCACACTTTCAATTCCACTTGCTGGTGCCTTTGTGTGATTTTCATTTGATCTCGCGTTTAAAATTCAAAATCTATTCAAGGTTTTTTTAGTTGGATTCACGCTGTTGCCGTGAAGCCCTATTTATGTTCTAGATTTGGAATTGCAAATCAAGAGTGTGTGATTTAGGAGGAATGGAAGTCCAAAATTCCCTGGCATCACCTTTTATGATTCTGTAGGTTTAAAATGTTAACAAGGGTGTTTTAGCAAGCTGATTTGTGCAGTATCAGCCTGTCTCTGGCTCTATGCGTGTGTGTATGTGTGTGTGTGTGTGTGTGTGTGTGTGTGTGTGTGTGTGTGTGTGTGTGTGCACACAGGACTCTTTCTGATTGCAGCAGACAATAATCATGGTAAACTTACTCTTATTTACTGAGTCTGGTCGTCTGCGACACAGAGGCACTGTGGTGTTTTTAATTCTGAGGTCTAGACACATCCTGTGTCCCACATCCTTAAAGGGTGTGCTATACTAATGTTGGAAACGCGTTTTGCATTTTGCAAAAATAGAACTTTGCACTTTGTTAATAAAAAATATAAACAACATTTATTTTTTTATATGAGTACACCAACAAACAACAGATCTTATTACAAATCTAAAAACTTCATAAAAAGCTAGTTAAAGCACATTTCTCTAAGTATTTATTTGCATTTCTTTGTGTCCAAACTTTGGCAAAAACCTGCCACCCCTATTTTTATTTTTTACTTTAACTTTTTTAAAACGTAGCTAGCTTCACATATACCTTCTGTATTTGTATTGCAGAGTAAAAGTATGCATGTTTACATATTTATCATTGTTTTTAGTAAAAACGCCACAAAACAACAGACAAAATTTCAAGTCTGAGAAATTTAGAAACAGCAGGTAAAAACACATGGGATTTTGTTATTTTATTTATTAATTTATTTATATATTCATTAATTTATTGTTTCTGAACGATCACCAAAGTTTTTCCACCACCGTTTATTTATCTTTGCTGTTTTGTAGCTTTGCATTGCATCTTTTAATTTCTAGAGCAATCTTAAGCATGTTTATTTATTTTTTTTTAGGTATACTTGACTTTTCAATTCTTTCCAGTAGTTTTTCCTCTCCACTGCTTCCAAGTGCTTGCTCATGGTGTGACCTGTTGGGTTTCTCTCTATAATGTTGTAAGGTCTTGACCCTCTAAAGTGCCTTGAGATAATGTTAGTTATGATTTGGAGCTATGCAAATAAAACATAACTGAAAATGGAATTGAATTGAATATAAACATACTACACAGTCAGAACATAGCCGGGGTCTCAGGCCACTATTGTGACACAGGATAGATACTTACAGCAGCATCCTTCAACCACACATGTGAGCACACACTCAGCTGCTAAAACAACCATGAATATTGTGTTGACTGAACAACGAACACACTCGTCATTGAAATATTCTGCACCCATATGCCTGATGATTGCTGTCTCCAAAGTCTCAACAAGCTGTAGGATTTTCCAAAACCGAATGACAACATTGAAACAAAATCACCAAGATAACCAGATAGAGTATAAATACACAATATCTCTGATGGCTGATGGAAAAATAACCTTTTCATTTCAAACAGTGCTGCTAAATGTCAGCATAAATTGCGTAGAGTTGCTTGGAAGAGAAACATCTTCATGTACAATTATGTTGGAGTCTTTGATCAAAAGTATAAAAAGCCTGAATATCCATGCACAGTTTCCCTGCTACAGTAAGCATTAGCATCTAAGAAAGGATCAGAGGTTTGATTGATTTTCTCTCTGGCTCCTACTAATACCAATGGGACAATATCAATATCAAAATTAATAACTTCCCCATTGTGAAAGATCTCAGTGCTGTACTGTACCTGCGTCCATACCAAATAGTGACAAAACAAACTTTGGATCCAGTGAATAAATTCCTGTGAGCAATTTATGCAAAGAAATTTAATATTGCTGCAGACTCTCATCCGCTCTGCAAATAAATAGTTACTTCTGCACTCAGATATGACTCTAAAGAGCACATCGTAAAGGAACCACATTTGGCCAATTCATATTCCTCAATCGCCAAAGTTAACATTAAAAAGAGATACACTTGGTTGTTTTTCAAATGTCAGGGTATAATAAGCAACCGTATATTTTCATGTGAGTCTTTCAGCTCAAAAGTATGTTCTCCATCTAAAGCACGATATATGTGAGCCTTAGATGATCGCTCTTGAAGTCGTGTTTGTTTTTGGAATAAGATATGACTGATAATCGTCTTATGGGAAAACATTATATTTGCTTATCAGAGAACGTTATTGCCCCACTTGATGCCCAGTAAGGGATTTAGGTGAGCATTATGAACTCAGCCATAACAAGCCCCACTTCCTGTGATTATCTGACACAAGGTGCTGACAGGCGCTCACTGTTGACATTTCTGTTGATATTAGCAGTGAAAAGGACAGCAACGGCAGAGACTTACAGCGCTTACAGGACTTACACAGTTGTATTTTTTCCTCTTTGTCGGCCTGTGTTGTAGGACTTAGTGTATCATCGGCAGCTGAATGAGCTGTGGTACTGACCTGTCGTTACAGACCAGGCTCATACATCAGGGCTGTTTTCTCTCTGTCATCACAGTTGCGGGGGGTCAGGCCTGACACCTGGAACAGCTGAAACATCACAAATGCAAAATGTAAAAGCCCCACTGTAGAGCTGCATGTCAAAAAGTAGTATGTGTAATGGATAGAGGGTCACGGTGTCGCTGTTTTTTTTCTGTTGCGGTCTGATCCTAACCTGATTGGTTTCTGTTAGAAGTTATTATTAGAATAACACAGACCCTACTTACCATAAAATAACAGGTGAGGTTAATGGCAAATGATTTGTTGCATTAAAACCACAGTTTTTGCATCTCCCTCACTTTTTTTGCCCTAATGGATTTTATTTTACTGAATATTCGCTGAAAGCATACATAATTCTCTATGAAAGCAAATCTATTTTTCATGAATACAAAGCAATATTAAAAGCACAACTTAAGAGACTATGAATTAATAATTTTGTATTACTGAACATGAAAAATGCACAATTAACAGCGTTTTTTCACACCTTCCTGTGTGGTGGCTTAGAAAATGATATACTGTATTATATTATACGTCTACACAAATCTCTGGTTGTTTAGATCCTGTCACACAGTGGTTGCAAACATGTGACACAAGAGTTTATATGGTGCATGTGGGTCATTTTGCAAGTATCAGTATCATATATCAAACATATGAAAGTTAGAGTAAATATTTACAAAAAGTTCATGAGAGCAACAAAAAAAAAAGGAAAAGCATATTACTTTCAAGTTAAGTAAAAAAAAAAAATGAATCTGTCATCATTACTAACATGGTTATGTCAGATCACTTCCATTACATTTAGGCAAATATTGCAATATATTTTTGTAGAAGTGAACAAATATCAATAAAACACCAAAACAATCTTTAGCGTATGTCTGAATACTTTTTCACCCAGTCTGTGGTTTGTAGCCTCAGGCTTATTTGAAAGGCCTTTAATAAAAACATTCAAAAGTTACTCAAACAGCAGGAAATAGTGCATTTGTTGGGGACTATTTCCAACCATGGACTTGGTGTGCTACTGGATATTTTTGGCAGCTGGACAGTAAATGTGTCTCTTCAGTACCCATGGTCATCATTAAGAAACATTTCAACCAGTGCAAGAGTTAGCTCATTGAACTGCTTACCTGCCATGACAGACAACATTGCTGGTTGTTAAACAGTGAGTCTTTAGTTCCATAAGACTCATATGGTTTGTGAAGAGCAGTTTTGAAGCTCAGAGTGGGCTGCACCTCCGTCACCATCTTGGCAGCACCTCACTCCACCTAACCCCCAGCTAATCCAAAAATGGGCAAAGAGGTGGGGAGTAACTGGAGCTGAAAGTTCGGTTCATGCCGGTTTGTGGCAAGCATACGCTCACTCACCTGTCACTCATTCCCCATACAGTTGTTATGAAGGGGTAAAATTAGCTATAGAGACCAATTCTGTTTTTTGGACCAGGCTGTAAACACGTTTATTTCTGCTGTAAAGTTGAGCATTTTGACACAGGAGTCTATGGGGATTGTCTCACTTTTGGAGCCAGCCTCAAGTGACCATTCAAGAAACTTAGCACTTCTGTGTTGGCTTCATTTTTCAGCCCTGGAGGTTGTCGCTTGCTCTCTAGTTTTTAAAGTTTATGGACAACAATGGAGCTCTTTAACACAGAGGAATACACTTTGTGATGCATTGTTGATTTGGTCTTTTCATGGGATTTGTTGAGAATAAGAACAATATAGAACATGCCTTACAATAATATGACGTTCTTATGACTTACTATACTATGACTTTTTATGATTTTTCATGACTTACTATACTATGTGGTTTTTATGCCTTACTATACTGTGATTTTTTTTATGACTTATGATTAATTTATGCGGTGGCGTGGTAGAGCAGTTGTTAGAACTGTCACCTCACAGTGACAGTGTTCTGGGTTCGAATCCCGGCTTTCATTCCTCTGTGTGTAGAGCTTGGATGTTCTCCTTGTGCCTTCATAGGTTCTCTCCAGTTACTTTGTCTTCCTCCCACAGTCAAAAAACATGCACAATAGGTTAATTGGCAACTCTAACTCACTCTTTTATGCCATAATATACTACGACCGTTTTATGTCTTATTATAATATGACGTTTTTATGCATTACTATAATAGGACTTTTTATGCCTTACTATATGATGATTTTTTATGACTTACTATACTATGATGTTATCATGACTGTCTCTGCCTTACTATACCATGATTTTGTATGACTTTTTATGCTTTACTATTCTATGACGTTTTTATGCCTTACTATATGATGTTTTTATGACTTTTTATGCCTTAATATACCATGACCTTTTTAGGAAGTTTTTTTGCCTCACTATACTATGTCATTTTTGTGACGTTTTATGCCTTATGATACCATGACCTTTTTATGACTTTTATTCTTTAATATATTGTGACCTTTTTATGACTTTTTTATGCCTTAGTATACTCTGTGGTTTTTAAGACGTCTTATAACCTTTTATGCCCTACTATACTATGTCGTTTTTATGAATTATTATGACTCATTATGCTATGATGTTTTTATGACTTTATATACCTTACTATACTATGACATCTACATACTATGCCTTACTAGACTATGTGTCACAGTCCCACTGTGTCTCCCAGTGTTTTCCCTTTTCCTGTTTGTCTCCCCTCCCTTGTGTATATGTGTGTGTCTGTGTGCTTCCCCTGACATCAGGTGACTCAACGGAGGCATGGTCTGGACAGAAGCTCACCACCACACCTGCAATCTATAACTCATCATCTACTGTGTATCTATCCCGGTCATCCATCCACTCGTTGCCAGATTGTTCCACTCTTCACAGTGGTAGTTACTCTTTCAGCCACTCTGATTAGTTTATGCGACTACAGAGTTTTCTTGTGATTCAGTGATCTTCCTGGTGTTTTGTGTGTAGTAACTCTTTGTTTTCCTGTAATCCAGAAGACTTCCTGATTTGTGGGCTGCTGATCCTGCCACACTCCGCTGTCGCCACACCACCCACCTACTTTTGGTCTCCAGCCATCCCTCATGTTTCCAGAGTGTGTAGCTCAGCTGCCTCTTGACTCCACTGTCCTCCATACTCCTGCCTCGAGTTCTCACCATCCACCTGAACTCCCCGGACATACTCCCCCTCCAAATTCACCATCACCATTGCCTTCTCCCCAATAAATTACCTTTCACAGCCATGCTGGTGTGTTTTGTGTTCTTTCTCTGCTCTGGGGTCAAACATCAGTGCTTAAAAAAATTTAACACTATGCAATTTTTATGACTTTTTATGCCTTACTATACTATGTAGTATTCATGACTTTTTATGCCCCACTACTATGATGTTTTTATGACATTTTATTCCTCACTATGCAATGACTTTTTTATGACAATTTATGCCTTACTATACTCTGACCTTTTTATGCCTTACTATACTATGATTTTTTTTATGTCTTACTATACTATGTCGTTTTTATGACTTTTTATGCATTCTTCAACTATAAAATTTTTATACCTTACTATACTATGATTTTTTTATGCCTTACTATACTATGTCATTTTCATGACTTTTTATGCCTAGCTATACTGTGTCATTTTTATAACATTTTATGTCTTACTATACTATGACATTTTTATTATGTTTTATGTCTTATGTCTTTTATGCCCCACTACTATGATGTTTTCATGACTTTTTATGCATAACTATGCAATGACTTTCTTATGACAATTTATAACTTACTATACTCTGATCTTTTTAAGACTTTTTATGCTTTACCATACTATGACCTGTTTATGACATTTTATACCTTACTATACTATGACCTTTTTATGTCTTTTTATGCCTTACTATACTATGACTTTTTTATGATTTTTTATGCTTTACTATACTATGACCTTTTTATGACTTTTTATGCCTTACTATACTATGACCTTTTTATCACTTTTTATGCCTTACTGTACTATGTTGTTTTTATGACTTTTTATGCCCCACTACTATGATGTTTTAATTACTTTTTATGCATAACTATGCAATGACTTTCTTATGAAAATGTATAACTTACTATACTCTGACCTTTTTATGCCTTAATATACTATGTTGTTTTTATGTCTTTTTATGCCTTACTATACTATGACCTTTTTATGATTTTTTATGGTTCACTATACTATGTCATTTTATGACTTTTAATGCCTTACTTCTGTGTTGTTTTTATTACTTTTTATGCCTTACTGTACTATGTAATTTTTCTGACTTTTTCTGACTTCCCATATTGTGACTTTTTTTATAACTTTTTTATGCCTTACTATACTATAAATTTTTGTGCCTTTTTATACCTTACTATACTATGACGTTTTCATGACTTTCTCTGCCTTACTCATTCCTTACTATACTATGAATTTTTATGATTTACTATACAATGTTTTTATGGCTTTTTAAGCTCTACTATACTATGTCGTTTTCATGACTTTTTATTACATTTTTTTCCTCACAATGCAATGACTTGTCTTATGACAATTTATGCCTTACTATACTCTAACCGTTATATGCTTTAATATACTATATTGCTTTTATGTCTTTTTATGCCTTACTATACTATGACCTTTTTATGTCTTTTTATGCCATACTATACTATGTCATTTTCATGACTTTTCATGACTTTTTATTCTTCACTATGCAGTGACTTTCTTATGACAATTTATGCCTTACTATACTCTGACCGTTTTATGTCTTAATATACTATGTTGATTTTATGACTTTCTGAGCCTTATTATACTATGATATTTTTATGACTTACTATTCTATTAATTTTTGTGCCTTAATATATTATGTTTTTATGGCTTTTTATGCCTTAATATAAAAAGAAGTTTGTATACCTTTTTATACCTTACTATACTGTGACGTTTTTTGACTTTTTATTCATTAATATACTATAAGATTTTTATGATTTTTAATGACTTACCATACTATGTGGTTTTTAAGACTTCGAATGCCTTACTATAATATGGCGTTTTTATGCCTTACTATAATATCGCATGTTATGCCTTGCTATACTATAACGTTTTCATGACTTTCTCTGCCTTACTATACCATGATTTTGAATGACTTTCTCTGCCTTACTATACTATGAATTTTTATGTCCTACTATATGGTGTTTTTATGGCTTTTTATGCCATAATATACAAAGAAGTTTGTATGCCTTTTTATACCTTACTATACTACTATGACCTTTTTTTTTACTTTTTATGCCTTACTATAATAGGACGTTCTTATGATTTTTTATGCCTCACTATAATATTACTTTTTTATGACTTCTAATGCCTTACTATACCATGTGGGTTTTTTTTTGACTCACTATACCATGTCATTTTTGTGACGTTTTATGCCTTATGATGCCATGACCTTTTTATGACTTTTTATTCCTTAATATATTGTGACCTTTTTATGACTTTTTATGCCTTACTATACTATCTAATTTTTATAACTTTGTATGCCTTACTATACTATTATATTTTTAAGACTTTTTATGCTTTACTTTACTATGTGGTTTTGAAGACGTCATATAACCTTTTATGCCTTACTATACTATGTCATTTTTAGGAATTTTTATTAATCACATTTTTAAGACTTTATATACCTTACTTTACTATGACATCTACATACTATGCCTTACTAGACTATGTTTCACAGTCCCGCTGTGTCTCCCAGTGTTTTCCCATTTCCTGTTTGTCTCCCCTCCCTTGTGTATATGTGTGTGTCTGTGTGCTTCCCCTGACATCAGGTGACTCAACGGAGGCATGGTCTGGACAGAAGCTCACCACCACACCTTCAATCTATAACTCATCATCTTCTGTGTATCTATCCCGGTCATCCATCCACTTGTCGCCAGACTGTTCCACTCTTCACAATTGTAGTTACTCTCTCAGCCACTCTGATTAGTTTATGTGACTACAGAGTTTTCTTGTGATTCAATGATCTTCCGAGTGTTTTGTGTGTAGCGACTCTTTGTTTTCCTGTGCTCCACAAGTGTTCCCACAAGACACCTGAACTCCCCGGACATACTCAAATACTCCAAATTCACCATCACCATTGCCTTCTCCCCAATAAATTACCTTGCACAGTCATTGCTGGTGTGTTTTGTGTTCTTTTTCTGATCCAGGGTCAAACATCAGTGCTTAAAAAAATGTAACACTATGTAATTTTTATGACTTTTTATGCCTTACAATGCAATTCCTTTTTTTATGACAATTTATGCCATACTATAATCTGACCTTTTTAAGACTTTTTATGCTTTACAATACTTTGACCTTTTTATGTCTTTTTATGCCTTAGTGTACTATGACCTTTTTATGAGTTTTTATGCCTTACTATACCATGACGTTTTAATGACTTTTTATGCCTTACTGTACTATATCGTATTCATGACTTTTTATGCCCCACTACTATGACATTTTTATGACTTTTTATGCTCTACTATGCTATGTCGTTTTCATGACTTTTTATGACATTTTATTCCTCACTATGCAATGACTTGTCTTATGACAATTTATGCCTTACTATACTCTGACCGTTATATGCTTTAATATACTATGTTGTTTTTATGACTTTCTGAGCCTTATTATACTATGATATTTTTATGACTTACTATACTATTAATTTTTGTGCCTTAATATATAATGTTTTTATGACTTTTAATGCCTTACTATACTATGAAGTTTGTATGCCTTTTTATACCTTACTATACTAAGACGTTTTCATGACTTTTCTGCCTTACTATACCATCATTATGTATGACTTTTTATGCCTTACCATGCTATGAATTTTTGTGCCTTACATTATGATGTTTTTATGCCTTTTCATACCTTACTATACTATGACCTTTTTATGACTTTTTATGCCTTTCTATAATAGGACGTTCTTATGATTTTTTATGCTTCACTATATTACTTTTTTATCAATTCTAATGCCTTACTATACTATCGTTTTTTTTTGCCTCACTATACTATGTCATTTTTGTGATGTTTTATGCCTTATGATACCATGACCTTTTTATGACTTTTTATTCCTTAATATATTCTGAACTTTTTAAGACTTTTCATGCCTTACTATAATATCAAATTTTTATAACCTTTTATGCCTTACTATACTATGTCATTTTTAGGAATTTTTATTAATCACATTTTTAAGACTTTATATACCTTACTGTACTATGACATCTGCATACTATGCCTTACTAGACTATGTGTCACAGTGCCGCTGTGTCTCCCAGTGTTTTCCCTTTTCCTGTTTGTCTCCCCTCCCTTGTGTATATGTGTGTGTCTGTGTGCTTCCTCTGACATCAGGTGACTCAACGGAGGCATGGTCTGGACAGAAGCTCACCACCACACCTTCAATCTATCACTCATCATCTTCTGTATATCTATCCCAGTCATCCATCCACTCGTTGCCAGATTGTTCCACTCTTCACAGAGGTAATTACTCTCTCGGCCACTCTGATTAGTTTATGTGACTACAGAGTTTTCTTGTGATTCAATGATCTTCCCGGTGTTTTGTGTGTAGCGACTCTTTGTTTTCCTGTGCTCCACAAGTCTTCCTGATTTGTGAGCTGCTGATCCTGCCACACTCCGCTGTCGTCACACCACCCACCTGCTTTTGGTCTCCAGCCATCCCTCATGTTTCCAGCTTACTGTACTATGACATTTTTATTTCTTTTCATGATTTTTTATGCCTCACTATGCAATGACTTTCTTATGACAATTTATACCCTACTATACTATGACCTTTTTATGTCTGAATATACTATGATGTTTTGATGATTTTTTTACACCTTACTATACTATGACCTTTTTATGACTTTTTACGCATTACTATACTATGTTGTTTTCATGACTTATTATGACTTTTTATTCCTCACTACGCAATGACTTTCTTATGACAATCTATACCTTACTATACTCTGACCATTTTATGCCTTACTATACTATGATGTTTTGATGACTTTTTACACCTTACTATACTATGACCTTTTTATGACTTTTTACACCTTACTATACTATGACCTTTTTATGACTTTTTACGCCTTACTATACTATGACCTTTTTATGACTTTTTATCCCTTACCATATTGTGAATTTTTTAATACTTTTTATGTCTGACTGTACTATGACTTTTTATGCCTTACTATACAATGACGTTTTTATTACTTTTTTATGCCTTACTATACTATGACCTTTTACTGTATTTTCATGCCTTACTATATTATGATGTTTTTATGACTTTTTATGCCTTACTACTATGTTGTTTTTATGACTGGACTATGACTGTACTATGACATTTTTATTTCTTTTTATGCCTTACTGTATGTACTCTGACCGTTTTACGCCTTACTATACTGTGTTGTTTTTATGACTTCTTAAGGCTTATAATACTATGATATTTTTATGACTTTTTACGCCTCACTATACTATGACCTTTTTATGACTTTTTATGCCTTACCATATTGTGACTTTTTTAATACTTTTTATGTCTTATTACACTATGTAGTTTTTATGACTTTTTATGCCTCACTATGCAATGACTTTTCTTATGACAATTTGTGCTTACTATACTCTGACTGTTTTATGCCTTAATACACTATGTTTTTCATGACTTTTCAAACCTTATTATACTATGATATTTTTATAACTTTTTACGCTTTACTATACTATGACCTGTTTATGACTTTTAATGCCTTACTATGCAATGACATTCTTATGACCTTTTATGCCTTCCTATACTATGACATTTTTATGACTCTTTACGCCTTACTTTACTATGACCTTTTTATGACTTTTTACGCCTGACTATACTATGACGTTTTTATGTCTTTCTACGCCTTACTATACTATGACCTTTTTTATGTCTTTTTATGCCTTACTATACTATGTTGTTTTCATGACTTTTTATGACTTTTTATTCCTCACTATGCAATGACTTTCTTATGACAATTTATACCTTACTATACTCTGACCATTTTATGCCTTAATATACTATGACGTTTTGATGACTTTTTACACCTTACTATACTATGACCTTTTTATGACTTTTTACACCTTACTATACTATGTCATTTTTATGACTTTTTATGCCTTACCATATTGTGAATTTTTTAATACTTTTTATGTCTGACTGTACTATGACTTTTTATGCCTTACTATACAATGACGTTTTTATTACTTTTTTACGCCTTACTATACCATGACGTCTTACTATGCCAATACTTTTTATGTCTTACTATATTATGTAATTTTTATGACTTTTCATGCCTTACTATACCATGACGTCTTTATGACTTTTTACGCCTTACTATACTATGTCATTTTCATGACCTTTCATGACTTTTTATTCCTCACTATGCATTGACTTTCTTATGACAATTTATGCCTTACTATACTCTGACCGTTTTATGTCTGAATATACTATGTTGTTTTTATGACTTTTTACGCCTTATTATACTATGACCTTATTATGTATTTTTATGCTTTACTATACTATGTTGTTTTCATGACTTTTTATGACTTTTTATTCCTCACTATCCAATGACTTTCTTATGACAATCTATA
The DNA here is from genome assembly GCF_021018895.1 of Seriola aureovittata. NCBI lineage: Eukaryota > Metazoa > Chordata > Actinopteri > Carangiformes > Carangidae > Seriola > Seriola aureovittata. The sequence goes on from NC_079380.1 coordinate 9,522,108, forward strand.
CCTTACTATACTCTGACCATTTTATGCCTTACTATACTATGACGTTTTTATGACTTTTTACACCTTACTATACTATGACCTTTTTATGACTTTTTACGCCTTACTATAGTATGTCATTTTTATGACTTTTTATGCCTTACCATATTGTGAATTTTTTAATACTTTTTATGTCTTACTGTACTATGACTTTTTATGCCTTACTATACAATGACGTTTTTATTACTTTTTACGCCTTACTATACTATGACCTTTTACTGTATTTTCATGCCTTACTATATTATGATGTTTTTATGACTTTTTATGCCTTACTACTATGTTGTTTTTATGACTGTACTATGACTGTACTATGACATTTTTATTTCTTTTTATGCCTTACTGTATGTACTCTGACCGTTTTACGCCTTACTATACTGTGTTGTTTTTATGACTTTTTAAGGCTTATAATACTATGATATTTTTATGACTTTTTACGCCTCACTATACTATGACCTTTTTATGACTTTTTATGCCTTACCATATTGTGACTTTTTTAATACTTTTTATGTCTTATTACACTATGTAGTTTTTATGACTTTTTATGCCTTACTATACTAATTCGTTTTTGTTTTTTTATGACTTTTTATGCCTCACTATGCAATGACTTTTCTTATGACAATTTGTGCTTACTATACTCTGACTGTTTTATGCCTTAATACACTATGTTTTTTCATGACTTTTCAAATCTTATTATACTATGATATTTTTATAACTTTTTACGCTTTACTATATTATGACCTGTTTATGACTTTTATTGCCTTACTATGCAATGACTTTCTTATGACTTTTTATGCCTTCCTATACTATGATGTTTTTATGACTCTTTACGCCTTACTTTACTATGACCTTTTTATGTCTTTTTATGCCTTACTATACTATGACCTTTTTATGTCTTTTTATGCCATACTATACTATGTCATTTTCATGACTTTTCATGACTTTTTATTCCTCACTATGCAGTGACTTTCTATACTCTGACCGTTTTATGTCTTAATATACTATGTTGTTTTTATGACTTTCTGAGCCTTATTATACTATGATATTTTTATGACTTTTCATGCCTTACTATACGATGACAATTGTATGACTTTTTGTTCCCTACTATACTGTGTCGTTTTTATGACTTTTTATGAATTAGTATACTATGACCTTTTTATGCCTTACTATACTGTGTCATTTTATGACTTTTTAATGCTTTACCATATTGTGACTTTTTTGATACTTTTTATGTCTCACTATACTATGTAATTTTTATGACCTTTCATGCCTTACTATACTATCACGTTTTTTTGAGTTACTATACCATGATGTTTTAATGCCTTACTACACTATGACTATTTTTATGACTTTTTATGACTTAGTATATCATGATATTTTTTATTCCTTACCATATTATGACTTTTTTCAATACAGTTTATGCTAGTTTTATGACTTTTTATGCCTTACTATACTCTACTATACTCTACTATACTATGTAATTTTTTTTGACCTTACTATACTATGTCATTTTTATGCCTCAGTATGCTATGCTTTTTGACATATATATTACATATATGTCCCTATATCAAGAATTTTGTTACCTTTATAATCCTTTATAAGAGGATATATTATAATGACATATATACATGCTTTGGATATATGAAGATATATGTTTGTAACATATATCAAATACCCTCAGTAAAATGCAACTTCATTAAAACAACATGCTTATTCAAATTCTATATGTTTATACATGATTTTTTTGCATAATCTCTTATTAATTTTAAACATATACACACGTCTTTAATTTTTACATATACAACATTATCATATACTGACAGGCTTTGGGATGGATACATATTTATGTAACTTTATTAGCTAGACATATGTGATATATACACTAGACATGTTCCAATTTTTAACAGGTTTCATATATAGTTTTTGCATACATAGGCTATACTTTCAATACATATATGATTTTACTTCATATGTAGATAGATAGATAGATAGATAGATAGATAGATAGATATATAGATAGATAGATAGATAGATAGATAGATAGATAGATAGATAGATAGATAGATAGATAGATAGATAGATAGATAGATAGATAGATAGATAGATAGATACTTTATTTAATGTACATATATTCCAATTGTGTATGGGCATTCCTGAATGTAAATTCAGATCTTATATGTTAATAAACCATTTGGTTGATGCCATTAAAACCCCAATCTCTTTGGAGGGGTGGCAGGGTTTTTGCGTCCCTACCAATGTTGAGACCAAACCTCTGCCCTTGCATACAGTAATGGCTGTTGCACCGGCTTTCCCCATGACATTTAGAGGTTAATTTGCACTGGTTTCATGGTTGTTTATCAGTGGAAGGTTCAGGAATTAGCATTCACCACGCTTTTTATTGACAGAAGTGTTTAATAACCCATCAAATCAAACAGGATGGTCAGCCAGGACGTGCTTCTGTGCAGAGAAAATACGCCTCATTCAAACTGCATAAGTTCTTAGTTCACAGCAAACTGTGTGAAGATTGAACTCGAGAAGTTTCTCAGAATTAATTTTAGCAAATCATGCTAAGCATTGTGACAGATTAGTGCCAGCGAAGCTTTGTGGTAAATGTTCTGTAGGAAGTGATGACTGATGTTGGGCTAATGTGTGAGCAAAGATTTATAGAAGACAAACCTGCATGAGCTGCTTTCATCCAGACGGACCTGGTCAGTGTATAATGGAGACAGATGAGGGAAGAGGAAGTAGAGGTTTCTTGTTCTCACTACAGGTTTCCCTTTATTTTGACATATTTACAGCCTTGCTCAATCTGTTATATCTTTTTTTTTTCACCAATATAACATGTTCTGCCCGGCACAATGTCTAAGATTTACAGTGTTTTCCCCCCACTTCCTTTCATATCCCTATTTCCCATCTTTGTCCCATTCTTCTGAGCAAGAGTGAAATTATTTACTTTTGTGGTTGAATGAATGATGATTTGTCTTTCTGAAAGGCTGCAGAGGAGGTATTGTAGGTTATGGAAGAACGTACCATGTTCACAAACATGTATCACATTTGGAGAGAACTTATTCTCCAGACAAAGTGCTGGTCGTCGCTGCTAAAACCGAAGCAAATCATGTGCATTTTTTTGTCTAGGAAATTAGTTCAAGCCTATAAAATACACACTGCACATAATTTTTTGTGATCTCCTTTATAATTCCCAGCTTCCTCCTCCACCCTTATCTTCCTCTAACCACTGTTGTGCTCGAATGTGTATAATTTCACATCCACAGATTCACACGGCATGTCACCAACTCAGAGTGAAATGTACTTATGTTCAAAGGAGTCCTAATGTGGAGTGATGGGGGGGGCTACAGTAGCCTCAGAACCGTTGACACACAGCTGTCTTTGCTATAAATCTTGCAAATCCACAAAAAAAAAAATAGAAAAAAAAACTCTCTCATGAGACTTCTTTGAGTGGTAAATTGCTTCAGCTCTGGAAGTAAGTGTAGAATCTTCATGTATACATGAGCAAATTATTTTAGTTCAACTGAGAAGGGCAGTCAAAGCTGTGCACAAACTGCAGTGCTAATTCTTTTAGATTATGTTTGTGTGTGTGACCAAATGTAAATAAGTAAATAAATGTGACTTCTAACGTATAGTTACTAGACAAGGTTAATCCTGCAGGTTATAAATACAATGCATTCCCCTCTTAATAGCATGCAAGGCCTTGTCAGAGTTCTTATATCTACAGGCTTTGTCTGTGAGGCTATTATATAATTATATCATTGCATTTGTCATTTGCGTTCGCCCTTGGGGTGAAGAACAAATTAAAGCAGCGAGTATGTTAGCTTTATAAGCAGAATGTCTGCAACACAAACCACAACAAAAGTTCATATTTTCAGTGTAATGAATGTTACATTATTTATATTATGAATTATGGATGAAGTTGTGCAGACCTGCGCAGCCCTGAATTGGATGGCTTGTAATCAATCTTTGTCTGATGGACCTCTCTCCAACAAGCAGTTATTAGTGCTTACTCTGTCTCAAGCCTGCTTGGGAAAAACCTAACTAACTGGTACAGAGCAATAATATGGGCTATTATTACCTGCATTCAAGGTATAAATTACACCTCTACTCACAGAAAATTCATTGCCATTTTTGGGGGAAAAAAAAAGTTAAGATATTGTGAGTGATTGTGGCGACAAAGATTAAGCAGTTCACTGATTTACTGCCATTGAAAGGCTTATTGAAGCAGGCTGTTAATGCTTTTCACAAAATACTAAAGAGAATGCATATTAAATGACAGCATCCTTTGAATTAATACACTTTGTAACTTCGCAGGCAGTGGCATAAGCACTGAGCTGAGATAGGGAGGAAACATTATTCATGGTGTTTTTCATCCTAACTCTACTTTATTAGCTTATTTGATTCCCCATTCTCCTCATAGTTGATTCAATACATTTCCTATTTGCATAAAACTGTCCGGTAAGATTATCTTCACTTATTCGATCTATCCTAAGAGTCACCTTGTTCAGGATCTTATATGAATAATGAGATTTTAAATTGGAAGACACTCACACAGAGAATGAGGCATTTACAGTTAATTCATCTCATTGAGTTACATTGCTTAGAGGTATTGGAGGGTTTAGATTTTCATTCAAGCATCATATTTAACAGTGTCTGCTTCCCCCACTTTACTGGCATTGAAATTTAAATGGCCCGAGCCTGACAGATCCAATATTGCGACCCACTGTTGCTATTTTCCTGGGAGAAAATATATTGTCAAAATCCCTATATTCAGAGAATGAGAAGGCAAAAAAAGAGTGATCACATGGAGCCCCTCACCTTTGTGGTTTCCCCTTCTTACAAATATTTCAATAGGACCAGACTCCATTCGTTATTTGCCTATTTATAGGAACCGATACACATCTGAACATTGCAGGGATGATTTCAGATCTCAAGAATTTGCTCTTTAAAAAAAATGACTTTGAAACAGTCAGTCATTGTTTTATGTAACAATGCAAATTTTTACAATAGCATCACATAGTCACATTTTTGTCACACATGCACACACATTCACAGTGATTTGACAGAGAAAGAGACAGAGAATGAGAGAGAGTGGGAAAGAGAGTGAGAGGGGGAGGGGGTTAATTGGCTTTTTATGACTCCAATTAAATAACATTATGCATATACTGGCTTAACGGCTTATATGTGGCCTCCATTAACAATGTCCTCTTGATTGGTTCTTGGGCTTAAGGTCTCCTCCAACGCAGGCAGCGCTTGTCATAGTGTTTAAACCCATATGTGGAGAACAAGCTTGTGACAGGAAGATATTTTAAACGTGTGTGAATAATTTAAAAGGAAAACTACAAATCTCAAAAAGATCAATGACCCCACCCCCCTACATGGACACAACCTGCAACAAGACGGGCTGAAACATTTTGTGTCTGAGATGACAATTGAATAAAATAAATCTCATCATTAAGGCCTTAGTGCGTTATCTTGAAAGCAAAAGAGAGAGAAAGAAAACAAGCATGTGCCTGTCCTGAAGCGGAGCTCCTGAGGTGTTAACTAATCTCTGGTGGCCAGTCTATGCACTGCCTCCTCTAATTGCTCCCTGTATTTCAGTCTGGTGTGAGAGCAGCCATTGTAGCGAGCGCCCAGTCAGCCCCCAGAGGTCTCACACCTTCATTATCACTCTTTATTGCAGAACCTTATACGGGCACTCGGCACCAAACAGCCTGCCCGTTAAAAATAGAGCCTTCTCCTCTCCTCTCCTTTTGGTGGTTTCAGTTTTAATTACTAACACAGAGCCAAAGCCAGAGTCCTCAGCAGGCCTAGCTTTTTTTTTTTTTTTTCTTTTTTTTTGTTCACTAATTAAAGCGAGGATGGAGTTTATTGAAGGGACCCTGACTCTGCTCTCTCATCTATTATTAAGAGGCAGGACAAATCATTTTCAAATTTATATGCTGAAACCTGTCCAGGGACAGGCACAGGGTGGTAAAGGTTGGGGGAAGGTGGGGTGAAATGGTGCTGAACACAAGGGAAAGTGGTTGAGACTGTATTTGTGGAGAGTGGAGGAGATCCTAAGGAAAAAGGATAAACGCAGAGAAAACCAACTGTTATATATGAAGCAACACAGAGGAAGGAGTGCAGCAGATTAATGCTAACTGCTGTACATGTGCAAAGTTCCTGTGATGCTGCACACCTTAATTTTGATCATTAAGAGATGAGAGTCTGGTAGACCTGCAGCAGCAAGTATTAGCAAAGATAATGGCATTGATTGGAGGACACCCTCTGTGTGCTCTGTGTAAACAGTGGGCATAAATACCAAAACAGCAGGGTGGTAATGTGAGAGCACAATGTCCAGCCAGATTGATGTTCTTAGTGATTCACTAACCCCCTCTGTCTAACATTCCTAATTGTCTAAACAGCCGCGACCCTGACAGCTGCACAGGTACCTCAGTGAAAGAACAAAAAGACAAGTCTTTGACTGGAGAGAAGGGAAGAGGCAACACAGCTGGCAATAAAAAAAAGTAGAGCAGGAGAGACAGTGGAAATGAGTCTTTACACATTTACTTTAGTGTCAAACACATTCTCTAAAGCTGATGTTAGTACAGATTTTGAGCAAAGATATGTCAAAGCCTAATACAAAATGCTTGGATCAAGTGAAGGATTGTTTCCGCTTAAGAAAAGTGAAATGTGATGTAAATGAAAATCTTAAAAGACTTTCGGTTTTCATATAGCTAAGCAAATCCAGATATATTTTAACAGCATATTGCCAGCAAAGCGAAACTGTTAACACTTGAAAGGCCATAAAAATCTGAAAAAAACAAGCTGGTAAGGAGCATGAATTCTCATATAAGCAAGATTTCTTTGCATTATTTTGAAAATCAACTCAAAAATCTACTATTTTTAAAGTCTGAACTTTTTTCCCCCCCAACAGAAATAAGTCTATACAGAACAGTAGAGAGACATGAACAGAAATGCTTCAAATTAAAAAATAAAACACAGAAAACTCTTCTACTTTCTAACAGTTATGAACAAATGAATGCTTTGTCAAATTGCTGCTATACATTAAATTGGCCTCTAACTCTTACCATGTGTTTGAGTTGTCCATGCTGAAAAAACACAAGTGGGAGCAAGTCCACTTGGGAAAATTAGCAACATACAATTAGAGAAAGAAAATCTTCATATCTGGTTTCTAACCTTTATAAGATGAGGTAGAGTGAATTGAAAAGGAGAAATAATGAATTTAGCCGAGTGAAGAGCAAGAGAATCCTCCCTTAGCCTAACAAGCAGCTCGCATCCTCAGGGCAATTAGTCACTGTCATATGAGGGCAAATGTAGAACCCTTTGCATGCTTGTTAAGTAAAAACTTACACAGAGGTCACTGACATGTAAGAGAAATGCAGTGTAACCACTGAGCTATAGAGAATTTCCAGGGTAAAAGAAGCCAGACAAAACTCCACCAGTACAATAAATCTGTGTGGCTTTACATATATACAAACTTGGTCTTATTAACCACATGAAAAGTGGGTAATTAATGAATATACAGTCAAACACAATGTGGTTTTTTTTTGGTGCTTAGACTAATAGTGATCATCTTTATTCATATCTGACACAACATTTAGTGTCGCTGGCCAAAACACAGACCCACACTATATAACAAAATAAAGTTGTTGTTTTTTTTTTTTTCCAATCACAATCTGTATGAGAATATTACATTCAGCTTTGTAGTAATATGAAGAAAGTGCAGAGAAATCAGGTGACAGAACCCAGACACTACTGTTTTGTTAATATTCTTATGTTTCTTTAAGTGGTTATGTGGGATTTTACTGATTTTCACTCAACCATTTCATGTGCTGCACATGTTCCTGACACATTTCGTATTTCTAAGTAGACAATTTGGTCCAATGCTTCACCCAGCTAACACCAAACAAATCCTCAATGTACCGCGAGATGAGGAATAAAGTGAATTTCACAGCAGTTCAATGTGTGATTGTTTAATTTCACCATTTCTATGCATTATAAATGTACATTTCTTTCCGGGTGGATTTTTCCAATACATACAGGGAGGGATATATAGGTCAGAGACCCCAGTGCCTTATCAGTAATTCGCCATTGCCTGGTTATTAAGGACAGCTTAGGTGGAGAGGGCTGGAGTACCAGGAGGGGTTAAGGTGAATTGATTGCCTGTGGACATGTTAAACATGACCCTGTCAGGCCTCCACTCCACTCCTAAAATGCACCAACCTGTGCACCTCACTCCAAGTAATCAGCTGTAGAGGCTTTAATAAAATTCAGAAAGCCCTGAGAACTCCCCCCGGGGACTGTACCAAGTTGGAAATAATCAAAACCCGCGGCAAGAGACATTTGCACTGTGTTACCGTAGGAAGCATAACAAAATGCCTGGTGCTCTGAACCCTTAAAAAATGTTTTCAGGAGGAAAAAAAAAAAAAAAGTTGTGGTTTATGAGTGTAATGGAAGCACATAGGTTGTTGTTGTTCACTGTTAAACAGATTGGAAAGTAATCACCAAAGTGTCTGTTCCTCTGCTGACTGGGTTCAGATGCAGCAGCTTGCAGCAGAGGGGCAGTGGCAGGGTAATTACGGGGTAACTTGGGCTCAATCTGTCTGTAGACGCCCTCCCTCTTGGAAGGGGGTGTTTCCCTTGATTAGCCCGACTCAGGGTGAAGCCCCCTCTGCAAACGGCAGATTGAAGTTCATCACAGGGGTCTCAGCTGCCAGTATGTTGCAATGAATTGCTTGCTGTAAGAAGGTGTTGACAGGAGCAGCTGGACATCAGAGAGTGATGAAAAGAAAGGGAAATTCATGGAGAACCCAGACAGAACGGTCCACTGGGGAAAAAGACGGAGAATTGGTCATCTGCTGGCAGAGAGCAGAACTGCAACCATTGTAGTCTGGCCTCAGGGTGTGTGTGTGTGTGTGTACAAGTCATATTTGTTTATGTGTGGCCTTCATTGTGGAGAAAGCCTGCGTTTGAGAGTTAAGAACACTGAAGTGTATGAAGTTCAGTCACGCTAATGGATTGGATCACTGCAGCCTCTGGCAATTACTCAAGCGATAACCCTCCCTGAAATAGATATTTAAGTCAAATGATAATGTGAACCATTCAAAAAAATTATGATATGCCTGAAGCATGTTGATAAAGTGACAATAATGGTAAGACTACATCATAAATATTCCTTTTTTTTTTCTCTATGTCATCTCTCGGCAGGCGGAGTGTACGCTGGCAGGGATTCACGTTTTCAAAAAAGTGTTGAATGCGTCGCTGTTTCAAACCTTGTTGAGCATCCACATTATAGATAATCACATTGGACAGGCCATTCAGGTTGGCTGACAGCGACTGTAGGACATTACACACATATGTGTCTATTGTCTCACAAGAGCTGCTCCTTAGCTCAGCAATGGTGACTAATGTTATAGTGAAAATGAGAAATGTGTGTGTATGTGTGTGTGTGTGTTTTGATGAATAGAGATGGTGCCCTAAGGTGAGGACAGACTATATTGGTGTGATTCTACCATTCACTATATTAATGAACTGCCTAAAGGTGCAAATTAGGTTTTAATGGGTGTTACTTTACTAGCTTTGGTTCTACCACACACAAAGCCCTTTCACTTAATGTTTCTCCTGCACCTTAAAAAAAAATTAAAAATAAAGAAAGAAAAAGCTACTGCAATTTGTAGTGAATTCGGTAATAACAAAATAAAATACAAACATTAGCAGCTCAACTTCTCACGAGAAAAAAAAAAATGCTTATTCATTTTTTTATGACACTATGTTCTGACTCTTTTTTTCCCTCCACACTTGAAATGCCTCAACTCATGCTGCCAAATTTTGTCTTCCACCAGCTTACTGTGAACAAAGCCAAACCATTTTGCATGCCTGCATGTTTGAACCCCTCCCGCTGTATAATTTACCGCTCTTTATTTTGCAGTAGCAGAATTTGGAAAGAGAAAAATGTGGATTGCTACATTTCAAAGAAATAGATGGGAAGACAAATGGCAAGTTTAGGGGGAAAAAGACTCTTGGAGAACTAACGTCTTTTTAGTCAGTGGTTTGAGAGAGCAGCTCCCTGCCTAACATGGTCTCTTAGCATACGTGACACCAGCCACTACTTAATTAGCTGCCATCATCTCTGAGCCCCAGAGAAAGAAGGACAGGCTAATGATTAATGATAAAAATGCCTGGAAAAAAAAAAAAACCTTTGACAAAACACAACATGTCATTCTGTGTCCTCTACAGACGTGAACCACTGCTGTGATTTACCCTCCTTGAAGCCGAGGGAGATTATTCATGCTCACAAACCTGATTAAGCTCAGATTTGTTTCTGCTTTTCCAAACATGGGTGGATTTTTTTTTTTTTTTGGACACTGTTTGTATTTGTAAATGACGCTGTTTCCCCCTCACACACACACACACACACACACACACACACACACAGACACACACAATCAGTAACTGATGAGATGTTTTTGACACAAATAAACACACATACAACAGCTGACTGTGCAAAGTCTTCAGGGAAATCTGAAGAGTCATGTTTCTGTCTCTATGTAATGGTCAGGCTGTATTGCATTTTTCATGCTTTAACTCCTCCGCTGAATCTCTGAGCATACTACAAAATCAATTGCTTTATTGATCTATAACTAATTAGGGGAAGATAAATGGTTCAACTAAACAAATACAGGCTCTATAATGAGCCAATACACTGCAAGACATATTAATTGAGTACTGCATAATATGAGGCCATTCTTCTATATTAGCCCTTGCATGGTGTTCAACAAGAACTAATGTGACTGATGTTACTTTAAAGATACCTGAAGCCGGAACAAAAAAATCAATTTTACATTTTTTTTTATAGGTTACAGTTAATAAAAAAAAGAGATTTCTAATCTCCAATCACCAAGGTAGCCTATATTTGTGTGCTATGTGCCGGTGTAGCAACTAGATCCCATGGTAGAAGTACCTCTCTGGTGTGACTCGTGTTGTGTGCAGTCACTGGCGATCAAAGGCTAATTAGTTTCAGCTGACACGGGGGTATGGCCCTCGGGTCAAAGATCATGACTGATGTTATGGAGATGATGGTGGGGAGAGAGAGGGGAGAGCTGAGAGATCCGAATCCTCATTAAACAGAAATTGTTGCTCTTGCATCAAATCCCAGACTAGACATTTCCAATGTCTCAAGTGCTCAAGACATTTCCTATTCTATTACACCTCAAAAAAAAAAGCAAAAAAAAGCTGGACTTTGGACTGAGCAGCTCGCCCTTTGGTGTGTGTGTTTTTTTTTTTGTAGAAAAGGCAGAAAATCAAATAAAATCAAATAAATTAATTCTATGTTTCCTTAAAGACTATTAAAAATACACAAACACAAAAATATACACTACTTTACAGTATATAGTATGGCAAGTGTACTGTAGTTCATAGACTCATAACCAGGGGCTCCCTCTACAGGCCGGCTGCAAACTCCAGCAAGCAGGCAGCTCAGTCTCTTCCTGACAACATGCTCTCTCGCAATGCTTCATTTGTCATAGCAGATGTTCAAAACTATTTTCCCTGGAAGCCTAAAATCTGAAGAAGTAAATTAATATCCCCTCCCCTCCCGTTTTAAGTCCCTCAGACTCAGTTCATAGCCTGCACTAAGTGCCCTTGTTGACTCAATTGGATTAGCACTAATATGTAAACACAGGAGGTAAGAGGAGTAATCCTCTAATGAGAGGAGAAAAAGTGAAATAAATAAGTTAAAAATGCCATGCCTTGCCTTTAACTGAGGCATCTGTCAGGTAAGCTGGATGTGCGCAGACTGAAAGCAGGTATTAAACGTGGACCAGGGGATATTCTGAAGTAAACAGTTGTGACCATTCAGTGACAGCGTAATTACTCGTTTGTAACTTAGTTGGATAATAGTAATGCAGCCTCTAGGGGATAAGACAAAGACTTGTTAATTATTAAAGCTTACATCAGCCAGGCACTAGAGAGTTGCAATTATTAATGTTGTTGTTTGTGCTTAAACACTACCTCTGCTGTTAATATGCTCATTAACCAAAATGAGTGATTTTATTGCTCTTGATTTGGTCTGGGGTTTGTTAAACGTATCAGGGCTCAGCTGTCATTGTTTACTGAGGTATGAACACCTCTGGCAGATGTGGACAGGTGACGACAGGAGGGTCTCACCGATTCCTGTTTAATTACATTAATTATCAGAATCACGGTTCAGAAAATAAACTTTTTCTTCTTTAGTCATATAGTGCACAACATTGTGCTGCAGTTAGCTGTATTCCCGTCTATTAAAACTGCAAGGCTGACTCCCCCACTAATGTCACTTATACTCACTCCCAGTTTAAACATAATATCGCCTTGCGCTCAGAATTAAACAACTTGTGTCTAATTAAGCAAATGTTCCTTCTCTAAATTTTCCCGTGCCTTCTGAAGTCCTCATTGAAATGGTGCACCGCTATAACATAACAAATTACTCTATTAATAACTGTTGCATAAAATATCAGGGCTCAAAATGTGAATGAGTTACAGCAGTGCGACACACAAAGTGATAAAACATGACTTTACTCTTTAAACTTTCCCTAGTATGTGTCTGTCATGTTCAACTGTCCGGCATAACATAAGTTAAAAGTCAATTCATGTTGTGATGTACAGCAGTTTAAAATCTCCCCAAGATGTTTTATTATTGAAAACTCTTATCAATTATACAGTGCTCCTCTTACATTTGGCCAGTGTTGATTTCAGGTGTCCACACTGTTGCCACTGCTGCTCTTGAAGACTCTCTAATTGAAGCTGTCTGTTGCTCGAGGAAAGAAAAAAAAAAAAAAAAAGGTAAACACTGGATGTCACTTATAGTGTGGCCATAAGTCTGGGTGATAATGTATGACTGTGGCTTATTACAATAAACAATAATTGGTTCAGGGTAAAAGTTAGATATGTGCGTCTAGAACAATAATTAGCTTTACTTTAAGTTTAATATTCCTGTTTATTCAGCTTGTGTCCATTGTTCTTTATATAGTTGACTATTGAGGCACTGTGATTCTTAAAACTGTTCCAGATCGACATGTAGCCTTTGTCTAACTTGGAAAAACATTACATGAATATTCTTGAAATATACACACACACACACAAAAAAAAAGAAAACATAAAGCAAACAAGCAATTATATTTGCTCACCCTCCATTGTGAGCTAAAACCATATGCAGCTTTAAAGGGTGTTCCTTTTCCTAATGGGCCCCGTGGGGACGAAGGGGTTAATTGATGCAGATGTTGATCGCTTTTACACACAATGCAGGGAGCATCTCCCCGGTGGCTCCTATTAGAGGCAGTTTTAATGAAGTGCTAAACAGAAGGCTTTTCCTACAGTGTGGCCTGTCCTCAGGAATACTCGGCAAAGAAAAGCACTTCACAGGAAAAAACAAACTCCCCTATTGATTATCATGCCAAATGACTGAATCCTTCCACAATCAATTCTTATTTCTCAACTTATGGAACCTAATGGACGACAACGTGAGAGAAAGTCAATCAGGGACGCGTTAGGGCACATGAAGGAGTGTGTGGCTGTGGAGAAAAACCACTGAAGATTTTTAACCTCGTGATGGTAATGGTCCCAATAATTCATCTGTAATTTCACTGACAGGCTGCGGTTTAATGGGTGAAGATCATATAGGGTAAATTCTATTATTTTAGATTTTTAAAATGGTTCATTTAATATCATTTTATGGGATATCTTCTTTTTTTAGTATGTTATATGCTTTGAGGTAAGAGGTAAACTCTAGAAATTTACAACACAATGATTACACCGACCCACACAGTAAAAAAATAAAAAAATAAATAAAGAATTATCACACAGGCTTTTCCAAAAATTCACACTTGAATTTAATTCCAAAAACCATATCTTTCTTTCTAAAATTACACAAGAAGAAAATCACACCGCATAATGTGTACTAGTCGGTGGAGGTTGGTTAAAGTGATGGTAATGTAATGGGGCTTCTCACGCAGCGTTACCAGCCCATAGTCACTAAATTCTGCTCATTAAAATGACAAACCCAAACACACAGTTACTCAGGCGTGATCTTCAGCTGTGTGTGGCATCTGGCCCTGACGCACCTCCGCCCCCAACTCCCCAGAGCGTCACACACAAACACACACACATGCATGCACTCACACATACATGCATGCATGCACGTAGGCTCACGCATACACACACGCACACAGACTAAACCCAATCAAATTTTAAAACAATCAGCATTCCTTTCATTTCCAATTTAGTCACCTGCCACAGCCTCCTATTAGTATCCACTATGATACAGTATTAGAGGTTTATAAATGAGGACGGTGTCGTCCTCCCCTTCAGTCTGAAGGAGTTTTCTACATTTTCCCCAGTCAGCTTCTCCTCCATCCGTCAGCCTCTTCCATCCTGATTATCAGGAGACACCAATTTCAAAGAGACATCTTAATAGTGATGTCAACGTATTAATTAGAAGTGTTAATGAGCTAAAAGCAACCCAAATTAAATTAATGCAGCAATAGACAGAGAGCGAAATTAGCTTCAATTTCTGTAAATGATTCTGAAGTGTGCACAACATATCAGCCTGTCTGAACATTCCCATCCCCCAAAGCTAATCAAGAGCTACATTGCAATTAGCTGCTTAATTAAAGCAACACTCTGCTCGGAAAATCCGGCACAATTAAGTAATGGCTGTTATAGCATGAAGACAGACTGTATTTTTCTTCTGGAGGAAAAAAAATAGAAAACAACATATTCTATCCCTAATGGCCTGCAGGGGATTGAGCCAGCCAAGATGTGCCAAGATGGAGAGGTTTCTATCTCACGCTTCAATGGGGATCTTTGCTCCAGCTGGAAGCCTTGTGAATCAATGACAGCAAGGCAGATCAAACTGCCGTGCCCAGGGTTGCTGAGACATCTGAATTGGCACTGACTGGGGTGACTGTGTCCTAATCACCAGTTCTGTTTTAGCAGCTCAATGGCTTCCAGTTGGACAGAGGAGCTCCAGACTATTGACACTTTGCACATATTTCAGCAGTGGACCTGTTACTGATCCCTGTGGCTGTGGACACTGTTGTCCTTCAGTCCCTGCTGGTGTGGCTGGAATTCACCACAGTGAGGAATAAACAGTCTCAGAGCCAGAGGAGAGTGAACGTAGCTTTATATTTAAATAGCTTCATGGTTGAATTGGATGAATTTATCATTCAAAAATGATGCAAACATACCACTAACACAAAGTAGATGCCTAAATAGAATACTATGCAATTAGTGCCTGAAATTTAGATTTCCATTATATGCGAATCTACAGATTTGTTAGTGGAGGATCTAATCAACGATTAGATCTATTGGTAATGTCTTCTTTCTCATTTTGATTTTATTTAACTGGAGAGACAGTTTCCCAATCTCATTTACTAACTGTATATGCTACTATACTGTAATAATTATTAGCTATAGTATCATTTCCTGTTACTGTTTTTACACTAATGTTAGAATGTATATACCATTGTCTGACTTTCTTGTTTGTTGTCAAATATTTCTGGTGCTGTCTCACCACTACTCACACAGCCAGTCCCAGCTGACGTTGGGCGAGAGGCGAGCTACACCCTGGACAGGTTGGGCAGTCTATCACAGGGCTGACACATTGAAGACAAACAACCATTCACGCTCATATTCACACCTACGAGCCATTGATCGTCGCCAGTCAACCTGACCTGTGAGAGGAAGGCAGAGAACCTGGAGAATACCCACGTTGGCACAGGAAAGAGATGCAAACTCCACACAACTCGCCGGCAGTTTCAAACCCAGAACCGTCTTGCTGAGAGGAGACAGTGCTAGCCACTGAACCAGCGTGCCGCTTTCACTAGTCGCAATTTCTTTTAATGTTTTGCAGCCGCGAGCAGTTTCTCCATTTCCTTTCTGCGTTTCATTTTTTATCATGCATACTGACTTTTTTTTTAATCTTTCTGTCACTTCATCAGTGTGAATATGAGACCTGCTTAAAACACGATGGAGTTGGGAGTCGGGTTGTCAGAGGGACTAACAAACAGGTGATATCCAAATTCTTGGATCTTTTTATTCCACTGGCGAGTAACAGCTTTCAGAGCCTCCTAAATAACTACATTGTCACATCTAACTAACAAAAAAGCACAAGTTCAAGTGAGGAGCCCCCTGCTACTCATTTATTCTCTGGTTCTAAAAGTGCCTGAATGATTGCTGAGCTGTGATTAACAGCCTTCTCGGAGGTGGAGTCCAGGGACTGTGGTGTAAACGCCATCCTTCAGGAGGTGTAGGCCACAGCAGAGCATATGCCGTCAGGTAACCAGGCTGGTTCGCTCTACAGAGACTCCACTGTGATCGTTTCCCTGGGCCTGCTTCTGCTGGGAACCAGTGTCACTCACAAACACCATCTGCCAGAAAACAGGTCCGCCTGCTAAGAGCATTTATCAGCGGGTCAAGGAGTGGTGCCTTCTTCTCCAAAAAAAAAAAAAAAAAAAGCCCCACACACCTGCTGGTTAAAACAAAAGGAGAAGATGCTTTGCACTGCTTTTATTGATAGTAGTCTCTTCTTTTGGAATCAGCCATGTAAACGTAAAACAAGTAAAAGCACCAGGCACAGGAGATGGCTCACACCCACCAATGCTCCAGGATACCTTTCCCTTTGCTGAAGAGAGGGGAAAAGACACCTGAAGTGTTTGACGCTAAATTAGCTTTTCAAAGACAATAATTAGACTTCTCCCCCTAAAGGTAAATTACCTGCTAACCAAGTGAACTGTGTTCTAATTATAGGATCTTGCCTCTGAGCCATTGCCAAGGATCCTCGTTCCTAGCAAGAAGATGTAAAACACATTTAAAAAAAAAAAAAAATACATGTTGAAGTGGTAAAGCCTATAGAATACAGAGTGGAAACATGTCCAACAGCTCTGTAACACAGAGCTGGAAAAACTGACGGATCACTTGTGTAACCTTTAGAGGATTTAAACAAGATAATTTCATACAGCGACCAGATGGCAGCTATCGTTCCTTATGTGCATTTTGACAGAGGAGGTTGACTGAGCAACACTGGATGGGTGACAACTAGGTACTTATCTGTGCTTTGCATATTTTGCCGTTGATGTCGTGACACTGTAAATTGATTTGTAAGACACACAGTCAGTGAAAGGATATTGAATATTTACACTCACCATGTAATAAAACCTATCATGTCTGTGATGGGGAGGCTTCCGTTGGCCTTTAGGTCTAGGTAATTTCTCATTGTTCTGCTGGGCTGAGCGTACCGAGCCTCCCGCAAGGCGGCGGTGTGGCTGCAGAGCCGCAGCAAAAGGGCCACACATTTGAATTCATCACCCGTGCTGATAGCCTGCCACTAATTAATATGTAAATTTAACATTGTTTGTTTGCTGCTGTGTCAAACTTTGATGTGAGGAGCAGCTTCCAGGTTAACAGAGATTTAGTGGAGATTGAGGGCTGGAGACCTGCCACATATCCCAACCAGCCTGTAATCTAATATTTTATTTAAATACATCTACTAATACTGTATGTCTCCACAGCTTAGAACCTGGGAGACAGGCTAATGATATTTTATTAAGCCAGAGTAATTGAGGATCCCATCAAAATATGTAATTAAACACTTAAGCATAATTATCCAACACAGTAGGAACCCGAATGAATTAATTAAAAAAACGTCAATACATCAATTTATTTGAATTCCTTTGTCCCTTTTCTACTTGTAATAATTAACATTTTAATTGCCTTAATTTGTGATGAGTAAAAGAAATTCACACTTTATTCAACACCAGCAATAAAGCAAGAAATGTGAGCTCACAGTAATGTGTTCGCAGGAAAATGATGATGAATGTTAGCCACATACAGCCCATTGCAGCTGAGAGAAAAAAAAATGTTTTTTTTTTTGTGGAGTAAAAGTGGGGGATATGTGTGTGTGTGTGTGTGTGTGTGTGTGTGTGTGTGTGTGTGTGTGTGTGTGTGTGTGTGTCTTTGCTGGCTTGCTTGCCTGGGTATACGTTCATTATCAGCAGGCAGCCTGGGTTTGATGCATACCTGGAGAGCAACTTAATATCCTCAGGCCACTACTACATGTCAGGCCATGAGAAAGATACACACACAAGACAGAGGAACATCTCTGGCCCCGGTGGAGCCATTTACCTTTCTCCAAGTAGGTTCAAGATATTAATTAAGATAAATCTACCTCAATTCACACATTCTGCCATCTGCCTATTTATCAGAATTATGTTAATCATTTCTGTAGGGCAGAAGAATTATTACCCATTTTGTACGTAATTCGTATTAACATTCAGAACTAAATGATTTTGCATTCTGTTCCATATGGACTCCGCACACCATGACATCTTTTCAGCACAGAGTAGTAGTAAAATAAGGGACACACTCATAAGACGCTCACAGAGCACATGACAGCGCTTTCCCTGCGGTACTCCCACAAACAATATGGAAATGTATCCATTCTAATCATACACAGCCTCTCAGGATTTATCCGTCATGATGCAGCTCGTGCATTTGAACAGCTTTAAACAAAACAATAATCTTACAATGATCCGTTCTGTCTCGGTGGCTGTGATTTGAAGTGATTCAAGGTTGCCTTTTTTTTTTTTAATTCTCCTTCTTCCTCTTCTCCTACTTCTTCTTTTGGCCAATATATGAGCTAGTTAATTAAACTCTGAGGAGATAATTAAGATGAGATGGCTGCTTGAATCACTCCGGTCATTCTGCCATTATCTGGGGCAGGCCGACAGGTGGCACAGGCCTGCATCAGGTGACAGCTCAGCCAACAGATCGCACAATATCACGGTATGTGCACATCTCAATAGCATCCCCTGGCACAAGACACTCCTGCAGACCCACATGTCTAGCAAATCTACTGTAGATCTACTGAGTTGTTGGACTTAATCTCAGCTTTGAGTCTGTGGGTGTGCGTGGATGCTGCCGGCTGATGGTACGTCTGGGTCAGAGTCAGGGGGCGACAAGGAGAGTGCCAGGGCTAAAACAGGGCAGATCATACTTCTGCACAAGCCAAGGACTAATGAGGGTGAGAGCGGGGCCAGGCGATGCTATGTGATTAAATTTAGATCTGGAGGGAGATCTTGACCCATGGTGGCCTACGTCTAAGTGACATTTACCCAAGAGAAACACACTTCAGCTGAGGCTTATTAACCTTTTATAGATCTAAGCACTGCCGTCTGTCTTAATTGGCAATTGGATTATGAAATAGACCAAATTCAGAGTGATTTGATCCAACAAGGTCTACAATGTGGATGCTATTTTGAAAGGTCCGGTCTGTGTGCATCCATGTAAGAGGTTCAATCCTCCAAAGTAAATTCTATGGGAAGGTTTTCAGTCAGTGATAGACTTGCAACGAGCATTATTTAAGGTAAGTCATTGGGTTAACTGTGAATTACAACAGAGCTGTCAATGGCACAGAGCTTGAATTGGTTACCTAGAAGTCAGAGCAAAAAACCAATGACATTAGAAAAAGACAAAGATACTGTATGTGATGGAAACTGCACTGACCACTTAAAACTGGATCCTCATATGCACTGCAAATGTTTCATAAGAGCATTAAAAAAAAAAAAGTAATTCCGCACTTTCAAAAGAGAAACAGCTTATTTATTACACATTTTCTTCCATTCAAGACCAATTACGGTGACTTAGACAAAGTAAAAAACAAGATTTTAATCAAGTGCTTCTGTAAATATAATGCCTTCTTTTGCAAGTGGTGAATTGTTTACATAAGTTCTTTGTATTTATTCAACTTATTTAAGTCTAAATTAAGGTGAAAAGTAAGTGCAAAGGTAATGTGAGCATAGAAACAAAGTTGGTTTCACCAACAAGAATTATACTTGCACATAAAATAAACTGAAAACAAATGTTTTAATGATTTGAACATATGGAGAATAGGAGACTAAGTGCTGAAATGTATTTATGAAATAAATGCGACATAGCTTTTTTTTTCCAAATTAGTTTTTAATTATATTTTAGACTGATCTTCTGCACATGAAGTCATACTTTACAAAAAGCTGTATTCATTTTGTATTAACAGCTTTTTAAAAAGCTCTTTAAAACAATTCTGCATTAACAGCATTATGGAGAGCAGCACTTGGATCACATGCATCACTGATGTGTTTGTAACTGATGCAGAGGGGTGACATGTGCACAGTGTTGATACTGTATTCTATTGTATACTGTGGCAGCACCAGCTAATTTAAGGCTTTATAATGACTTAAATTAGGGCAATTACAGCACTGTTTTAATCATTTTTTGAAAAGTGAAACGAGGTGACTGCTTTGTCTTTTCTTCTGCACTTGTGTTGCTGCCTCATTTTGTGGTCGTCTGCACTATGTGTGGTTTAGATCTCATGTATTTCATAGCTGTTTACTCTGAGATCTCTTTGTCTTCTATCTTTGCACTAAAAAAAAGTAGCCATAAGGTTTCATACTTTTCATAGAGCAGCGTGCTGTATCTTTTCTTCTTGAACCAATGGTCTATGAAATCAGTAAACTCCACCCACTGGAGGTTACATTTTTTATGTTTTATTATATGATTCTGCATCACATTGTATATTTTGCAGCACCAATGTTTGCTCTTTGATGTGCAAATAGCAGATTATATGACTCCGGGGTGACAGGTGTCACATCAGAGCACCGTACTATGTGTATTATTCTTTATTTAGACTGACTTTTTTAAAACTCACAGTGCTCGACTTATCTTAAGTTGCAGAGGGAAAAAAAGCTTGATTTAGTTTTTAATCATCATTCTCAATGTAATCATTATTTGCTGATACACAGTTTATTTACTCAATAAGACTAATGTAAAATACGGAAGATGAAGTGGCTGAGCCAAATATCATCACTGCAACAGATTTTTCCAGCAGCTCTAAAAACTTGTGTCTGTTTTCTGGTGTTGATATTCATTCAGCACAAGACGGCCACTTTTATGGACTTCTTACAGTCAGTTAAGATGACCGACAAGCACTGGGAACATTAGTTCTGTGCCACAAGTCCCATACATCAACTGTCTTGTGACGAGTAAGGGAGGGGATCAACATATTCTAAATGAGCAGACATAATCCCACTGAATGTGGAGTTAAGCCATTTCATAATTAGCAGATTTTCTAATGTATGCCAAGCTTTAATGACCTTTGCAAATGAGAATGGTTGTTTGAATTTCCATCCTTCACATCGTTTTATCCCTGCCATATCTGCCTGATAGAATGAGTGCACCAGTTGATGATATGCATAAGCTTAATGAACAAGTGCACACACTTCTGAATGGAAACTGATGGGCTCAAGCTAGGGAGATTGGAAATGCATTTCCACACCTTGCATATCATCATCATGACCATAAGTGGTGTCTCTCTGACCCATTAACAATGCATTTCAAGCCTTTTCCTTCAATTAGGTACACTTCTCAATCAGATTTCTCTCATCAAATTGCTATTACTATACTATAGTATAAAAATACTCTAGACTTCTGTAGCATCACAACCCTTTAACTGTTGTAAATAACAAAATGATCATTCATTCAGCAGTGCAGATGACAATCAGAAAGAGCAGAGTGTTGTCTTCATGGCCAGTTAATGTGCTGCTGTGTAGAGATCCAACCTGAAACTGAAACTCTCATATAGCAAGCTTTAAAGTGGCTTTAATCAATATTTTTATATTAACAGTGAATCACATGACTACATATAATGTGAAAGTGGTCAGTCCTCCACGGAGGAGGCAGTTTGAGAGGTTTTCCGCGTCTGCCAGCACATTGTTTTGGTTTTCTGGTCCAACAGTGTTGTTTTAAGATTGTTTTTTGGCTTTCAGCAAAAATAAAAGCTCTGATAGTCCTACTACACACAAACTGCCCAAAGTAAAGCATTTAGCAGCGAAAGAAAAAAAGTTGCACACCAGGCTTACATCTACCAGTTGGACACAAACACAACTCCAGATGGATGGTGATGTTTCTCAGTATCTGCAGGATGTGTCGGTATATCAGTTGTTTGCTTAAAAAGTTTGCAACATCAGGTTTAAAAAAGGTACATCGTGTTTATATTGTCTCCAAGTGGCCAAAGAAATTGCCAATTATTGCAGGTTTGATCTCAAGCTATGAAACACTGTTAAGTTTTTTATTACTGGAAGTAAATCACACAGATCACACTTAGACGATACCAACCATCCTCTCCACAACATTCTGGCAGGACAGAGAAGCAGCTACAGGTGCAGCAAACGTCTCATCTCACTGCGCTGCAGAACAGAGAGGTTCAGGAGATCCCTTGTTCCCACTGCCATCAGGCTGTACAACACCTCAGCCAAAGGAAGTGGACTAATCTAATTATTATTGTTTAATTATTATTAACTGCTTTTATTATTATTATTATTATAATTATCAACAATGAGCTAATGAACGCATAAAGTATCAATCTATCTATCTTGTTGCACACTCAAACTAACTCATGTTGCATTTGTTAAATCAACAGTTGACCGTCATTGTTGATGGTTTGCAGGGAACATGTCACCCATTGCCCAGGTAACGTGAATTACTACAGCGCAGAGGAAGTTTTTCTAAAGAGATGCAACCCTAAAAACTTACTCACAACTTTCTTTGTTGTTTGTTTCACCATAGTCATCATAAAACATATCAGCTTTCACCTGTTTATCAGGAAACACACCATTGAACTCCAGAGATGGATAACTGGTTTCAGTAAACTTCACAATGTTATTACAGTTATGCATGCAAAAAAAAATGAAATCAACTATTAATTGACATTGGTCCAAAGAGGCAACAAGTTTCCATATGCTACTAGCTATGATTTTCTATCTAGCCGTGAATATTAACTGTTAAATCAAGGCTATGAAGTACAACGAATTAACTTTTCAGCAATGATCTGTGTGTGTTTCCCTACCTTTGAGCAGGGCTGCAACTGATCCCACGGACTTCCAGTAGCTTGAGCCTGAGCTATACCTTTAGACCACACTTGGAGAAATAAAACGATGAGGTTAGGTTTGTTTAAGTCTGGATAATTAGCTAAATTAACCCAACCACGTGGCAATGAAACAAAGTTTTTACAAACACATGTCAGCCCACGTACCAGAAAGTGACGGCCTACACGTAACAGTGTTTTTCCTCTGGACAGGGAGGTTCCTGGATATTTAACTTGCCGCCTCACAGAGAAGAAAGTTTAATCAAATGACACCACTGATGTATTTAGCGTTCCACAGTCACGCCGCCTAACTCTGCCCTCGTCAGACGCCAGGAAGAAGCCACGTGGTGGGCTCTGCTGAAAGCCACCAACATTCATCGTGGCTTTAATGCTATCAAACTCTAATCTGTCTGGGATTTCATGTGTGTTAACACAGCTACAAACGCAGAGAGCAAACACTTCAACAGCACTACATAAATGTCTCAATATATTAACTAGACAATAAACAACCTATTCAATTCCAGGGATTTGCATGAGAAACGTGAGCATTAGTGAGCAGAGACAAGTCTTCTGCCGTTCTGCTGAGCGCTAGGATGGCTTCAGACATGATCCTTTGTCAGACGGGATGGGAGACACAGACACACAAGCCTCTCGGTTGTGGCAGATCTGGGCTCACAATGCCATAGATTAGTAACAGCCTGACCACAGAGCTGAAATAAGCTAATTGCTTAATTAGCTGACCCAATTCTATAAGCTTCTTTTAGCATATTAACCAGAGCTATGTAACAAATAGTTATGTTTCACAGAGGCGGTGTTTGTTTATGGAATTACAATAATGAGGATCAAAAACAAAACATACGGTCAATGGCACTCCTTTTATAGGATCCTTGCTTTGGAAAATCAAAGCGTTATTTGATTTCAGCAACATGGAGGTGCTTTTATTTATGTAAAACTGAATCCAGCCTTTGTCTGATCCACATGCAAATGATGCTAGTGCTCATTTGTAATTGACATCAATTTTACATCTGCATTCCCTTCATCTGCAATGTTTTTGTTTGTTTTTTTGTTTTTTTTCTGTTAAACAATTAAGCTGCTTCAGGGAATAGTTTGACCGCCCTCTCAATATTTCTGGACATTTGAGCAAGGAGGGACAAACAAGAGAAGGGGGGAAAAAATCTTATTAGATTGAATGATGATTGAAATGGATTAATTTACATTTTCTGCATGCATACTTTACATACATGATCTTTGCTCAGCACAGGGAGTTCTGGGCAAAAGAGCACTATTTGTATGAGATGAACTCATCTATATGCTAATTCATTGGCATGTAGACCTGCTTCATTTCTTCCATTCAGGACTGTTTACCTATTAGCTCTTATAGATGCAAAGGGAACTGGAATATTAAAACCAAAAAAGCTAAGGAATACAGAGCATTAGCAGTACATCACCTGTTATTATATTTATATTAGGGTGGCTTTTCTGGCCTTTGTTTAAGCTATAACCACGGGCCGAATTCCAAGACACTTATTACAAATAAAATAAGTCAACTCTCTTACTTAAGTGAGACTTGTTGCCCCTGACAAAGGCACACTGGGCTTTTAAAAGTCCTTCAAAAGGAACTAGAGCAGACTGCACCCTGCTGAAAACCATATGAGCCCCCCCCCCCGGCCCTAAATTCAAATGAGGAATGATGTGATGCTCAAAGACGGGAAAACAACTTAGACCGTTTAGCATTTCACAAGTCAATTTCCAGGTTTTAAGGTACTATAATGTGCTTTTGTGCATCAGAATACAATTCATAATGTTGCAGAGACTTAGAACCACTAACATGGCCTTATAAGGAGATGTTTGACAGATCAAGTTACAAGTGATGCCTAAATGCTAATGTAATTTCATATGAACCAGGCTGAAAGAGATGCAATCAACCATTCCCGATTCAGACGACTGTTGTGTTTAAGAGGATGACAACCCCCTTTTTTTATTGTCTATGTAATTCACCAAAATTGCCACTTACAGCCGCTAAGAGCAGCACGTTTCATCTCCAAGCTTCCTCTGGTCTTTGCTACTCATCCCATTTCTACTTCCTCCAAAAGTGCCACCACTTCATTAACCTTGCCAGGCATGAGATAAGAGAGGGAGTGCATCAAAGCTGCCTGCCCACAGAGAGAACAGAGCCCTGCATGTCTCCACTACACAGCAGCCATCACACACACTGGCAGATACACAGTCCAAAACCCATCCAACACACAGAAAAGACCTTTTGTGTTCCAAACTGTCATTCAGAAATGTTTTTTTTTTTTTTTTTCTTTTGTGCGTAGGACATCATTATGTTTTAAATAAGTGGGGTGAAAAGATTTGCTTGTTCCAAAAGGTTTTAAGGGAGTTTGATTGGGAAGAAATGCAAAAATAATTGCCTCAGACACTGCAGACACTTATTTTTGGTGTCTCGTAGCACTGTTTCGAGAGGAGTGCAGGTACACAGCGCTGTCATCACTATGACCTATACACTAAAAAACTTGCAAAATGAGAAAATTAAACAAGAAAAGCATCAAAGCCAACTTCAGCCCGATGAGTAACAACTCCCGACTTCCTCAAAGCATGAAAGTAGATGGTAGGAAATGTATTAACTGAGTCACAATATTGTTTTACTTGCACCACATACAAATCTCTCTGGTGCATTTAATCCCTCTACCCACAGTTTCTCAGAAAGGAGGATATAAATTATTTTCCTTTGGTGGAAACTGCAAATCCCTGTCTGGATTCTGTTAAAAGGCTTAAAATGTCACTAAATGCCAAGGCTGAGACTCCTGCTAACACGTAGGTCTTTAAGACAAGATGTTAAAGCGTTGAAAGTTACCTGAAATTGATGAGGTTAATATTCTTATCGCAAACCGAGGCTTCTGTGAAAGTGGATATTGAAAATAGCCAGGTAACCCTTCATATTAGAGGCTATCACAAGGATTAGCAGCATAAACACCAATTACACATTTAATTGTTTATTGTCAGTAGCATTTAGAAAACATGCCACAGTGCATAAATTAAAAGGATTGGGAAAGTAGAGGAGGGGAATTTGCCACAATATAATATCACCATAAGTATGTATATATGAGAAGACGACGGGAAAATGACTCCAAAATAACAAGTCAAACTGCTGAATGCCGGGCTATAAATGAGTAATTTACCATGAATATCCTTCTCTATCCCTTTACGACCATATGAATTTCCAAACCACGTTATACTAGCATGGAAGGGTCTGTCACTGAAATTTGAAATAGAGGACAAAGGGCCACCGAGCAAATAGGTTTTTTTTTTTTTTTAGACACCATCCTCTGAGTTCTCTGCCAATGTGAATCAGAGGTAAAATACAGTGCATTAAGTCGACCTCTGAGGCAGCACAGAGGAGGGTAGAGTGAGACATTCTGCTATCTATTAAGACTTGCGTTATGTATATATTGTGTTTTGAAGGAATTTTACTGATCCACAAAACCAGCAGGAAAGGATAAGAGTGAGTCCATAAGACCATGTGGTAAGCAACTGCAGTGCAGATTCTCAGGCAAGTTGAAAGTTGCTGTGCCGTTAAGGAGAAAGTCTGGCAGAATCCTGCATGCCCGCTGATAACATGGTTGGATTAAGGATGTTTAAGGGAAGTGAAAATTATTCATTTGAGATGGATGAAAGCTGCACTTGTCAAGTCTACCAGTCATGCACTTTATACATTTCATTTCCACTAGCCAGCATGCATAATTTCCCCTCAATGCAAATTTCTACACACTGAAAATTGTGAGCATATTTACCCCGCTCCCTTAACACATTCTCTGACACAGAAAATGGATCATCTCTATTGAACAGGGAACAAAACAATGCAATTTTGTTTGCAGAGGTGTGAGAATCTAATTTTGTGCAGGAAGATAAAGTCACAAGACTCAGTAGAATACAAACAATAGCTTTCATTTGAAATCATGCCTGAATCAAAAAAGAGACAATGTTTGGCGCCCTGCTCATCAGAATGACATCTATGGAAATAATTTTAGCACGTCCAATTATCCAAGCAGACGTCATGTTACGAGTGTAATTACTGGTTTTAAGTCAGAAAAAGTCTCGGCCTCACTGTTGGTCTAGGAGCCTTGTAACTGAGTATATGTACTGTATATCTGTCTCTCTATACAAATATTATGATCTCTCTGATGAGAATTAAGTCTCCAGCCTGGATGGCCAATAAATTAGAGGCACGCTTCTCGTTTACTCATCAGAGCTAATGAGCCTGATAAAATTACCTCGAGGATCATAATTACAGGCTAGTGGCAGAGGCTCTGGCAGGGACTGGAATAAGACGACACACACACACACACACACACACACACACACACACACACACACACACACACACACACACACACACACACACACTCACACTCACACTCACACTCACACAGAATTCAGATTGTATTGCAAGTGGCAGCCTACAACAGCTAACCTAAAACAGCACAAAGCACTCACGTCTTATTAATAGAAAAACAGACTGATGATAAGTGTGCACAAGCAAAGATTATACATTGTCCATTTTGACTCAGGAAGCCTCACCAGTTCAGCTAATGAGACATATAGAAACCTATGTGTTTTGACATCATCACATTTACAAAAGAAAAAAAAATGTACAGGATTAACATAATGTAAGGTGCTGAACAATATTACAATTTCCACCTTTCTGTCAGAGCAGTTCAAACAGATTTTTACCACCCTTTCATAAAGATTAAGCACTTCATGGGTAATGGCATATTTTAATGAACGATGGCAGCCTGGACACAAGAGCTCACCTCAGAGGATTCCATTTCATCACACATTCACAGGATGAATTGTTTTACTTATGAATATTAATGTCCCTCTAATTTGAGGCTGTTGTTAATGCTTGTCGCTAGGAGCTTGGCAAATCAGGTCCCATTCCTGTTAAAACCATGTATTAGACACCCCCCTGACACTAAGCCCTCGCCTTTGATTCTTAATTGCAGAAGTGCAAGCATTTGCAGTAGATGGGGCGCAAAGCTTTAATTAACTCTAATATCACACATTCAGTCTCGACTGTCACCCACATCACGCGTGGCATTTTTGTACCAATATCATCCCCAACTCTGCTCAGCTAGAAAGATTGTGTTCCAAGTTCATGATCACGATTTCATGCATCTCAAAATGAGGGATATGTAGTTTATAAGTAGCTGCAATATATTGACGCCAGTGAATTATCTTGATGCCGTCTTTAAAAAGCCTTTTAAAAAAAAAAAAAAAAAAAAAAAAAAAAAGCATACATTGCAGCAGCTCTGTGATCACTGTGCAGCTTTAATGCAAAGGAGTCGCAGCATTGTTGGTTTCTCAGTGGAAAGCAACGTCTGATCTTGGCAGTCGTTGAATCAACAGTCTTTGGGTGAAGCTTGCAACATGGGAAGTGGAGTGATAAAAAAAAATAAAAAAAGTTCTGGGATGTGCGGCAAAGGAAGGTGTTATTAAGTAAATAATTCAACCTCTCGTGCATGCTAATCTTCAAAGGATTTATTGGACAACAGATTTCAAGTTTAAAAATATAAATAGAGTACAAGTACAACATAGCATTCAATAACACTTCTAAAATTGCAACATTACAGTACGTCCCTCACAAACACTGTGAATGCCATTTTCACACACGAGTGACTCTACGCGTCGTTTGAACATTTTAATAGCTCAGGTGCAGAGCAATTCTGATGCAGATATTAGTAAAGAGTAATGTTTAATTAAACCAGGTTTGAAGATAAAGAGCTCAATACAACCTATAGTTTATAAGCCTTCGCCGGCCATAAGCTACTGCTCTACCTAATCCTCTTTCACATAACATTATTGCATCAGCACAGCTGAACATTTTTGCAGCATTTATAAAATTAGCAAAGAAATTAACTGTCTGTACTGTGGCAAATTGGATTTCCAAGTTCTTGCCTTGTGATACAGCATACCCAGGCTGCCACCTACAGTACAGAGTGAGAGGGGAGCTCCAGTCTGCAACAAGGCAGTTCAACATGTGTGGCTCTCCATTTTACACTCCACAGCCATTCAAACTTAATTGTCAAGGCTTTTTTTTTCCTCCTGCTAATATCCTTACAGGAAATTTGTTAAAATCCATTATTAAATAAATACTGAAATAATTTCATTTTGGATCAAGGCTGTTGAAGGATTACACATTTATTCTCTTCAGTCCTATTTGCACGTGGAGCATCCAGTGCTCCCTTTGTAATTTACACATCATGATATTTGATTTTAACTTCCCAGCATCCAATTTTTTTTGACCAAGTGCATTTTAATTTGCTAAACCTTAAAATGAGACACCTCACTCCAATCATTCAATGAAACATAAAGCACCTTTACATAACATCTATATCCATAAATAGTGGCTTTTTAAAAATCGATATAAAGGAAACATTCACAGCAGTGTTGGCTACGTAATTAAACACCTTCTTTTCTTTTTTCTTTTAAATGTGAAAAACAATTGTGAAAAAACATGACACCCCTTGTGAAAAAAAGTAAAGACTGAGTCACAACCTACAGAGAAATTTCTTGCCCCACTTAAATACCACCAAACTAAGAACTGAAGGTGAATCTTGAACCAAAATTTGGGAGAATTAAAAACATTATGCTTCTTCATTCGACACCTTTTCCTTTGCCTTTTCATTAGCACACCATCTACTGCAGAACTTAAATATAAAAAGCTTAGAATTCAATATAAGGAATATTAATACATTAATAAAATAACAAGGTTTAGTAGAAAAAAAAAATCCATCATTCCACTCGTCTTTTACTTCTTCGTCTGAACAGTTTCGAGATGGAGGATTTCCTCTTATTTTTGGCTTTCTTTACTCCTATTCACCAACAAAAATGTACATTAGAATGATATATTGAGGTTTAAGAAAAACACTTTCTTAAATAAAAGACATTTTATATGGGACTTACCAAGATTTTTCATCATTTCATTCAGCTGCTGATCCTCCTCCACTTCCCTGGAATTAATCAAAAATAAAACCACATTCAGTCTTCTTTGCATTGGATTCAGATTGTTATCTAAGCAGTATTGCTCTACATTAGTGATCACTGTTTCAATGTAAACATTCGTGATAAGACGCATCATGTTACCTCAGCCTGTCTTCATCCAGACCCTCCACAATCGCATTTCTGCCGTCCACAATCTCCATCAGCCTGTGCATCAAAAACGTCTCCCGCTGTTGCTCCTCTCTGGACTTTAAATGATCTGTGATACCAGGTGGATTTCAGTGTTCAGTGGAGACAAAAAAAAAAAAAAAAAGAAGTAATAGAGCTGAAGTTAAACCTGTAATGTCTTACCTGGCTTCTCCAGCAGCCTGCGAAGTTCCCCCTCCACACCTGGCTGCTGCTGCTCCAGCTCCTGAGTCCTGGCTCTGAGATATCCATCATTAATTACATGCAAAAAGAGGCAAATCTAATTTACTATGCACATGACATCTATCCCAACACGGTAACAATCTTGAACAAATGCATTTGGTTTGACAGTCAATAAGTTTGAATTCTCCCTTGTGTTATACAACTGTATGGAAAAACAGGCTTCATTCTCATAGAGGAATCCCAGTGGAGAGGAAGTTATTTCATATTACTAAAAAATAAAACAACTTTGGCACAACATCAACACTGACTGTAAGAGAATCAGTTACAACTAAAACTCTGATGTTTTAAGCTATAAAACAGTTGCACTCACGTGTACACAAGCTCCGACTCCTTCCTAATGAACATCTGCTTCCTTCGAATCAGGTTGAACCAGTCGACCATCAGTGGGTCCATCAGTACGTCTCCCTCTCCCTCTGAAAAAAAAAAAAACACAACACAAACTTGTTTCAAATACGTTTGTAAAACACTGGATACAATTTGTGACTCTCTCAACGGAGTAGAGACTCATGAATCAGTCATGATACAACACTTATAATGCCGGTTTTTAAAAACATATGCGTTTAGTATCTCCTGCTGTGTGGTCGATTTAATGCAACTCAGCTGTATGCTTCTGATTTGTGAGTAAATGAAATTCTGCAGGGATGAATTAAGCTCAAAGAAAGTGTTCAGACAGCAATATTTAAATACTGCTCTGTGCTCTTCTGATGTCAAATAATGCGGCGACTGAGGTTAATGGGGAAAGCGGTAAAATAATTCTGTTTTCATTTACATTATACCGTTTTTTCTATAACATTCAAGAAGCATCCCCTCATCCAGAATCATGGCTCATTTTTTCTTCACCAGCTCTTTTGTTTTCATGAGACTGCATTCATTACACAATAATAAAATTAAGTGCAATAACAAATTAGGTTTTTGAGTAATTTGGCTGGTGGAGGTGAGATGAAGGGTGACTCACCTCCTGGGACCACGTCAACACTCTTAAACACTCTGCAGCAGCCAATAACACACAGCTCTCAACCTTAAAATGGATCCCTTAAAATTCAGCGTTAATATCACTCTCATATGCAGCAGAGCAAAGACATCTTCAACATTTATCATGTAATGGAGATCATTGGTCAACCCTGCTGTTGTGTATACTTCTCAGCAGGACGCTGCGTTCCTTCATTTTGCAGAGTGTGAATATTTCGATTAGTCGATTATCAAAATAGTCGGTCGTGTAATCACTTCGGTCAGTTTTCATGCAAAAATGCCAAAGATTCTCTTATTCCGCTTTGTCAACGGGAAAGGAACTGTTGCTTTTCTTGTCACATATGAAAGTAAACTTAATTTTTTTTTTGGGGGGGGGGGGGGGGGGTTCAGACTTGTCACACAAAACAAGGATTTTAAAATGTCACCTTTTGAAATTATAATGAAAATTTTTCTATCTTTTTTGACACTATATTAAAACACAGAGACACACACACACAGTGAAAATGAAAATAAGTCTTATTTGCAGCCCTTCATTAAAGGCAGAGGCCGCAGCATTGTGTCTGTCAAATGCTATGAAATGCTACACCCAAATGTTATCTTAATGCTCGAGTTTTAACATGCAGAGGACGTAGACCTACACAGAGGGAATACACAGTGAAGTACAGATTTGTCTTAATCACTTATTTAATAATGACTAGCAACAATTCAGCAGGGATTAGCTTTCATTCTTCTAATAGCTTTGGCACGCTTAAAAAGAAAAGGACCATGTTCAAGAAGTCCTCGACAAATAGTGAACATCCAAACTCTAAAACATTAAGGCACTTTAAATATTTTTCTAACCCAGTTTTCATGGTTAAGTGACTATGTTGTCACACTATACTGTGTGCACAATAACACAGTACTGGGTAGCGATGTCAACAGTTTGAATATTTTGTGTTTCACAAAGTCAGGTTGGAGTACCTGAGTAGGTGGAATAATTGATTTTAAATGAATATTAGCCATTGCCAATTAGCGAACCAATCAATCAAAACACACACGAGAGTCACATTTACAATAATGGCTGATCTGGACTGTGACAAGGCAGCCCACATCCTGCCATCACCAGAACAAACACGATTTTATTCTGAATTGAACTCGAGTGCCAGGGTTCAGTTTTTTACGCCGACAAATTCCAGAAGTCGATGATCTCCTAGGTGGTGTGCAATTGATGTCAAATTCTGGCCAAGCGGTTGCATGCTCAGGCTTCCTGGGTGGCACGTAGAGAAAAAAAAAAAAAAAAAAAAAAAAAACACAGTACGCAATTGACCAGAATATATATTACTATACCCAAGTCATGTTGACCTTGAGGAAAGCAATCAGGCCCCCTACTCCCACTACCTTAAAAGAGAAGCAACATCCCTATGGGCTGTCTGTGCCTCTCACCTCATTTGGCTGCAGAAACAGTAATAGAAATGGTAGGTAAATCCCCTGCACACACACACACACACACACACACACACACACACACACACGCACACAAACCTCCAGCTGACTGTGAGTTAATGTGAGTGTGTGTGTGTGTGTGTGCGCATGTGTGAAGCTACCAGGACACAATTCTGCACTAGAGATACTGAAGCAGGAAAAGGGATTCAGCAGTTTGCACTAATACAGTAAAATATCAAAAGTTTGTGGCGGGGGTTATTCACGGCAAGAGAAGCAAAACTGACGACTGGCATCATCTTCTGCCTCAGAGTAAGTGAGCGGTTTGAAGGACTCTTTATTTCCTAAATTGAAAAGCTTGTTTCCGATTTGTCCACATTCAATTTTATTTGTATGACTAAACAAGGCAAAAAGGAGGAAGTGGGATAAAAAAAAAAAAAAAAAAAAAGAAAAGTACCTTCTTCACAGCTGCGCAGCTTCTTTTCCAGCTCCACACCCTCCTTCTCCAACTGAGCCAAGTTCGTCTCAATATCATTCAGCTCCGTCTCAATCTGCTCCACCGGGATGTGATAAGACTTCACCTGATATAAAACAAAGAATTTAAAGTGTCACAGTCAAGTAAAGATCATTTTCATTTCAAAATTCTGACTTTGGCCACTTAGATGTAAAGAAGGTCGTCCATTTTTTTTCCTGGGAATGTAATGAAAGCATATTTGTAGAGCTGTTAATTAATCTCTTAAGAGACTTAATGGAGGGAACTTACAGAGGGTGACCTCATTTCAGTCCTGGAGGCGTTGGTGGGTGACAAATACTTTCCCTTTTTAGCGCCTAAGAGGTAGATAAAATAGGATTAGATAGTCCTTTCATGGCAGCTTTTCAGAAAAGCATTGTCACATACGACTTCACCTGATTTATTTTCAGTATAAAAAAAAAAAAAAAAAAAGAAGAAAGAAAAAAAGGCTGCTCGTATGAAATCAACAAGATGGCTGAGGCCATACATGTGTGGCTTTGATGATGACATTTTTTTTTTTTTTAAAGCTGGGAACCAACCTGGCGGATTTCCGTGATTGGCTGGAGCAGTGGTGGAGAAGCTAATAGATTCCACAGCTGGTCGTCTGGGTGGGGATTTCACAGGCGAGCGACTCCCATGTTTAAAACCTAAAATAAGGACAGGAAGGTTTACATGCAGTAGTTCTGCAGTAAGTTCAATCTGCTAATGCCTTTTTCTGTTTCCTGCAGAATCAGACAAAAATCTTATCACAAGAATCACCAGAACACATGTAAGGCAGCGTGTCTTTGTGGGAATCAGTGTGTGTGGATGTTGCTTCATGAACTTCTAGCCACACTACTTTTGTCCGGACTATATCTCAACGCGTATGGGATGGATTGCCAAATGTGTACAGATGTGCATGGTCCCCAGAAGGTGCCTTCAGTGACCCTTTTCTCCAGCGTCACCTTGAGGTTCATATATGTGGTTTTGAGTGAAATGTCTCAACAACTTCAGGAAAGGATTGCCATGAAATGTGGCACAGTCATTCATGCCCTTCTCAGGATGAATTGTAACGACTTTGAGGATCCTCTGACTTTTCATCTTTACTTGTGTTTAGCGTTAATTAACAAATGTTGGCATGCTAACACACTAAACTAAGCAGGTAACCATTACACTGGCAAAACATCTCGACGTCGACGTGCTGGTATAATAGAATTTGGTTCACCTGTAAGCTTCAGTTGCTGTGCACTCTTAGTCTTGTTAATGCTTTACAAGGTTTCAGCGTAAAAGTTGATTAAGCTGAACATAGCTGAAAATAACTGAACTTTGGTTCCACAATAGACTCTATTGTGGAACCAAAGTTCAATTATTTCTTTACACACAGACATAGACTAACAGTGAGAGTGTACACAGCTTTTCAATGGGGATTGCTTAGACAAGTGCAAAAAACCAGTTCCAAGCACTGTATTTTTATCCACTGATGCATTTTACCGACTACATCAAGCAGTACTGAAGAAAAATAGCTTTTTGGTATCCAACAACCAACAAATACAAATAGACATTGCTGGAAAACAAATGTCTCCTATAACAGTGTGACTTACTGAGGTTTCCAGAGGCAGGCAGAGGTTTCTGTGGAGAGACATCCACAAAGTGCGCGGGATCAAACAGAGCAACGCTGACTGGAGGTGCTGCAGGTGGTGGGGACGACGGAGGCCTTGTTGTAATGACGGAGGCATTTGAGGACATGAATCGAGGCTTATGTTGCTCAGTGGAGGGTTCAGCTTCAGCATCTCTGTAAGAAAGTCATACCGAAATAAACCTTTAAGTGTGTGACCATTTAAAAAAAAAAAAAAAAAAAAAAAAAACTGTAGAAGCACAGCTTGTATCTGACACAGATGTAACACACCAGCAGGGCTGATCATAAAGAATGAAAATATAAGAAAAAAGGCCTCACCTTTTTTATTTTGAAATGATAAAAAAGGTGGGGACAATGGAGGGATCATCAGCAGGGATTAGAAACGAGAGAGTCTATAGTGTTAAGAGTAGGAAAGGTTCAGGCCCGGCACTCCTCAGGGTTTGTTAGGATCGGGGACAGAGCTAGCGGCTGCACTCTGAGCCAGTCAACAAGGACAGAGACGGATGAAGCCTGAGGTTTCTGCATTCTGGAGAGTGAATATGCTGAGTAGTCAGGGATGTGTTAAGGCAAAATCTTTCTCCACCTGCGTGACCTTCCCGCTCCCAGCTGAGTGAGTTATATGGTAATATTGATTATTAAGATGATTGATCATACTTACTTCAGACCTAGCTCGGTTCTCGCAGCTCTGAGCTTTGACTGTCCCTCTAGGCAGACTGGATCTGCAGAAGAACAATTACACAGCAAACTAATGAAAACAAAAGTAAGGCGGCCAATTATTTTAGTTATTTATATTTTTCATTGACACTTAATCTGTTGATTATTTTTTCAATTCATCAATTAATTGTATAATTTAAAGTACAAAAAAAAAAAAAAAAAAAAAAAGCTCAGGATGATATATCTCAATAGTCCAAAACACAAAGATATTCAATCTAAAATAATATTTTAAAAAAACAGAGGAATTCAGCAAATACTCAGATTTGAGAAAGTGGGACTCAAACATTTGGCACTTCTGCTTAATAAACAACAGGAGCCATTAACTGATAATCAAAACTGTTCAGTTGATCAACTAATCAATTAATCAACTAAATGGTTTCAGCTCTGAATAAAAGCATGATGATATCATCTTGTGTCATGCGTAACTACTGAAATCATCAATTTCAACACCAGGGAGAAAATAGCACCTCAACTTTAATGGTGCATCTGCTTCGGCGATGAGGTGTGAACTCAAAGCAGTTCAAGTTTCTGTACAACAAAAGACTCCCTCGACTCTTCTCCATGTCACACTCACCTGAGCAGCTGATAATGAGTGCAGCTACTGGTTTCATTATCTAGTCTCTCACAACAAGGCACTAAAGTGACTGATCTTCATCTGCACATCTGTATTAAAGACCCAAATCGCGCTTTAATCCGTGCATGAAACAAATGGATAAATGCAAACCGATTTCCGAGACAAGTTGGAGTAATGTCTACATGTGGTCCATATTAGCAAACAGAATTACTTTCCACAATAGGGAAACTTCTATCGATGCTGATAATATGGTGACCATATATACTGAAAACCAACAGTAATTGTATTTCTGTCTGAATGGCTTCTGACTGTCAGGATGTTGCACCCATGCATGCACATCCATCCCGGGAGAGTGACAGTTCAACTATGAAAGTTCATTACAAGTGTGAGAGAGAAATTAAAATGTCAGCTAACAGCCCACTAGATAGATGCACTGGCTGTGTAAATAGGGCAAAAAATGACAAAAAGGGGGCTTTGTTTTCTATGAATGCTTTCTGAGACAGACAGAGAGAAAGGATGGGGGGGGGGGTGGTTTGGCTAGATGTCAAATAATGGATCAAGAATAACTGAAATGAATTTAGTGGCGCTTGCCTTTGGCTGTTGTGTGTACAGTTGTTGGCCTTGTGTTGTCTATGTTCACGGCCTTCAGACATGGCGATTCCTTATTGTTTGTCTGGCTGGTGGAGGGCTGTCTTGCCCAGTTTCCTGCTGGGCCTTGGCTGCATTTATCCTTTCTGAGACTGGGGCTGTCAGCTGAACTTGGCTCATCTCCAAACCTGCAGAGGCAGAAAACCCTCACCATCAGCAAAAGCTATTACAAAACCATACAGTGGGAAAGAATAGAAATATTAAAATACTGCGAAGAAGAGTCCAAAGCTCACCGTCTTTCTGCTGAGCGGATGGTGAACGGGCGTTTGTTGTTATTGTTGCGGTTTTCTTCTGCTAGTTTCTTTCCAATTGTAGTCCTGGCTCTGTTCTTCTCATCATTAGGACTCAGTGGGGCCTTTGCCCTTCCTAAAACAGTTGAGGGCTCTGTGGGCTTCCTGTTGTCTGCTGTGGCCTCTGTGACTGGCTTGGCAGTCTGGAAAAACCTCTGCCGGGCTGCCTGAGTCTTCTGGGCTGAGACCGTCCAGGACTGGGAAGGTGGAGGAGGATTGACTGGCTTCAGAACAACATTCAGCGGGGCTGACAGCACGGAAGAGGGGCGTGGTGCAGGCTGGGTCTGGCTGGCACCATTTATTCGTACAGCTGAACTGGCGGGTCCGTTTTTGATCCCAGCCTCGGAGGAAGAAGGTTTACAACTGTTCTGGTGGGCGTTACAGATAAAAGTGTCTGGACTCTTCCCAGGTTTGTAGCCTCCCGCATGAAGCACGCTGGAGCATTCGCTGCATCTGGTGGAAGTTTATTAACACAAAAATGACTCGTGCAGCAAATACAACACATGAGGGGAAGGTATCAAAGAATATGGGTCAAATTCTTACTTGAAACAGCTTCTGTGATAGAGCTTCCCGTCCACAAGGTGCCTCTGAACCAGATGAACGTGGCTCTTGCATGCAACACATTTGCTATTGAGGGTCCCGCTTTTGTTGGCATTTTCTGCCAAAACCGCCTTCTGTGAAAGAAGAACTAAAAGTGAGGGACTGCTCCATCCAAAAATGTCTAACACTTCCTTCATTAACATTTACCTAACCCACTGAAAATGAGCTAAATCCTCCTTATTCTTAAATACGGGGGATTAAAAAGGCAACACTGTAAGACAACAAAGATGTATTGTAATTTTGAATGCATGATAATGACCCGAGCACTGACCTGAGCAGCAGCTCTGGACAACGTGGGTGAGGTCTGAGCCTTGAGAGTGGAAGGTAGACGGTTCTCGATGGCGGTTTTAGACACAAAGGTCTTGGCAACCACTGGGAGATTTTTCTTCTCTGATGGCTCCTCCTTGGAGCCCTCTGCTGGCCTTTTTACACCTCCCACTGAGGAGAAATAAAACACCATCAGTGTCAAACATCACAAGGTAGCACAGGAGAGGAACAGTATACCTCAGCCGGGGAAGTAAAAATATTAAGAATTAAAGAGAATCTTAATAGTTGGGAGGATGGACAGCTCTTAAACTTTGCTACAAGTCAGACTTGTTCTCACTCGGAGGCCGCCCCTTGAAGTAGTTGTAGTACTGGGAGACGTAGGTGAGAATGCTCAGCCTGTCTGGGATCCTTAAAGCCACCATGTCTTCTGCATCCAACAAAGCCGGGATCCCCAACTTCTCCTCTGCGACCTGAAAAGCCTTGAGAGAAATAAATAAATAAATAAATAAATAAATAAATAAATAAATAAATAAATAACCTACAGCCTTCCACTCCTGCCAAGACAACATTTAATGGCAGTGTATGATGTGCCAAGTAAACAGATCTAAAAGCATTTTTCACCATATAAAAAACATGGTATTCACCAGGGCACACAGACTCCCTACAATTACAGCATGTGTAAAAATGTCAGACAATACAATTTACTTTAAATAGAGCATTCTGTGGCTCAGGCACAGAGAGGTCTGAGAAGGGCTGCATAATGAATGGCAAACTTCCTGTGAGCTTGTCGGGGGATAAGAATGAGAATGGAGGGAGCAGGATATCAGGGCATTGTTTAGGATCAGCCTGGACATGCTCATTAAATTTACAGCAAGGGGCCTTACTGAATACTAAGTTTGCTCATGTAAAAGAAGAACACAAAAAATAAAGAACGTGTGTGAGTCTGTGAGGTGGATCTGCAAACTAAATACAAACAATTTTCTTACTTAACAACCACCTGTAAGTAACACGACACTATTCATGAAATATAGAAGGGTGTAAATTAAACCACAAGGAGCTGTGTTCTCATGTTCCAGCACAGGAAGCCTCTTCGACAGTTGATCAACGCTTAAACATGATCAAATGCACAATTCTCCCACCACAAATCTGGTTTAAAGTGAACCTTCAAGGAGGTATATAACTGCAGTGTCTTCCAGCGAACTGTCATCATGTGGAATCAAGTGGCAGACGACAGCAGGCCTCATTCAAAATGAATGGCCCGGAGAGCCTCTCCCCAGAGCTCAGGTTTGTTGCTGACACTGCCAGGTTGGTCCAAGATGACAAGGAAGTCATACAGAGTGCATACTGTAGCACACTGCAGGGCCTGTAGCCCCCAGAGGAAGCCGGTAGAATGGAAGAAGACTAAATAATAGAGAGGTCCCCCGCTGTGCTGCTCGGGTCACGTCAGGGTTAACAAAATGAATTAGGTCAAGTGGACAGAGGGAGAGTTTGAGTTTGGTTTAAAATTCTGTGCTGTTCAAAATGTGGAAACAGATGAATATTTACCCACATACCCTCCGTGTGTGTGTCTGTGTGTGTGTGTTGCCTGGATGTGCCGTCATGTGTCTGGGGTTAATGAGGTGGATATTTTTTGCTGCATCAGATTGTGCATGTCGAGTGTGAAATCAGTCCCACTCGAGAATGCAAAGGTTCAACAAGTTGATCATCATCTTACCAGTCTGTTGTTCTCGAACACATCCTCCTTTCTGAGTGAGTCATAGTCTCTGGGAAACGAACAATGTACAATGAACAGATAAGACATGTGTCAGACATGTTGGTGACAAGTGAACTCACCTAACATAGGCTCGGGACTCTGAGGAGTTAAAACTATTGAAACATGTTAGATCTACACAAGCATAAGGTTTCTTTAGAAATAACACATGCTTCACGCTGTAACAGCAGATTTACACTAAAGGGGTCAAACATGGTTAGAATAAAACCACTTTCAGGTCAATGCTGAGCATCAAAGACAGATATAAACTTATGGAGAAAACCAGAAGAAATTATAGTAACTCAGGAGGGAACAGGGAAGGCTGCTCCAGGACAAAGCCTATCACTTCCACCTGCATTTTAACCACCTACTCAAAGTTCCAATACTTACATCAAGTCCGGTCTGTACTTGTGTATAAGCGCACAAAAAGCCAGTCCGTTCCTGAATGAGGTCGTCATGTTAGTGATGGCCACATCTCGGTAGCCTTCACACTGCATTTTACACCACTGCTCCAGAGCCTTGATGGCAGCCATGCTCACTGCTCAACACTCACTGCTGACAAGAGTGCGCAACAGGCAGAGCCGTCAGCGTGGGGAGGAGCCGGAGGAAAGAGAGGTAAAAACAAAGTGTCTCACTGCTCAGGGTTTGACCGTGAACTGCGGCGCAGCAGCTGCGTCCTGTTTCCGTCTTTTTACCCGAATGAGTCGAGTCTCCGAGACGAGCTGTCGCTGGTTCTGCTGCTGGAGGTGGTGGTGTGCGTTTCTGTGCGCTCATTACACCATTACACTAATTGACACCCACTGCCGATTCGTCATTCACAACCGTTGAATCAAACTCAGAAAGGTAAATAATAGTTTTTCTAATGTTGTCTCAAGGAAAAAAATCCAGCAAAATGAATTGGTGCATAAACCTGAATCCGATCTAAATATCAAGCACCTGAAGTGATGGTGAGCTACATTTGAATGCAACAGTTCCAGTTATATTCTGTAAAAAAAATAATAATAAATAGTCAAATTGTCATAT
Organism: Seriola aureovittata; assembly: GCF_021018895.1. NCBI lineage: Eukaryota > Metazoa > Chordata > Actinopteri > Carangiformes > Carangidae > Seriola > Seriola aureovittata. The sequence goes on from NC_079380.1 coordinate 9,562,897, forward strand.
TAAAGTTACATATTCAAGTTTGAGACTATAATCCAACCACCTGATGAAATATAAGTCCATAGAATCTGATTCTGCTTCAGCTCCCGGTATGAAAGGTAAAATTAGTGCAGTTAGTCCTTCACCAGCCACCATGACATGTTCAGGGGGGGTTTCCTCAGAGAGAACCTTATGCTTAAAAGTGTGACCTTTCAGATAAAATGAAGGCGAATTCTGATTATATTATTGCTCTTTACAGTTTTTTGCTTCTCATTATTAAATGATGTCTGAAGTAGCCACCTGGATTGTTGGGAAATTAAATGTTACAAGAAGAAGTTATAGTAGCCTATCATTTCAATTCTGGTGGAGCAGAGTGACTTTTTTTTGATAGTTTGCCAATGAAACAGTGTATTGGAATCTGACAAAGGATGCTGCTGCGCTTTTTTGTGTTTAAATGGTCTTTTGGAATCTCATCTGAGGGGAAAACCTTCATTTGTCATTTCCACACAGGTTATTTGAACATTTACAATAATATTTTCATTAAAAGATTCAGGAAATTAATCATTTTTTATGTTCCAGTAAGGGGGGTGGGGCAATGATGCTGTAGGATTTCTGAGGTAATTATACACCAGACCTGGTTATCTCAGCCAGCATGTCAGGGTCATTATGCAGAGGAACCAATAACAGAATCTATGACATGCTTTTTTTTTTTTCACCTCAGTCATCTTTGTGTGGGGCCTAACTGGGGGACTAATTGAGGCCAGCCATTGTCATATAAGGATTCTGACCTAATTAGCCCTCATTATAGTGTCCCACAAAAAATTTTGGGAACTCAGCAACTTTCATTTCATTAACTGATTATGAAGAATTATACTACTATGCTACATCATTCCATCTTAACATGAAACAAAACTCCAATCTTCGAATGTGCTACTCTGACCCATTTTAAAATGCGGTTTCAGATTTGACCCACGGACCTCATCAGTGAGGGTTAAACCTCTGACATGGAGGGTGTAATTAGTGTGAGGCCAGAGCTGAACTTTAGTCTTTGAAATGTGAGCGACCCACACTGACCTCATTCACTAAAACGGGTTACAAATACTGTCAACATGAATTGTTTATTAACCGTAAAAAACAAAACAAAAAAAAAAAAACAAGAGGCCTGAGAAAATTTAAGCAGAGCAACACAGATTTAAAAGTATTGCAAACAACACTTGAAAGATGTGTGATGACATTACAGGGGGAAAAAAAAGATGCAAACAGTTGTTGCATTTTAAAAACTCTCACTGTATGTTGCCACATCTTTCCTGTCTGAGGACACCTTCGTGCCCAGAAGGGGGCAGTGTCACTCTGCACTGTTTAGAGATACTTTGATCACTCCAAACCTGTGGTCACATGCATAAACAATGCATACACATTATTAGTATCACTCCCATGCAATAGTATGTAATAGCATATATAAGATGTATGTAAGTTAAAGTAGAATTACGCCAGCACACCGCCTGCAGACTGTGTGCACAGTTCAGAACAACCAGTCGATGTTATGGAAATAGGCAGTTTTATAAACCATTACTTTTATCATCTTATACTATTCACATTATCAATCTCTATTATCAGAAGATGAAACATTCGATTTATTAAAACTTTATGTGGAATTTATGAGCTGATGTTTCAAACCAGTATCTTCCTGTCATGTTTTTTGTGTGTGAGTAAAGTCTGATGTATTCAGTAAAAACACACCCAAGAGATTATGAAATGCTTCCAGCCCCTCTGCTTAATGTTTTCTTAACATTTAATGATTCACTTTCATTCACCGTCTTGTCAGTTTGTGGTGTTTATGTGGCGTAACCTGAATTTATTTGTTAGGGCAAAACTAGATGCATATTGTTCTTCACTAAGTCACATCTAATGACCTCAACATTGATCTACCACAGCTGATATTTCATTATGATATTATCATTGTTGTATTTGTTGACTGCTTTAAATCACCTTCACAGCTCTTTATACAATCTGTGTCACTATCTACCAAATGTCAGCGCAGCCAGGTCTTTAATGTATAAGCTATATTTAAAAAAACAAAAAAACATAGACATGTATCATGTCATCTACATACAATAGACTCACTCTTCATGATTGGAGTTTTCAGCTATTTCCATTGTTTCCTGTGAGGACATGTGGCTGCACGCAGACATCCTGCCTGTCTGTGAAGGTAACCTGAGAGGTCATGGATGAGCTCGTCACTGGTGAAATCATTTTAAAATCACTTGACATGATAAGATGGCAACATTTGCCATTTGTCACTGCTCTGTTCTGTTTAAGACCCAGAGTACAGTATCTGCAGTATCTGTATTCAGAGTAAAAATTAACATTTAAGATGCGATGAAAATCACATTCAAAATATAAGAGGCTTAAAAAGCCCATGCATGTGATGTTAACTAATACATGTAGCGTATAAAACCTTTTAACGGTTCTACATTTCTATCAAAACAGAAAAAACAGTGATACATGTTCACATGCAAAAATTCGAGAGAAGTTTAAAAGTTCTATGAAAATAAAATAAAATAAAAAGTCAAGAAAATGTCTCAAAGGCTGGATGTACCATGAAGGCAAAATTAGAAATAGCTACAGTATAACCACTTGTCTATAGTTCTGTAGATATTACTAATATTTTATATTGTAAGACATATTTTAATTATAACAGCTAAATGATGAAAAGGCTCAGAAAGTTCAGGCATATTGATGGTATACACTGTTTTTCTTTAGGTTATGATTATCTATACAAACAGGAAGAAGGAAAAGAATCAATCACTGTGCATAGCATCAGCTTCCTGTGTTTGTGACTGTGTGTCACCTCCTGACATGTTTACAGTGCTGTGGATCTCGGCCTCGTGCTCTCTGGCTTTGGCCCTCAGATTGGCGATGCTGCAGGAGCGGAGCTCGTCTGAGCTCGGCCCCTCCGGCCTCTCCCACTTCTCCATCTTCTGGGTCACAGGCTGCATATGCCCGCTCAGCGCGCCACTCACAGCTTTTGTCCATGGGTAATTTTCTCCTTCCTGTCGCTTCTCCCAGTGCTCGCTGTCAGAACTCTCTGAGTGCTGTTTTAAACTCCTTTTCACTCCCTCAGATGTTTCATCACTGTCTCTCTTTACATAAGACCCAGCAACAAGCTGGCCCTGGAGCTTGAGCTGTCGCCTCATCTTGGCACGACGATTTTGAAACCAAACCTGGAAACAAACAAAAAAGTATCCAAACATAAATATAAATATGAATATAGGGTAACGTTTGTGTTAAAGTTTCAAAATGTTGACAAGATATCAAACTAAAATCGTAACATAAAAGTTATGTAAAAACTTTCCATAATATTTTATTAGGTAAATGAAGCCTCATTTAAGTTTCAGCTGAACTTTTGAATGCAAGTAGTGCAGATTTTGACCCCCATCTCTTACAGTATAGAGAAATGTATATTGCAAGTAAGGAATTTTTCCGCAGCCAGTATGGACCGGAGGAACAAATACAGAAACCAGTAACTGTTTCACTGTACATGGGGGCGTGTGACTATTGTTTTAAGACAGACTTGAGGAGCTGTAAACCTATCCAAGCTATATTAGATTTAGTGATTGCTGTGCCAAAATACAATGCATTTTTCCCAGAATTTATTGTGACATTCTTGGTACTGTTGACAACTTTGAGATCATGAAAAGAACTGACTTCAGAAACAGGAATTCAATGTTAATCAACACAAAAAGAGTTGGTTGTCACAAGCTGAAAAGCTTCATTTACACACTGTACAAACAAATTAATATCACATGGATGAGTATGAGGTGAATATTTCCAGAAAGAGCTCAGTCTGCCAAGTACCTGTACTCTGGCCTCAATGAGGTCCAGTCTGAGGGCCAGGGCTTCCCTCATGAAGATGTCCGGGTAGTGTGTGGTCTCGAAGGCCTTCTCCAGCTCCTCCAGCTGCCAGCTGCTGTAGTTGGCCCGTGCGCGACGCTGCTTCACTGGCCTCTGTTCATCTGGAAAGCACAGCGCGAGCACCAATTACACAATCGCCAACGGGTGACAAGGAACTAATGGCTCTAGATTGGGTAATTAGCGCAGCGATCATTAGGCCCACTTTAACACTGCTTGATAATTGATTGTTAGTTACGAGCTGTTAGCCAATCTTTTGTAAACATTTACACTGCAATCAGATGGTGCTCACTGACTGTCTTAGACACTGTGGTAACACAGTGCCAGTTTGGCTCTGCACAAGTCCTGTATCATACAGTCAGTCCCCGGGTCTAGTCACAGCAGCTGTGGTTTGAACTCACCTATGGCCTCTGTGAGTGGCCCCATCCCGACTGCCTGTGTGGCCAGGAGCAAAGCCTCCTTGCATGGCTCCGGCTGCAGATAACTCCTCAAGGTTTCGTAGCTGATAAAGGGCCCCGGGATCAGAATCTGAGGCTGAGAGCTCAGTCTGGTTGGGAATGCCGGGAAAAAGTGAGCTGCAGGTGAATGGAAAACTGCAGGCAGGAGAGTAGAGACCAGTTGCCCTGGGCCAAACATGTCCAAGCTATTAAGGGTCCAATATTAAGCAGCAGTCCAGTGGAAAGGGCCAGGTTGACTCCTACAGGGATGCTGATTGGATGGTGAAATGCATCCCAACATTCCAGATTTTAAAAAAATACAAAGAATTAAAAAAAGTTATGATAAAATCGCTGCATGTATCAGTCCAGTTGGTTGTTGGAGCTGCTGGATGTGCTTCAGTGCAGGTATAAGGTGTTGCCTGAATAAGACTTGAGTGGTGGAGGTGGTCTCACCATAGCTCTCTGCTCTTCTCTCTCAATCCTTTCCCCCTCCTTTCCCAGTCACATGACCTCCAAACAGACAGCAGGGTTTGGTTTAGAGGACAGAGGTGAAAAATCCAACCTGTGACTCATCTCTCAGTGGATTATCAGTATTATCCCATCAGTGTTTGCTGTGTTCCTCATTACTTTCCCAACCGCATAGGCCCTGTACTCTATTTCTCTCTCATCTATTAACATTATAGTGACAGTGTACGACTTCCTCAGAATTTCTCTCTTTCTGCCTGCCGGGGACAAGTTGCAACATCTTTGGCTCCTGAGGTTTCAAGCAGTGAGATGGACGCGATCTCAGTGTGCGTGTGTGTGTGTGTGTTTATGTTCATCTAGACACGTACACCTTGAAGATTTGCACAACTCTTATCTGACTGGTTTAACAGTTGTCAAGTATAATAAGAGAAAATTACTGCAAAGGAGACTTAATTAAAAGAAAAAAAACACACGCAGGTTGTTCAGTCCTGTGGGACAAAAAGGCAGCAGACCCTGAAAAGCAGGTTCCAGGATAAACACCTCTCCTGACAACAAAGTGACATTTGCGAAGTGTTTTTTTTAAATCCCTCCTAGTAACGTCATGTTAAATCTTATTGTTGATTTAATTTCATCGTTTTTTTTCCAAAAGTATTATTTTCCATATCTGAAAGACAATTATGTCAATTGTCTAAACAAATAGTAGCAGTGTAGACACACACACACACACGCACACACACACACCTTCTTTACCTGACAGAAGACATCCATTAGTGGAATATTAAAGCAGGTAAGCCAGGTGTAATAAAAAATGACAACTGTAAAAATAGGCTAATAGATAACTACATTGTTGTGCTTAACTACTTGCATGCCATGCTTTTTATCTTTACTTATTATACTTTTATACTCACTGACCTCATTGATGTTAATAAAGTGTGACTTATGGAACACATGGATCTTTGTACAAGATCATCATACCATGTAAAAAAGCATATATATGTATATATATAGCAATAATTAGTGGTGCTTTCTTCTTATTACCATCGTTGTAAAGCATGCAGTAGTCAGTGTTACCAGTCACCTACAAGATTTTTCCATCTTAGATCAAAGCACACACATCAACACATTAACAACCAAGACAGGAAGATTATTAACACTTCTTTTTTTCTTTGAGGAGGCAGCTGTAGCTTAGTGTTGATGGATCTCTGATGAGATGATTGCCAGCACTGTCTGTGTGAATTAAACACAGGTGTGTCAATTAATCCGCAGATGCATATCACCCAACAGCGCATCTCGCTAACTGCTCACCACCGGCTCAGACGGCGGTGAAAAACACTCAGCTGTCAGTGTTGTCACCGCTGAACTGGCGGGCTGAGGCGGCTTTGATCAGCCCGGGACCTCTCTGCAGGCAGGAGGCAGCTGGTCAGAGCTGAGGTGAGTCAGAGGATGGTCATACCTGTGCAAGCAGCGAGGACTGCAACTCCCTCACCTGTGGCCCTTTCATCTGCACCTGTTCAAACACCACATTAAAGCTTTAGTGGCGGCAATAAAGAGGTCAGGGCTAGAGTTTGACCGTTTTGGATTTCTTTAAAGCCGATATTTAGTTAATTCTACTCGTTTTTGTGTCAATAGATTCACTGTTTGACCCCTAATGTGAATCCCTGACATTGTTAGAAAATCTCTTTGACAGCATTTAAAACATCATGGGACACTCAAACTCCCCAATAATGCTTAGGCTGACAAAACATTTCCATCATCAAAAAACACCTAGACTGATCGACCACTTTTAAGGCACGTTTTTATGATACACCTTTTAGTTCTTGGTTATTTTTAACTATATATTTTAACCCGATGAAGGATTTTAACCTTCGGATAACCGGAACTGAAGTTATCAGAGAAACAAGCTGAGCAAACGTTAGCAGCACCTGCATCCGTTGATCAGTGCCGGAGAAGCACTGATTTCTAACATGAAACTGCTTTATCAATGATTTTACCAGATTTAATCACATGGTTATAACCGCAAGTAGCTCAATGCAATGACAGCAGTGGTGGTGAAGACAACAACTCCCATGATCCCACGCTACTTCACAATGTCACCAAGATCCGTCTTTTGTTCCTGTTTTGATTGAGAGACTCCTAGCAGCAGAAAATTACATATTGTGTCTTTAAAATACACATTACTAAAAAGGTACCTATATTTATTTAATATTGTGAATAATTCAGGCTCTGCATTACTTTAATGTTTGGCCACCATCAATGATAGATGACACAACCAGCTGATTTAGGACAGTTTTTAGCACTTAAGTATGTTTGTGTGTGTTAGAGGGAGAGGGAGGACAGACAGAGATAGAAAGAAATCATTTCTTCTTTGCAAGTTCTGCAGGGAGAAGGAAAATAGATTAAAAGTGTCTGGTTTGAGCTGTAGCTAAATAAACACTGTGTGTGGTGGGACTGACGACTGAATAGGCATCTTCGTTTGTCCCTGGCACACAGGTAGTCACAGGGATTTCTGGTCTGTCTGAAAGTAGACCCCCTTACCCCAACCCCCCCAAATTTCTGTGTTTGTCTGTGTGTGGGTCCTTTAATGCCCATTGATCCAGGTAATCAGGGATAAAATTGGTGAAAAACCGGTGGGGGAGGTTCTGACAGTAGCTGCTCAAAAGAACTGCTCGTGGATAATTGAAGGAGGCATTAAGACAACAATAGTAATGGCTAATGCCAGGCCTTATTGGTCTCTTAGGTATTTCTAGCTCCCTGGATGACAAGGCAACACCGGAGATCTTCAGCTGAAATGGCAATCATCGTATCATTAGCAGACCTTCAACTGCAGGGACATAACGTGCATTATCTGTTGGTTTAGCAAGCCATCAGTGGGATACCCTTCAGAAGGCATTAGCTTGAAATGGACTTGTTTGAGCTTGCATTCATTCATTCATTGCAGAGTGGAGGAAAAGGGACATGTGAACTCCCCCCTCAAAGGTGTGTTTTCGGATCTCAGGTAACATAATGATTCTGAAATTTGGAGACACTTAAGGTCTAACTCCACTCAAAAATATGCTCTGCTTATTGTTATTGTTATCTGCACGTTTCATCTTCACTGTACAGAATGAGGTATGAAGAGTCACTGGAAGGCTTCTCTGTGTTCAACCACAACCATGTGATTGTGCTTTTGTGATTTCAAAACTAGTTTGGAAGCCAGTTGTGGTCCAGGATGCAACTTATACAAGTATGATGTGGAAACTTACATTTTTTGTAGGAAAATCTAAACCAAATTATTATTTAAAGCAGAGCCTTTTCCTTTATTAAGTCTTAAACATGTCTGAGGAGGATCTTTAAACCTGTAATAACATTTTTTTTGTGTGTGTGTGTGTGTGTGTGTGTGTGTGAACACAATACTGACATATCATCTTTTAAAGGGTTATAATATGTCCTCTGATCAGCACACATCAGGGCGCACTCAGGGCACATTGGAGGCTACAGTGAGTCACTATCGGTGATGAGATGGGCTGGGGCTAGCTGGTTAGCATGTTGAATTCAGGGGAAGAAAAGACATGATAGAGACAAGAGTAAATGTTGCTCTCCACCACTGAAGACAGGTCTTGGTGAGTAAAGGAATGAAGTTTGATGCTGAACTCGACCGGTAAATACACAGCTGTTTAAACTAACGCTCGCCATGTAGCTGTAGCAAAACTTAAAAATAGCTCCTTTAAGTTGATATGCTGAACTGAACTTTTATCCAACAGTTATGGAGCAACATTATCTTTCACTTGAGGTTATTTTTGTGAGCATTTGATGAATGCAAGTCCAATATTCCCTCTCTTTTTATCTCTGTTTTTGGTCTCCACCCCCCTGAGGGAAATATCTGGCTCTTTGGCTGCAAAACGCTCCACTATGTTCAGTAGCTAGACGCTAACTGTGTATGTCTGCTGTTTGATGCTGATCCGCTAAGTACAGTGGCTTTAAGAGCTTTTTTTTCTTTTTTTAATTCTGAAAACAGCTGCCTGCAGCTCTACAAATATTCATCATATTAAACATTCGATTATTTTTTTTTTTTTTTTTTTTTACAGGCTTATACACTGACATAGAAATTTTTTTACCTTGGAATTTGTTGCAGAAAACACTTAAAGTGAGATGAAATTTAAATGAAATGATGTGGGCTATTAACCCTCTTTTTTCCTTGACAGGCATGGCTGAAGTGGATTAACTGTCACACTCTGCCCTCAGTGTGATAAGATACAATCTGACATAATGGAGATCGTGAACATACCACATTATTATACTTTCTCTTCCACTACAATGGCACTTTAGCTCATAAAACAAGAGTTCTGCCAAATGTCATGCGAAGATGGATGATTATTGTCAGCTCCACTGTCATGGGAATATATCTATCTGGTGTAATTTGCAAGCTGGAGCAGCAATGAGCACAGATAAGATCAATATTTAATGAAAGTGTAAGTGAAGCTTAAGGGTTGTCACTTATGCCTCTGCTGTTAATGACATGTCACATTATCATTCTTATCAGATTGGGTCAATCTTTACTGCAATTACTGGCCTCATTTCTTTTTAATTCATTACAAATGTTGAATCATTTCAGTCTCTGTGCAAACACACCAGGAATATATTCCCCGGCTGCTTGCATATGTATTTTAGTGTCAACCTGCACAAACTTCAAATTAAAATCTATTAATGGGAGTGTGGATTGGTATAATTCAATCAACACACCTAAAATGTGTTTGTAACTTGGAAGAAATGTGTATTTCATGGCTGAGGAAACCCCTATGCTTGGTGCCCCACTCTCCCTGGTAATAGTATCCCACTGTGAGCAGGCTGATTGTTTTAGTCCTGGATCACTGGCCATGGGATAAACCTGAGAGCCCAGCCTGCTTTTCATGTCAAAACCTTCAAGGGAAAGCGGCCACAATCCAAGAGCAATCACACTTGAGACATCAAAGTGCCAGGGAGAAGAGAGGCGAGAGACGGTCCACATTTTTTCCACGCAAGCCAAGTGCAACTCAAGCGTGGAGGAAGAGGAGATGATCTAAGGCGAGGGTGCCATTGAGAGGAAGACGGAGAGCAGACAGATGTGCATGGGCAGGTAGCGGCACATCAGGGCCCCTCCTGTAGCTGAGAGAGACACAGAGAAGCCTCCGCTGGTCGCATTCCTGTTTGCTGCTCACTCCCTGTCCACTTTCACATGGGCAGGAGGACCCACTGACAACCATGTACTACCTGCACTTTGAAACATTTCACATAATATTTCTAACACCCTTAATCCTGGAACAGGTATTCAGATCCTTTAGTCAACTTAATGTGCCAATGAATTTACGAAAAGCAAACACTTCATTACAAGTCCTGCATTAAAAACTGAACATAAAAGTATGAAAAGTAAAAGCACAAAGATGTTCCCCTCTGGACGTTCCAATTGCCTGATGTTTAAGGCGCATGCCACGTAACAGCCGCATCCACGGTTTGACTCCTGACATGTCATACCCCTGTCTCTAACTCCTCTTCCACTGTCGAATAAAAGCAAAAATGCTCAATCATTATCTTGAAAAATGCCCGCTGCGTCAGACACATTATTATATATGACACTATAAGATTGTTAATACTGATGCATTATTAGAATTTCACTGTTGTAACTGGTTGAGGAATCTACACTTCCTCGGTTTAGTCCAAGGCATCAGGCCCACTCCAAAGGGCCACAACATAAACTTGAGAGATGATTAATGAGGTAGGAGGGGGGGGGCTTATACACAAATTTCTATTAAAATGTTGTGAAATATTACATAAGCTGAATCCATCTGAGAAGTTTAGAGAGGAAATCTTCGATGGAACTGCTCACAACTCATTTTTTGTGGCGGGTAGAGGAGTAAAAAGTATATTTCCCTTTGAAATACACTGTAGTAGAAGTATAAAGTTGTATAAAAAAATAAGTACTATAGTAAAGTACAAATACCTCAAAACTGCACTTGTGTAAATAAACTCAGTTACTCTACACCACTGCCCATGTTTACCTTTAATAAATATGTTCTATGAAGATATATTTCATGGACACATGAGCACTTAGCTCGTAGCAGTTGTATTTGAGGGCACCCAGCCTGGTACAATGTACAAAGTCAGAGGTTGTTAACTTGTCATTGGTCTATCACACTATTCAGCAGCAGCGCAGCCCCCACCTGCCCCATCCTCGTTGGCTCGCTGTCACTCATCTCTGTTCCGCCTCACTGCTGCCCAGCCAATAGGATGCTGGCGCCTGACCAAGAGCCCAGGCTGCTAAGACTTGTGCACTAAGTTGATTGATAACCATAAACAGAGCTTTCGGCGAGTTATAGGACACCATACAGGTGCAATTAACACATCAGACAGAAACAGCATTGAGAGATCAGCAGGTATGGTGCATGATGGGTAGGGCGCGATTGGGTTTACATATGAAGAAGTTAATTATAGGAATGAGTGCGGGAATACATATTCATTAAAGAGGATTTTGAGCCATCATGATGGTTCAGAAGACAAAAAAGTGTTTCGTTTTTTTTAATTCCATACATGACTATTGTTACAACAGCCAGTTTATATTTTCTGTTGCCCAAATACAAAAAGGAAAGATGGTTTTCATACTTCAGAGCACTTTGACTCTCTACTGCGTTAGATTTACAAACGCAGCCTGATACAACCTGCTTTCAGCTGTCCACATCCAGCCCGTGTATCTCAATGAATACCTGTTATTTCTGAATGACAGATTCCACTGACCCACCAGTGTGGGCATGTCTCACCCTCACTGAGGATCCTTAACCATGCTGTGGCTTCATCTCCATGTCCTCCTATGTAACAAAACACCAGCAGCGGTCTGAGCTGCAAAAAGGCCTGCCCACATCACATCTTCAAAGCAGCCTTTGCTCTATGTGATTGAACAATTACCGCCATGCTTAATTTACCATCAATAGGGGCATCCACTTTCCTAGTTTACCAGCATGCATACACATTGTTTAACTTATCCCTTTGACTCCATCAAGAGGTTTTCAGATGAAGTCAGTAGCGCTGGGCAAAACAACTCACACTTTCATGGCAAAATGGTTTCCATCACAGCATGTGCATCGCGCCTTTAATTTGTCTGTTACACCCCAGTGAAGAGCAAGCGTACCAATGACAGCTGTTTCCAGTTTTATCAGGATCCAAGAATTATTGGAATGAAATGAAAGACCACAAACCTTCCACCATTTATTTTTTTCCCCTCTTCAATCTTTTTTGAGGTGCTAAAATGTTTTTTTTTTTTTGAAAGGTAATAATTGGTTTTTGTGAAATTTGTATTTTTACTATTTCAGCATTAAACTGCCTTCCAATTAAACAGCGGTAAACTGTCTCCATTTAATCTCTGAACTACAGCAGTTAACTGCTGAAATATGTTACACATTTCACTTTCTGCCTGTTAAAGCTGAATAAAACATTAAAAAAAAAAGAAGGTAATTTCCTAAAAATTATTTTATTCAGTTCACACATCTTAGTGACGGCTCACAGATGGTGTTTCAGTAACAGCAAAGCATCATGACTTTAAAGCATTAATTTCAGCAGTTAAAGGAATGCACAAAACTGTTTTGACTTCTTATTTTTTTGGCAACATTGTTTGGTGTGCTTTTTTTTTTTTTTTTTTTAAACAAATAATGTTGATATTTTTTATTTAAACTTTTAAAAATATGAAGCCAAAAACCAGGTTGCCAATTTCCAAATACACAATGACATTTGTGGTGCCGAATAATGGAACGGCTGGTAATTTAATAACTGCAGAAATGCAAAAATCTCCCTCTAAATGCAACCAAAATGCTTTTATAATTATTTCAATTTAATTGAAAAGTTTTTTTTTTTTTTTTTTTTAAATATTTGTAATACAAGACTATTTATTATGTCACTATTTATTATGTTTTCAATATTTCTCCAATTTTGTATATTATGTGTTATCTTTCACGCATTATATATATTAACATCGCCTAATAATGTTCCAGTTTTTGTCTTTTTTCATTATTGGTTAATGTATTGTTACATTATCAGTTAAAAAATAATTTACATCCTTTACAAAGTAATGGACGCACTAATTGTGACTTTATTACAATTACCAATTTCACAGTTTTAATTATTACATTTTCAACTCATTTAGAGGGAGTTTTAATACATTCTTTGAAGTCGCTGAATTATAACACTGGTAGCTACCAGCTCACTGGAGGATCCTTTAATCTGAACCATTGAAGAGCCAAAGAGTTCGTTAATCTGCCATCATCAAATTAGAGCAACGTTTGAACTAAAGGCTATTAAAAAAAAAAGAATTATCTAGCTGTGGAATGCAGAGAGTGAATGACACCATTTCCAATCAGATGTGGAGTTGTGCACTTTGTTGTTATGTTGTTGCTTCCATGTGAAGGACTTTCATAGACTCTGAGATCATTGAACTGGTGTCAATTTGTCCATAGATACCCACTAAAAACGCCTTGTGGAGCAAGATGTCTGCATGTTCTAGAGAGAGGAAAAACAAAGAAAACAAAAAAAAACACTTTACATCATGTAGCTGTGGATGTGTGACTTCAGTTGCATGCTTCATTAAATCACATCTTTTTGCTGGGAAATACTGCATGGTCATATGACATATAATCCACGACAGGCACGGGAGTGACTGCTTCTTAGCAGATCACTGTCAACAAGGATGTAGCTAAAGAGCTTCTTCTTACCCTGACAGAGAAGCACGTATTCTGGAAGATTCCTGAGAGCAGTCTGTACCACGTCGAAGTTGCCGCTGCCCATACAGTACATGAAAGTCGGCAGGAAGTCTGTTGCCAGGCTGCAGCACAAAAAAATATACACAATCACTTAGTGAAAAGTAACTGGTAATGAACAAAAGTGAATAATGATTGTTAAACATATAGGTCTCACTTTATTTAAACCTCTGGTTTTCCTTCTTTATTTATCTCCACACATTTCCTCAGTTCCAGCATGTTTCTGTTGGTTTTTTGTCCTCTAGTGCCGTAAACTTACCAGGGATTATTCTGCATGCAGCGCAGGGCCAGACTGAAGGCCATGTTCCGACACAGCTCCTCAGAGGAAACCATAAGTCTCTGCAGATCGTTCTACAAACAGCAACACAGGGTGGTGGTGATGGATGTGTTACACACTGACAGGGACTACACATGACCCCTTTTTTTTTTGTTTATGACTCACAATGAAGTATTGGATGATCTCTGGGCTCCTCCTCGACTTATCATCCACCTCTGTCAACACTTCTAACACGTCTATAGCAGATAGAAAAAAAATTTAAAAAACCTGCGCGTTACTCACTATTATACAGGATTTATATGCGTCACATTTCTGCAGCGGTATGTTAGTTACCCTCGACGGCTTCGCCTCTTGACATCTTTTTCAGGTACATTGTCATGTCAGCCGCACTCAGTGAAACTGAGGCGGATATGTTGACCAGGGGCAGGGAACCAGTGGACAAGTCGTCTAGTAAAGAGAAAAAATATCATTTAGCGAAACATATGCCTCTGCAAATGTTGAAGTCTGTAAGAAGGGAGACTTTAGATTTAGATATGCATGTTGGTGCAAGGTGATTACCTTATATTATAAATATTCTCATGTTGCAGGTGTACGAGGGCTGATATGATAAACTGTGCTTACCATCCCTTTCTTCTGTGGTGACCTCTGCAGAAGAGCTTTTCACTGGCAAAGTGAGTCCAGCCAGCAGGGATTTCAGCTGGACCAGGTCAGGGTTTTCTGCACTCAGACACCTAAAAAAAGAACCAACACTAAATCTTTAACAAAACTAATCTTACTTCAATTACTGTTTAAAAAAAAAAATATTGTTGCCATGATATACGAACTGTAAGATGTCAGAGTGCTTCTGTAGATAGGGAATGGCTGTCGCCGCATCGTGCGTTATGTACTTCTGTGTGAACTGCAGAAATTTGTTGATGAAGAGCAACGGAGAACGAGTCCTCTGAAAGTTCTGCAAGAAGAGAAGATGCACTGTTAAACTGATCTCCACACTGAATCCTCAAGTGAACATTTGAAAGTGAGTGAGCCGCTCACCTGAAGGACCTTCATGAAGGACAGAAGGCAGTCTTGAAGCGCCCTCTGGTGGTCGCTGTGGAAAACAAGCGGCTGCAGCAGCTCCAGGATGGCGAGCGCATTGCTGAAGAAGGTCATGTGGTTTTGCTGCCGAAACTCGTGCATGTTTAGGTGAATGCGACCGTGGAGAAGACCTGCAATCATGGGCAGGTGTCTGGGGAGCAAAGCAAAAACGGTCGGCAGGTTGCACCTTCTTCTATGGTGGCAGATAATCCACAAATTTGTAGACTGGATCACAACAAAACTCCTTTTTTAAAAAAAAATATATTTATTTCACCTGAGCAAAAGGACGGGGTGCGACACAGCCAGCTTCCTACAGGCAAGGTTAGCATCAGACACACGGTTCTCTGCAGATTTAGAGTCTCCTATATCAGCGAGCAGAGTGACCAGGCGATGGACCAGGACATCAAGCTGAGAAATGAAAATAAACACTGTATTCTGAGTGGTGTCATGGTGAATTTACGGTTTTACGTATGTTATTTCAAAAACAACCAAAAAAGTTCTTTGCGAATACAAAGAAAGAGATTATAAAATCAGATTTTCACTATGAGAGATTGCTTAACACATCAATGAAATTCAGTAAGAGCTGTAGGTGATGACATTTGTCCGACTCTGTGGAATACTTCAATGTATATACTGCTCGGCATTACTTATGCAGCACTTAGAAAATCTGTTTTCACTCAAATGTATCCAGGAGGTTGCGACTAAACCAGAACAGATACTCCATATGGAGAGCCTCTGGCTTAAGCGACATCTTGGTTATATTCATAAGAAGGATAAACAAACAGAAATCATTACACCATGGCAGCATGGAATTAAAATTCAAATGTCACAACAAAAATCGCTTAGAATTGTGATCTGCCAGAAATCTTCACCTTGCAGCTGCTGCCGTCTGCAGCCCCTCCGCTGCTGAAAGTGCCGTCGGGCAGGGTGACGTGCTGGATGACCTCAGGAAAATGCAGATAGATCTGCAGCAGCAAGTTCTGGCACCGCTTACTCATCGCGCTGAAAGACAAAATAAACAAAAAAGGTAAGTATACCGTGTACTGGAGGCTTAGGGAAGAGCCACTAACTATATAATATGCCATTCACTTTAGGGAAAATACATGTTATTATTGGCTTAGGACAGTTCAGCTGTCCATCATAAAGCCAGAAGCTTAGTAACAAAATAATCAAGACTGTAATCCCTGATGTTATTGCGTTGTGTAGCTTGAAGCTATTTAATTGACAGTGACTGGTTGACCAGTTTTGTGCAGCCATAAAAAAAGTTTGTTACAGCTTTTCAACTCAAGTGAGCTTTACTCTTCAGTGGCACAAACATTATAAAGCAGACAATGTTCCCAGTCGGGTTTTGTGAAATTCACTTTCTCCATCTCTCGCAACTGATTATCACCAGAGCTGATATGAGATCACAGATTAGAGCGCATGATGAAGCACTTCTCTATTGTTTCTGTCTACGAGCGACAATAATTAATGTACATTAATACAAACTAGGCACATGAATAGCATAATGTAATTCTGAGGTATTTGCCTTCAAGTCACTGCAGTTTCATAAAATCCTCTTACTGGCTAAGGCTCTTGTCAAGCTCAAATGATGCGCTCTCTACTAACTGAAAAGTTTATTACAGCTATGCATTAAGCAAATCACAGCGACCTTGACCAAGAGTAAAGAGTCCGCTCCTCTGTGCTCAATAGTTAGTGTGTAATTGGAATAAACACCAGCTTATCTGACAGCGAGCTTTCGCAAGAAGAATGCTTAACATACAATCAAGTGTATTCAACACAAGGCCAAAACCCTCCACTTTCAACATGTTTTTATCCTGCCATATTTTCACAAGCAACCATTTTACCAGACAGCTTAGCTGTACTTAAAATACTGTAATTCGGAAGCTAATTTTGCGTGACCTTGGCCAAAGTTTCCTCATTAAAGTGGTTTAATAACCAGAGACATATTCATGAAAGGAGGGTTTGCCTCCACAAAGAGTTGCACCCTGATCTCTGACAGCTAAGTCAGAGCAGGAATTCACAACACAGGCAAGTTTAGAGCTTCAGCCTTAATCCTCTTGACTTCATTATAATACACTGAGCTTTTAAAGAGATCACAGTACAGACGACTTCTGCTGGTTTTAATTTCACACCAATAGACCTAATTATCGAGTTTCCCCTGGTCCACAGCATTGTGGCTGACAGAGGAAGTCTGAAAAGTTCATCTGCACTGAGAGGGAAAATCTAGTGCGATTTACCCCAAGTTTATCTGCGCACCATAACAGGGAAAAAAAAATGACTTTCACTGTTTGGGCTAATTAGAAAGAACAATACAATGTGTCGAAAGGGATGGGCTGAGCACTTTGGTGAACCTTCTAC
The DNA here is from genome assembly GCF_021018895.1 of Seriola aureovittata. Taxonomy (NCBI): domain Eukaryota; kingdom Metazoa; phylum Chordata; class Actinopteri; order Carangiformes; family Carangidae; genus Seriola; species Seriola aureovittata. The sequence continues at coordinate 9,580,152 of NC_079380.1, forward strand.
AATAAAAATATAATGAACATATGTGTCTTCGGATATGGAGGGATGAGAAAGAGGAAACGAGTAAAGATTTGAAAAATGAAGGTGAGTGTTGAAACAATAAACATACTAGATGACTACTAATATACAACTTACCTGTCCTCCCATTTCTTTGTGCAGTTGATAAGGTACTCTGAGACTTTCTTGATGTTTTCCAGATCTCCACTGCAGTAGGAGTGAAGGAGGGGCAGCCTGGACTGGATGAGGGGGCAGGAGGCCTGGTCCACGCTGCTTTTGCCATCATGTTGTGAATCGTGACCGTTGAGCTCCGACTCTGATAGGATCAGGTCCACCAGGCTGCTGAGCTCCTCCGAACTGAGTCGCAGCACAAACTTCTCAGTTTTCTTCTGCATAAACAAAAAGGAAAATGCATGAGTCATCAGCAGAATGATCTGCCTCCTGCTTCTGTCTCATCAAAAATGCAGGAAAAACATCCCGTGTGTGTGTGTGTGTGGGCTTTTGATCTTACTTGAGGGATCTTCTGGTCACGTCCTTGCCAGATGCGCGGGATGTGGCTGCACGCCCACAGGAAATCCAGGGCGGATGATGGGTCCAGTCTGAAAAAGGTTATGCAGATCTCACTGTTCTCACATTGATCTCAATAAATTCTCATTATCACACAAAACAGTAGTTAAGAAAAAAACAGATGTACTTGTAGTCTCTGCGCTTGCCGAGAAGAGCACTGATACACTGCAGGAGGGTGGACCAGTTTGACTGATGTGTAAGCAAGGCCAAAAGATAGGGTCTGTAGGCAGCGGTCCCACGTGCCTAAGACAGAGACACGGTAAGAAAGAATGCATCGCTGACGCAAAGGGAGCACATACTTCAGCGTGACAAGATGAGAGTAGGTATAATATCTGCTGGCACTGCTTATCTTACCTTGTTGAGCGCAAACAGCAGTTTCTGTTGAAGGTCCGGACACACTGACGTGACCTCAGGGTCAAGATGCTCCAGCCAATCGACGAGCAGCCCGGAGCTCAGTCCTGACTTTGTCACCTCAGAGCTGCTGGCATAGGTCAAACTGAGAGATTAGTTCTACGGAGATGTGACTGAACCATCTATTATTCAACTCATACAGCCTTAATTGAGACCTCAGAGAAAAGTAATGCTCAATACATCCAAAAATAAATAAATAAATAAATAAATAAATAAAAGAAAAAAAGGGAGCTAACAATACACAGACAGTATTCAACACAAGTAGAGTAAGTGCAATCGTTCCATCGACATGCAGTTCTTCAACCAGACACTGCATGTTACAATGAGCAACCTTTCGATGTTGCTGTGAAGTGAACAAGATTCTGTAAAGTATTCTAGGATTTTCACACCATGTGAATCTGTACGGCCAATGTAAAGCTGCAAAACCAATTAAACCTTCCCGAACCAAATCCAATTGGAGTTTACAAGTGCAGGGCAACAGACAGCAGGCGCAGTTTTTGCTATTTTTGTCACAGGCAGCTTTGTTTGTCATTTAGTCCTGTCAAATATGAATGTTTCTTGCATGACTTGAGAGGGAAATAGAATTGCGGCGCTCACTTGTTAGAATCCACTTCCTTTTTCACAGCTCGCTCCTCGCTTTCCTGAAGCAGCAGGGAAATCACCATGGCAACAGGGCCAGCTGTACCGTTCTGCGTACCCACAGTCATCAGCAGAGACAGTAGCTCCTCTAAATACGGCGACCTCACCTCCATCAGCCCCTGTAACACTGAGAAATGATAATGAAACTCCATGCTTAGTAACAGATCTTGAAATGCCTTCACTGCATCCATGGAACAAAAACAAATGTTAAATGAGACCGCCGCTGTCGTGCTTCAGTGGCAACAAACTATGGGGGCAACAATACACTATATTTTCTAAAAGTCGTTCAATACAAGACTTTTGATTTTACATGAACGGATTCAGTAAAATGTTTGGTATTTTTATCAATTGAAGATTTTAATAAATAAACTTTCTGTAAATCAGCTATTCTTGTTCTATTAACTAATCTTGAAACAGTAGATGTGTCACTTCAAACTAATTCAGCGCACATTCACGTCCACACAATGACTCCATTAATACCTTTGCCAATGAGCTCTGCTTCTGCATTACATCTGTCTCCAGCTTTCAGCATTGCAATGATGGCTCTTAGTGGCACTTCAGTATCTCTGTGATAGGCCAAAGCCTCAGCCAGGTGGAGGAAACCCGTCCTCACTGCAAGGCAAAGACACGCATCACTCATTGTTTATATAAAAATGGATTGACCAGCATCTGAAAAGATAAAAGCAGCTGAGGTGCTCACCATCATTGTGCCTGTGTTTGTGAGAGTTTTGACCGGCGAAGGATCTGAGCAGAGTCTTCAGAGGTCCTGCCTCCACAGTTGGGTTGTCTAACCAGATTAACATCTCAACAATGACCTTGAGGAACAGTGAGGAGAAAGCAACGTCCTGGGACACGAGGCGCTAGAAAGAAAAAAAAAAAAAAAAAACATTAAGCAACTGTTATATTTCTGTGTTTGTTGAATCAACATACGGAATTAGGCACTGAATGTCAGCGAGGCTTACCTGGTAGAGGTGAAGCTGGCGCATGAGAGGACAGGACAGGGCGTGGCTGCGGTGCATTGACATGACGATAGGCCCTGCGTGGGCAGAAGTAAGCAGGGCAGCAAAGGCCTGCAGGAGGCGAAATGCCAACCCGCCCTGCTGAACTTGGCCCTGTTTAGCCCGCATCAGTTCTTTAGCCAGGGCTTGCTGCAGAGCCAGGGAGAGCTGGCTGGGAGGTGGGCCATGCCAGCGAGGGTCCACCTTTAAGGGGAATATCTGTCGATGTAAAGGAAACAGAAATGGGTCAGTTTGACATAGTCACAGCAACAGTTTGGAATAAATTAAATTTTTGCTTGGAGGTTGTGTTTAACCCCATGTTATCCAATAAGTTGGATAAGGAAAGAAAATCATACCACAAAGATATGACATATGAGCTATAACTACTTAATTCCTACCTGAAGCAACATGCCAGTGAGATCATCGTCAGGTCCGACTGCAGGAAGCTGACTGGCTGCTCTCATCTTCACAGAGCTGTGGGGTGTTTCCACAGTAACTTTGGCCTTACTTGATTCAGCAGAATCTGTCAGGAGGGATGTAATCAGGACATTAAGTAGTAATTTATATCATTTACAGTCATTCCTTGTAGATTTCTGTCAGCCACTTACATTAAAGTCCTATGACATGTAATGTACAAAGATAAATCTTATTAGTGTTACACATTTTGTTAAAGAGAGTGATGTGAGTAAAAATTTACTATTTAGCCGTTTATTTAAATGTGAAATGTTGTTCAAGTCGCCATCGCACAGAAACAACCATCTGGAAGATGAAGTCACTGACCTCTGTGTGGAGGAAGAGAGGAGCTCAATAATGAATGGAAAGTGTGCCCCCCAGTGGCACCTCGCTCATGCTGCACCTCAACCAGGTGGGCCATGTAGTCTATTGCAGAGGAAATACGAAGTAGGATAAATCAAAAAAGATTTACTTCAAATCTTAAAATCTTAAAACGTTTCAAGAGCAGAAAATCTGCAGAAGACTCTTGCTCTTACGCTTGTCCATGATGTTCTGCTCAAGTGTCTGAGGATCATGGGAAACGGCCTGATCCAGGTACTGCAGCAGTTTGCTCATGCTGGATACAGGAATGCCAAAGGACTGAACAAACAACAGCAGCTGCTGAGGCTCCAGGTCTTGCAAAGCTGAGGGACGCATGTGCATCAGTCCATTAATAAGTAAAAGAAAATAATGACTTGGCAAGCTACACTCACTTTTGTGAACTATGAGACAACCTACCTGCATCAACCAATCGAGAAACCTCTGATCGGATCATCCTCAGTTTCAACCAATCGGGCAGCAGAAGAGCCTCCTCAGAGGTGTCAACCAGGAAGGCAGTGGGTAGAGGTTTCTTGTCAGGGAACCAAATGTCCAAAAGAGCGTAGAAATCACTCTCTCCTGTACATATCGTTTTTAAAAACAATATACAATCGTAAGCATGTTCTTTAACAATGCAAGCACTGAACTATAACATGAACAGGACTACCTTTGGGTGGCCCCAGAGTCAGCAGGATAACCATGGCATGGACTACAAGGATGTGCATCGTAGCAGTCTCTCCTGTAGTCCAACGCAGAAACACCTGATCCTGAGATTCTGACTGAAAAAGAAAGCAAAATGTTTGTCAAGCACGAGTTATCATGTGAATCCACCTTCTTCTTCTTCTTCATAGTTCCCCAGTAAATGCCTACAGACATCAAACAGGGATTAATCTGCAGTTGTAGATGAAATTGCTGTTGCACACTCAAAACGTATTTCTCCAACCCGCTTGCTGGTTCCAACTGCAACAAATTTGTCACATCAATAGGCCCAAAACTTTGCACTTTTCTTTAATTGCAACAAGATTCTAGAGGTTGAACACAGAGACAGTTCAGTTAACAGTGCTCACCCAGCTGTAAAGATCCTCGCCCTCTTTGGTCTTCCTCATCCTCTTGATGTAAGTGGAGAAGATGGTGAGGAAAGCAGACAGCACGGCATCGGACTCGGGCCTGGAGGAGTGTTTGGAGAACAGGCTGTTCATGATGGTGGAGCGTTCGACGATGAGCCGGGCAACGTCCTGCAGAGAACAACACCAGATTCGTGTCAGCACTGCTCTATCAACACAAAACCGGATAAAAAAAAAGCATGTCATGCTGAAATTTAAGCAACTCGCCGTGATTACCAGAGCCAGGTCATTGTGAGAGGCTTGCTCCTCTACTGGTGCATGCTGGGATAAATAGATGAGGTAGGCACTGATGGTCTGTGGATCTGTCTCCATGTGAATGGCCTTAGAGGGAGCAGACAGACGAGACACATGCTTCAAACACCTATTCATTAATCTGCCTAAACGGTATACCTTTATTTCCTGTTATGGACAGTTCACTGTGGAGTCAGACATCCACCTGTTGCAGAGCAGTGGACGTCATGCCCCTGACGCTGTCAAACAAGGGGAGCTTTGGGAGGTCTTGTAGCAACCACTGGTACCCTGGCAAGAGCTCAGCATCTGCAGAGTCTTCTTCCATGGGTTGATCCCGCTCATCTCCATCCTTCAAGCCTCCTTCACTCAACACCAGTGACAAACCCTGCACACAAATACATAATATAAGAAATATAACTTTTTTATGCTACCAGGGATTATATAATGTTTCCCGTTTACGTTACCTTCATGGCTAGGACTCTCGATGCCACCTGAGAGGAGCTGAGACGACGGAGGAAATAATCCAGCACTTCACATGTCGTCTGTTCATCAGCCTTAGGACCTAACAAGAGATCCTGGAGTCGCCCAAGTAGCTGCCTTTGCTTTTGTTGTCTCTAAGAGGAAGAGAGAGTAATTCAGGATAGTAAGTGTGAGTATAAATTCAGCATATCGCATGTTAATCATAAACGAGAAAAATTCAGAAAAATTCAACACCAATATAAAAGCAGGACAACTTCAGTAATTGTCGACTACGGTATAATCCAGTTAACATACTTGTCTCTTCTTGGCCCTCTGCTCTTTGCTCTCTCCTTCGTCGTCATCCTCTATTGGCAGACTGTCATCTGCAGCGTCATGCAGAAGGAATTCACACAGGCACTGCACTGGAAGCACATCCAAGGACCCCTCACTGGACTGAACCAAATCAGCCAGCCACGGCATGGACTGAGAGGAAGCCTGTGAAGGATTGAAAATGCATTATGCTTACAGGACCAACGGCATAAGACAGGCTACATAATTTCAGTCTCAGTTCATCTGTCCTCTGGCCAGCAATTTTAGCTGCCAACACATCTCTCTGTCATTTAGTGTGTGCCCCTAATTTCTCCAGCATTTTCAGTTCAACTTTGACAGGCCTTGACGTTACCTGTCTCTGGATGATGTTGAGAAGGAAGTCTGGGTTGCGGCTGCGGCACAGGAGGTGTCCCAGACGCAGAGACTGGTTGAGGCTTTTTACTTGCTCCTGGACTTGCGGTGGAGGTCGACGAGGAGGACCCCTGAACACAAACAAAAAAAAAAAATCAGTCCTTTTTCCAGTGACACAACTGTAGCAACACATTTATCTGGAGTAATACAAGACTCCAGTTCAGCAGACTGACAGCTAATCTGAACTGTACTGCATAAAATGAAGGACTCGGTCAGCTGTCATCGGCTCTGAGAAAACAAACTCTGGGATTTGATTTTTATGGATTGTAGAGTAGCTGAAGTCTGAAGCTCCCAGTTCCCACTTTTTTTTTTGTAGCTTAACTGGGGTTTTTAGAGATTATAAATAATCATTCAACAAGGACATAGAGCATAACTGAAACAAACAGGAAGCTGCTTACAAAGCTAAACAGTCTTTTGTCTTGCCAGACTTTGTGCAGGACTTAAACTGCAATTATTTTATGATTTGCTATGACTTTTAATTGGAATATCTAACAGTGATGGGAATAATGTGTACAGTTTATAGCCGTGTTATATGCAAAGAAATCAAAGTGTTAAAATTTTTCTTTTTTTTTTTTTTTTCCAAGCCAAACAATTTCAAAGGTTCTGATTTATGAGCACAAATCTAACCTGCCAGGTCGGATTTCCATTAAGTCACAGAACACATATACTTGGTATCTTACTGTGGATCCAGACTGGTAAGCTGAGACAACAGTAAACTGTTGCTCTCTGTGATGGTCTGCTTGGTGGAAGCTGCTGCCAGGTGGCTCTCAAAGGCCAGAATCTCTTGTTTCTCTCTTTGGGAGATCTGCAGCTCCCTGTTGATCATCTCGGTCTTTGTGTCCTCGTCCGCAACGGTGCAAGGAGGGTAGGTGTAGTTACTAAAGAAAGAGGCATGCGTTAGTTCGGCATCATCAATCAGCTTGAAATGAATGAACTCTCACTGATAACCTTTACTTACTTTGTCATAACCATCTCCATGAGCATTTTCAGCGTAGGATAGCCATCCCAGGCAGCCAGACCTAAAGGAAAACATGAATTAATGACTTAAAATACATTTCATTACTAATGTTATGTATGTAAACACAAATTTGATCGTACCTATCCTCTGTGGATTAAATGCAGCCACCACAAGTAACAGCAGCCACGCCTTCCAATAGAGCGTGGATATCGCCAAATTTGGCGGCTGGTACCTTAAACATTAAGAGTCACTTGTTATTTTAGACTGTAAACTGTACGGCCTGTAAGTGTTTTTTTAAAAGACGTTGTGATGTACCCTGCTGGCAGCTGAATGTTCTCCGGGTGATGGTATGTACACAGATTCAGCACGGCATCAATGAGCTGGATCCTCTCCACTCTCAGGACCTCCAGATCTGTTTAATGAGAAACAGTCAGTCAGCTCTGCGGCTTCAAACTGCCAAGAATGATGTTAGGAAGTATTCAGACAGTTACTATTAAAAACGTATTTCCCTTTGTTCATGCTCTCCTAAAATTATTATTATAATTATTATTATTATTTTTGATGACTTGACAAGATAAGATGTGAAGAAGGAGATGCCCCTTTGAATACTTTAAACTGGCTGTTCATTAAACCGAAGCACATGTGTTTACCAAATGTCCAAACATTCCTCCGCAGAGTAATACACACAGCTTTAACTGTGATCGTAAACAGTTACAGACTAAGTGGATCTTCACACACACACACACACACACCATCGGACTGAACTCCCGCAGCCCTCTTAACCAAGTGATCTGCCAGCTCCATGGCATCAGCTGGGCCCAGGGGCAAATCACGTGACAAGCCGATCACCAGAATGCGCATCAGTGTGTCTTCCAGCAGAGGCACCTCGGAGCAGAGACGGAGGAAGAAACTGAGGAAAGACAAAAAATGATCAGCTTGGTAAAAGAAACTAGCTAGAGGAACATTTTTAAAACATGGAGGGAGACTCACTTTCTGTCACTCTCAGGAGGCCAGTTGTCCCACTTGTAATATGTCTCAGGTTGCTCTGTGAAAAGCACTTTGTGAAGGCTACAGACATGAGAGAGATGAGAGATGATGATGAATTATGTTTAACGTAGATGAAAAAATCATTAGTTTACAATCTGTCCAGATGAACGCAGATACCGACCAGTGAACGTAGTCTTTTGCGCCAACTTTGCTGATGGTGGGAACCACGGTGTGAAGCCACCACACGGCGTCTCTCTGTATGGAAGCGATCTGATTCTGGAATGACCTCAGGACCTCCAGATCTGAAACAAACCAGACTCAAGTTTGACTAATACCTAATAATGCTTCATGGTTAATAAATATGCCACTGGAACAAATACACAGCGCTCACTCTTCTTCTCGCCTTTGTCCCACGCAATGCCGGCTTCTTTGACCTGAGCAGTGATGCCCAGCATCATGGAAACGGTCAGTAAATCTGTCACTTGGATGACAAAACGCTCCTACAGGAGAGGAGAGGATAAACAGCTCAGAGTCAAGTATAAACAGGTGATGAATTACAGTTGAAAGTCCACATCTACTCACTTTGAACTCCATGTCCACGTAGCTGGCCTCCTTTCTCTCCTGCATTAAACCAAAGCAGAAGGACTGGAAGTTAATCTCATGCTTGGTTTGTTTGATGATCTCTCTCAGCAAAGCTCGGGAGGCACGGAGGTAATCGTCCTTATTGGTAAGCAGGTCCTGGAACACCATCGCCAAGAACTGCAGGCGTAAAGAGACAGGAAGAAGAAAAGAAAAGGGATTCAAACAGAATTCAAAACGAAAACAGATATAAATGATGACTACAATAATAACATGGTTTCAGTTTTTTCTTCAAAAATCTCTTCTAGTTCCACCTTTGGAGCCTGTTCTGGGCTGTGCTGGAGCACTGTATGGAGGACTTGCATGTTGTTGGGATTCCTGGCATTGGACAGCTCATTGAAGATCACCAGCTTGACCATAGTGCCCAGGTTGTCTCGGTGTGCGTTCAGCAGCTCCCTGGAGAACCATATCCAAAGCACCGGTTAGTGTGAGTCACTCTCATACTTAGCGTGTGGTAATAAGATAAGAAGTAAGACAAAATGAGACTACACACCTGACACACAGCATGTAGTGGTTGAGGAGGACTTTCGGTTTGAGCCGGATCTTGATCAGGTTGGAGATCACCTCCATGTCATCTGCTCCGTGGGTGTTGCAGTTCATACACAAAGACATGAGGAGGTCCTGGGCCGGTCGAGTCAGCTGCATGCACGCAAAAGCAAAGAAAGCCATTCATTAGCTGACGCTAACACTGATAAATATACATCGAGACAGTGATGCTGGTGTGTTACGTTTATGCTGATTTTTTACCGGCGATGTTTTACTTTCCGTTACAATAATATTGTGAAAAATTATGTATTACCGTCACTACTGTGCAATAAAGCCTTGCAGATGTTAGTTACACTCCTTACCTTCGGGTTCTGGAGCCACATCTCCAGCCTCTGCACAGCCATGAGTCGCGCCTCTTTGTAGCCGCACGTGGCCGTGAGCAGACGCAACAGATTCCGCGACACGTTGTCCATCGGCTGCCTGCGGTTCAACTGATCCCTGAGGACGTCGAGCACATAGTCCTCCACACTCTCTGCCAGTTCCTCATACCTGCAGCACCCAAGGGGGTGGGACAAAAGACAACTTTTACCTGTTTATTTGCAGAAATCATAAATAATATAACAGTGATAAATGAATTAAATATTAATATCTTGTCATGTACAACTGGAAATTTAAAGCTGAATTGTGTCTAAAACTTGACAATTTCAAGTGATGTCTGTTGGACAGTACACTTTAGCATCCCTCACATCACGTGTGTGTAGTTTTCATACCTCGGCATCACTTGCCCTTCATCCTCTGGGCTGAGTTTCTCCTCTGCTATCAGTAATTCAGTCTGGCTGTCATCCTCATCAGGGGTTGAGGGGTGGGGGCTGCTACCTAAAAAGACCCAAAAGCACCAAAACCAATAAACACTTGTTTTTTTCTACATCAGAAATTCTAGCCTCAAAAGGCCCTGGTGTGTGTTCTCGATGTACTGCACCTGCACTGAGATCTCCTCCAGAGCGGCCAGTGTCGGCCTGCAGCAGCATACTCTTTGGAGGCATCTTTGTGCCAAAAGCCGTCTGGATGTTGTCGACAAAATTCTTACAGTGAGAACTGTCAACCCAGATTCTTTCCCCCAAAGAGTCCTCAATGTACACCTGCAAATACATTTTAGAAAAAAGAGTTACGAGGAAAACTTGTAAAAAAAAAGGAAATCCATAACAACTTACAGTATTTGACTGATTCTCACTTTCACAAAAATCTCTGGCCAGTTCTCATCTTCCTCGTAGGCTGCCATCAGCAGATTGCAAGCAAGAACGGACACCAGGCTGTTCCCCTTTGCTTTAAAGTTGATAGAAGCATCCCGACGCAGGAGGCTACACAACGCCTGGTGACAAGATCAAGTGTTAAAGTGAAATTCCAACATCTGTGAGGTTTACTTAAGACAAACATTTATGATCAGCGCATTTATTTTGCATGAATCAATCACTGATTAATACAAACACAGTTAATTATTTGACTTACTTGCATGATTACTTTCATCACCCTGTTTTATCATATATTACTACAACAGAAGTCTCACCTCAATAATTCCTTCAGTAGCAAAAACATTGGGCTTGATTTTGGCCAGGAACATGAGACTGAGATACAGTGTGATGTCAGGTTTGGCTCGGTTCATCTTGAGTTGTTTCACTGCTCCACACAGGAGTCCCTCAATGCGATCGTCGTTTCCTTCAGACTCTGCAGCTTCAATCTCATCCAGCAGCACTGCCGGTGACACTACAATAACAAAAGAAATTTTAATTTTCCTTGCAAGTGAGGTAAGGGAAGGTATGTAGCCATTTCTGTGTAAACTTGTACATGTCTTCCATAAAAACAGACATAAAGCCATTGGTTTACCTTCAATAGGCACCACTGAAGGCTCCTTTATTGAGGGCGATATTGCCCTCTTGTCCACAGCTGCTACATCAGCGAGTCTTCCCAGGGCACTGACTGGAGGGGTGGTGGATAGTTTGGGACGCTTGGCGAGGCTGGACAGACCCGATGAGGAAGGCAGAGTGGAGGAAGTCTCTCTCTTACGGTCGGCTGGTAGACCTGTGGATGCTGGTTTCAGGAGGACAGCAGGGGCTTTGGGCTCTCCACCCTGGCTCTTTGATCCAAGGGCAATGAAATCTCCTGGTGGTGGGTGAGCTGGGAAAAGCAGACATCACAGTAGGTTGTGATTCTTATTATTTTTGCTTCTTTCTTTCTTTTAAAATCAACATATGCTGAAAGAAACAACACTAGGAAGACACTGGGCATCATACCTGATGGTTTGGCAGCACTGGGGCGCCTGAGAGTTGTGGGTTTTGGACGATTCATCTTGACAAAGTCACAGCAGGTGTCATTACCTAGTTTAGATTAGTCTGTATGAGGGAAAGACACGCACAAAACACAGAACAAGCAAACGTTAAATACTTATTTACGAGCTAAGGTAGCAGCCAGCATCGACTAGCTAGTTACAGTTAGTAAATAACAAAAACTTTTCACTTAACATTAGTGTTACAGATAAAGCGCAGCATAAAGGTGAACTGTGTCTGTTGACAGCCTGTAATGTAAATTGTGCAGTTATTTAAAGCTCTAATAAATGACGATAAGGGACATAAATGTGGCTGTTAGCCTACATGTAGCAAGCACTGGCAGCATCCGAGCGTTAGCCGAGAAACACATAAATACATTTCAATTAACTTAAAGGTAGCTCACCTGTTTAAACGGCTTCATAAAACGGATCGTTGTCAATCTGAACGCTCCACTTGCAACAATATGTAACGTTAATGCAACTCAAAGCTAGCAGAGAGATTGAGCCATTGTAGCTTTGTCTTCTTCTTCTCTGAATTAACTTAACGTGCATACCGCCACCTAGTGCAAGATAGTGCCGGACAGCCGTGACGCAGTTTTATTTTGAAATTATTCACCGGAAGCATCTCAATGTTGTTATATCTAAAGTGATGCCAGAGACAATATTGGGTGCACATGTTAGCATCAGGGCAGACACATTAGCGCAATGGTAGTAGATTTTAAGATAGTTTCCCTCGGGTGGGAAAATGGCAAATATTTTACTGTGTAAGGTAAAGGTTTACCATAAGAATTCATGTGCTATGCTTATCATGAAAAAGAGGTGTAATTATGTGCCATGACCACCAGGGAACACTGTATACAATGTAAGTCATGAGTCAGTTACAATGACCTCTGGTGGTCACAGTGGGTAACTACAACTGTTGTATCAAGTTAAACACTATAGCATAGAAAACTTCCGGTCAACAATTTCAAAGTATAACTTTCAAAAGAGAGTGACGTAATTACGCACCGTGACCAATGAAGACGCACGTTTTTTTTCTTCTTTTACAGTGCACTACATACAGTATATTATATGTACACAAAACTGATCATACAAGGGAATATTTTTTTTAATTATCAAATTAAAATGAATGCATTATTTGCATATAGTCAACGAATTATTAAAATAAATCATAAAATATAATATGTTATAATAATTTTTTGTATGTATGTAGACTTTCCCGTTAATAAACAAGTTGTAGGTAGAAAATAAAATCTCCATCCATCTTGTTAACTTGAAAAATACAAAAAACATCTTTATCTTTTAGATGGATAATGTCTTGAGTTTTTCTCCCTACAAAATGTTCAACATAACATTCATGATTAGTCAACATAAACATTCACGCTAATGCTAACACTTTTAGTTAGAAGTAGTTAGAAGTGTAGTTAAACTGCAATACAATGTCACAGCTTTCAAAGGTAAAGTGTTTTGAAGTGTTGACTTTATGTGACCTTCACTGAAGAAAACATCAGACATGACTACAGTGAGTTTACTTATATTTTGCCACATAGTTTCTCAGGTATTGCATTATATAGATGTATAAATGCAATATCAAGTACTGGCCGGCATATATCATCTTTTTTAATTGTATCAAAACCTTCAGAACAATGTGGTTCAGTCAGTTCCTTTTCTCCATCACTAGTGCTGTGTCAGCAGATACAGTCATAATTATAGTCACCATTATTTCCTTATCTATCTCTGTAATCTTTACCACTAATAATGATTCTCACATCAGAGGAAATAGAGTCCGTATTCCTGACACGTTGTTGTTAATTCTACACAGCGTATAAAAGAATATTCAGAGTTAAGGACGAATCACTAGTTGTTTTTTCTGGTAAACAAAAGCTAAAAAAAGCACCAGAAGTACTGAAAAGAGATTAGACATGAGGATAAATTGGGACAGAGATATAAACACCATTTTTTATAATACTGGTTCACTGGATTTACTGTCTTGCCAAGCAGTCATCTTAATATTCCCATACTAATTTTAAATTCTAACACAAGGTGGCAGCAGTCTCCATCCAACTGCTCTAAATTATTATCATTTCATGTACAGGGTGGTATATTACTTCATAGCTTACCAGAACAGAATTTGAAACTGCAAAATAAATAAACAAGAATGAAATCCCAACAAAACAGGATCCGACTCTAAACAGAATAATCAGTTATGCTTAAAAGTTTGTGAGGACATTTTGTGAGGACTTTGTCAAGGATCATAGACCTGAAAAGGAGCAGCACTGAGAAAAAATAAGAGCAATTTAACCATAATGCTGTACACGCAGCCACAAAGCACGCAATCAGATTGAAACCGAAAAGGAGCAAGAGGCAGATTTTTTCAGTCTGAAGTCATCAAGAAACTTGCAAACCTGACACTCACGATGAGTCACACACTAAAGCAATGTAGATGCAAAGTTTTCTGTGAAATCACAGAATGTACATTTTCATCCTTACAGCTGTTTTCATTCTTTATAAATGTCAGTGCCCTGGGGAAAATGAAGTAAGAGCATCAAAGCCCTCCTTACCCCTCTTAATAATGTCCATATTTAGTCCCGCCCATGGTCAGCGCCAGTGATTTGCTCATTCCTTGAACATTACTAAACTCTGACAAGACTATCAAGTATACAAATGGATAACTCTCAACTATCATGTCTAACAGACTGTGCCATACTTGCTTGCTGTCCCTAAAATCCCAAACTTTTAAACTGGTAAAAAGATAGTTTTCAGTGCAGTGAAGTAATAAGGCAGTTTCACAGATCACTGGTGAATACCAAGCTTTAAGCAGTCCACCATGGCCTGCTCCAGCTGCTGCCACCACTACCACTACTACTGTAACTTCACCATGTTCGTTTCCATGCAGCGCCTTCCAGATAGTTACGTAAAGTGTTTTCATATGAAACACATTTTGGTGAAGTCAGTGGAATGTTCAGTCAATGTTCCAAATTAAATCTTGTGTCATATGGGAAGTCTACAAATCTGCAAAAACAATCCTTTTACTTTTGAAATTACGTACAACCCAAACTTTGCCAGAGGCTGCTGTCTAATGTGTCAGGCATTCTCAGTTAGCGATTCCTGAACACTGTGAAAGAACTTGGAGGGAGAAAATGTGATGTATAATTTAATATTTTCCTCCAGTGTGAATTTTTTTTTTTTGGCTTGACTGGTCATGCTATTTCTTCAGTTGAAGAAATGCTGCGTGGTCAATATCAACCTTTTACTCACTAATGATTTGAAGCATTTGGTAGAAAAGAAATTATCCCTTTACAACAGGGCCCCTCTTTGTGCAAGATCAGATTTCTGAGTTCAACAGTCTGACTCAGAAAGAAGCAAAGATTAGTGACTCAGTGTTACTTCCTGTAATCCAAAACGGCCTGTAAGAACCCCGACCCCACAGCGCGCTGATCTAACGAAAACTCAGACAATTCTGCTGCACATGGTCCGCTGTTTTTGTTTTGTTGGACACAACGGGTGTATTTCAGGTCATCTGTGTACACTGCTGCCAGATGGACAGTAATTGGGTGGTATGGCATTGACTGAGCAGCTGGATGTCTGACTGCTGTAGAATATCAGTGTTTATCCCACAGAGACTTTGTCTCACAACTTTTTGTTTTCTTTGCTGACTCCTCGAAGATTTTGCAGAAAACAGAAAACATACACAATATAATTAACCTAACTTAATGTTACATAATCCAATTCGGTCCCATCTCACCTCATTTTTCTCATTACAGCTCATTTTTATCTCTAATGTAAATGTAATGTAATCCAGTCCAATCTAATCAAATCTCATCTATGATCATCCCTTCTCATCTAATCATATCTCTAATTTAATGAAACCCAATCTCACATAATCTCTAATCTAATATAATGTAATATCATTGAATATGATCTCCAGTTTAATCTCATCTAAACCTATCTCACCTCTATTCTAATCCAACATAACAGTTTCAACTCACCTCATTTTATCCATAATCAAATCAAATCAAATCAAATCCCATCTCATCTCTTCCCATCTCATCTGTATTCTAATCTTATGTAACTCAGAGATGAGATGAGATATGATGCAATTAAATTAAATGAGACTATTATACTGTAATCTAATATAATCTATTGAAATCAAATCTCATCAAATCTCCTGCTACTCTAATTTAATGTAATCCTGTTTAATTATCCCACCTCTAATCATCTAATTTCATGTCATGTCATTCCAAATGAAGTGTAATCAAATCTTATTTCATGTATTCTCAACTTTATCTAATTTAACATAACCCAGTCTCATGTCACATCATTAATCTAATCACATCTCCATTTCTGTATAGTGTAATAAACTGATTATATAAAATAAACCCAATCTCATTTAATCAAACTTCATCTGCAATCTAAATTAATGTAAACCAATCTTATCCCGTCTCAAATCTGTTCTAAATTAATGTTATCCCTCCTAATTCTATCTCATCATATCACATCTCATTTCCAATCAAATGTAATACAGTCTCATTACATCTCATTTAACCTTATCACATTACATCTATGATCTGATCTAATCTAATCTAATCTCCTTTATTCTCACCTCTATTGTAACCTAATGCTACCCACTCTCACCTCATTTCACTTAATCTCATCTCTTTTATAATCTGCAATATATCCCAACTCAAATAATCTATTCTGATCTAATCTCAAATCGAATCTGATGAAATCAAATCACATGTCATTTTATCTAGTCTGAGAATTCCTGCTCGGTGAACTCTCTTGACTTAGAACGTCCCCTTCCCAACACAGCTGTTTCACTTTAGCAAGAAAATACAGAAGCAAATGAGAACTGGTTCCCCAAATGATGCTTGCGTTTGTCTCATCACAGGAAAACTACACAAAGGAAATGGTGTGTTGTTGTTGTTTGTGGTCAAAAAGTGTGGTAACACAAGGTTAACTTGCTCCAGATGAAAGAACCAGGCCCATCATCTCTAGTAAATGACTGATTCCACATGTGTTGTATCACTAGCTGTAAAGCATGATACTCTTGCTGGAAGTGGGCCATTTTAGTTTGTCCAAAGGAGTATTACTCCTGTGACTCAGAAAAGTCAATATTCAACATTTTTTGTCTAAAGTCAATTCTTTGGAAAAACAGTAAAAGAAAAACCTATACTCACTAGGAGAGAGACATCCATACAGAAGTCTTTTTTATTTCTTTTAGCCTAAATAGTCACACAATTGAAATCGAATGCAACATCTACTAGTCATCTATGAGTCACACTTTATCTAAAGGTTAAAATGACATCATGCATCTAAGACAATGTGTGTGGCTTTATTTGTCTGTGTTTCCTCTTTTGTCTCTCCCTTAAACATATGACTGATAAACAATAATGGCACAAAAACTATTGAGTAATGAACTTGCTTTTCCCCTGAAATGGTCAATTACAATCTACAACTACCTCCAGGGAAACCACCTGTGTTCCTATGACAATAAGGTCATGTTGATGTTTTGGTGAATGGACCACTACAGTTCACTATGTAATTTCTATCGATTTGTATTTGTTATGGAAGATATTTGACAGTTTAACTTTTTCTGTGTTTGTGCTGTCAGCATAAATGTTGTCTTCACTAACTGGCTGACAGAGATGAACAAACAATACAACTGCTGTATTTCACAATGGTTCTGGCCTATAATTAAATTAAAGAGATTCGGCGCCTAATTTTGTCACTGAGAGTACACAGGTTCCAAATCCAGATGTTTACCTGTGCTGATCTCAGCTAAATGTTCAACATTATTTCAAACATGTCACAGTTTTGCATGTCAGCAAATCCCACATATTGACATGGATGGGCAACATTATTACTCATATAAGCTATGATGAAAAGTGATCTATTTCTGCCATGGACAGCATTTCCTGCAAGAAACTTATAGGTATTTCTCATAATCATGGTCCAGTCAGCAGAAAAACAACAGCGGGTAAGTGTATTTTCCTCCTTCTTAGCCGTTGTCTGAACTGTGTAACCCACAGTGTTTATAGTGTAAACACTCCTCATCTGTTTTTAACAGGCACCATAGTCTGAGGCAACTTCAAAGCTGAGGTTCTCTTATATCAGCGAAATGAACAGGGAAAACCGATGCCAGGGCAGCCCTTAAAAGGCTACTGACTTAACATATTTACATTCAGTACTTAATTACCCAGAATAACCTGTGACGTTACTGGCAGTAGTGCAGTTAAAATAAGAGAAATCCTGTGACTGCTGGGCTACTACACCACATACTTTCCTCAGGAATGGAATGCTGCTGCTGCTGCTCCCAAGTCAGATGGAGGGAGGAGGTGGTTTTCTCTCAGTTAATGCACATTTTTTGAAGACCTTGTAGTGTAGACCTGACCATAACAGAGTGAGAAGAGGAGACTGTGAGAGCAGCAAGTTTATGATTTCCTTTTGAAACTTATGAGGTTTTTTTTTTTTTTTTTGGCGGCACCGTGAAGTGACTTTGTACAAATTAGTTTTGTAAAGTAAGCAAAAGCAGTCGCCAGCAGTATCTATCTTCTATTTATGGCCTCCCCCCGGCCCCCCTTCCCAGACTGACGTCAGCAGAAAGTTATTTTCATGAATGGAGGGGGCGGTCACGAGGAATCGGTGACGTGAGTGCTTGCGGAAGCAGAGCGTGGAATGTTGGTACATTGTTGTTGTTTTGTAGTTAATTTAGTACGAGGATACACCGCTGCCCGTCCGCTGGACGCTCTACACCAACTGTGTCAAGTTACTGCGTCGCCTCTATCAGGACCCTACTCCGCCACTTTTTTTACGCATTCCGGTCCGGTCCGTCCACAGAGGTGAGGTTGTTTTTTTTTTTTTTTTCTTTTTTTTTTTTGGGGGGGGGGGGGAAGATGTTTTGACATTCCCTACAAAATTGCTGAAGTTTCTCACGGTGACATATTGGAGCATGCAGACAGGCTTATGTTGTGGCCACACTTGCTCGTCATGTAGGGTACAGGCTAAATGTTGATGTCGGTTATTATGAAAGTTGATGTTGACTTTGTAATTTGTGTAGTGCGGACACGTGTTGTGTTGGAGTAACATAACACAATGCCCCACAAAAGGTGGCTCAGCGCTCGATACAGTCGCGTAGGAGAGGTGAAGGAAGAAACAGGCAAAAGAAGTAAATCTACTCTCTACTTTATTTCTATTTTGACAAATTTCAGTCATTCACTTGTAATTTATAGGGAAAAAAATGACTTGAGTTCATGTGACAGAGAAATCTAATATAGCCTACCGTTCAAAAAAATGTCATGAACTTGACAAATTCTGCAACGAGCGCAGAAAACGTGAACACATGCGTATTCAACACATTTAATGAACAATGTATTCAAATCTCACACTATTTTGCCCAACTAGATTAAAACCGACGTCACTGGGACGAATATAATGTTATATCTTTAACTTAATGTCTTTAACTTTATTGTTACAAAACGTAATAATAGCACAGGCGACTACTACTGAGTTATAATAAGATATAAATAGTCTGTTTTGTTTGTTGGGGTTTATTTATAGCCTACTTCTGAGCTTTTGGGGGAAAATGGAAGTGAAATAAACTTAAGTGGCTGCTCTGTTGAAACTAATTCTTATAAATCATTTTCACATCCTCCTTTAATTCTGGCATTGCAGTTCATTTCCAGGCGGGATTTATTACAGGCTGCTATAGCTAATGCAAAATACCAGCCTTCTTTTGACATTGGAAACAACACGTGGTCTGCATTTTAGACATGTGGGACAAAGGGCACGATGAGAAGTTAGACCACCAGGGCTGAATGGCCTACACGGGAGAAAAAAGCAGTCACGGAACAGAGGAGTGCATATTTCCACAAACAGTAAATCACTCTGGAGACAGAAAAGCCTTCATCTTATCTTTCTGTTTAGCTATCATTTCTGGGTCGATATAAATCTTTATGACTTGCGTAAAGATAAGAAACTGTGTCATGAGAGTACAGTTATTTTTTGATAATTACCTAATAATAATAACGCAATTTTACATCAGAAATATCACTACTTGGCTACCTTGTTTGTTTGTCATGTGCCCTTGACTAAATAACTTGGACTTTTGACCTTTAAAGACCATTGTGATTAATAAATGGAAAATATTTGTCTTTGAGTAACTTGTTCCACTTCGATGGCCACAGTTTTTTGCCAAAGGGGGCTTTTCTGATTCACTGTTGTCTCTGGTTGGTGCACAGTGTCGGCTGCTCTCAGGGAGGCGGTGGGAGCGGATACACTCCTCTGTCATGAGGTTAACATGTGGTTAAATCTCAAAACTGATGATGTCTTCTCTGGATAGAGAAGTTACAGTGGCTGACTCATTCTGCCACCACAGTAGTGTGTGACAGTGACAAGGCACATCGGGAGAAATTCCCATGAAGACACAGGATCTAGTTTAGTTTGTATGCCCTTTCTCATTTTACTGCTCTGTGGTGATTAATCAAAGCGACACAGAATGCAAAAACGCTGTGGTGGAGTATTGTGAAAGTGAAATAGCTGTGGTTCGTGATGCGATGACTCAGAGGGGACACGTTCACTATGGTGTATTTTGCTCCTCTTACTGGAATAAAAAAAAAGGTGTAGAGTTTTTATTATTGACTCTGGAAGCTGGTGATTTTATACAACGGCGAACATGCGGAGCAGAGTGTATACAGGCTATAACAGTTTTATTGTGTCTGAGACTGCTCAGTCTGCCACCCACAGTGATTTGCATCCTGTCTTTTCCTGCTTCTTCTGTCAGAATGACTAGATCTCGACCCGCTGATTTCACCTCACCGTGGTCAGAGGTGTGGCAAGTGTCGAGCTCACTCATCTATTTATTTTGTGAGATCATGTTATTGGGAATTCCTTCAATAAGGCAGACTTGCTGATTCAATTGTTTTCCTTTGTAATTTCCTGATTCCACCGTGACTCAATAAACTGCAAGTCCACACCAACACAAACAAACACTTTACAGCTCCACAACACTCAAAATGTATGGTTTTGCTGTCGCTTCCTGTTTGTGCCACTGCCTGAGCCAGCTGTTTTGAAGGAGAAGCACTGAAATCTGGATAGTACTGGATTATTATTAGCAGTATTTTCAACTAAAGATCTTTGGTTTGTTTTGGTATGTCAGGCTGGAAAGTGAGGAAATGTGATGTAATGTAAGCTTTTGGGGAACAGAATATTAATATTTTCCCTAATGCTTCCCATATTATTGGTTCCCAGGTTGTAAAAACTTGGATAGGTATGTCTTTTTTTTTTTTTTGCATTCTTGACATTTCTAGTGTCCCAGTGTCCCTGTTTGGGAGAATATCTTAGCTCAGATATTTGCAGAGTTCTCCTCCCTTTCCGCACAAACGTTCCGGTGCTCATGCCAACCATTTCCAAGGTTCTCTGTACTTTTCCTTCCTCCCCATGAAACAACGGGATTTTCCAGGAAACGTCAGATCGGGAGGGTGTGATTCCCTGCCGCTGGTCGTCGCTTTTACCAGTAAACAGCATGACTCACTGCTCAGCTATGCTCTCCATTTCCTTCACATAATATCCCACCAAATGTGCTGCGCTGGAGAAAGAGCAGAGCGAATGCGCGCCCCAGTCTGTGGAGAAACCTCTGCAAAAAAAAAAAAAATGCAAGAAAAGCAAGAGTTTTGTGAGAGGAATGTATCAGACTGTCGAGGGCAGCAACATGACTACGTTCTGCTTAACCTACTACCAAACTGTGTAGAAAAACAAAGAGCCCAGACAAGCCAACTCTGCATTTATCACTCGAGCATGAGCGCACAAGTCTTTGATATGCTGTTTATTTTAGGAGAAGGCAGGGCCCCACGGTTACCTGCTGTAACTGAAGTGCAGCCTTGAGCTTGGCCAGATGCCTGACTTTAAAAATATAAACACTTGCAATCAGCGAACAAAAAGGTACATAGGTTCATATTGAGTTAGTATATACAGGATTTCATGAATTTGTTCTTTAACAGCCGCTCAGTTTCATGTTGCTTTGTGCAGATGTAGAATCCAGCCTTTTCTTGTTTTCCTGTTTTCTGGTATGACGGTCTTGAAAAGGGTCAGTTCATCTTCAAAAAAACAAAAATGTGTACACCCAAAGAACAAAGTAGCGGCTCTCCACATCAAATGGAACACTGGCTTAACAATCGAGCGTAACCATGAAATGTGTGTACATGGTTTATAATAGACAGTTAGTTGAGAAATAACTCTCATGTTACTCCTTGGCTAAAATCTGCATTGTTGTAATGGTCTGTCAATAGCGCATTAGTCCTCAAAGGAGCATCTTTTACGACTGAAACAGTATAATCTGCTGTTTGAGAGAAGTAGAAAAGTAAAGTGATAAATAGACCATTTTGTTTACAATTCCTTCATCAAAGAGAGGTGGTGGACTCCTGAGTTGCACACGTGTGCACACAGGCTGCCTTTGATTTGTTTGGGCAAGCGAAAGACGTGCGACTCCTCTGAATTCCAGACATTTTGTGAATTTTGCAGCCGTTGTTTTACAAGTGGGATTGTCTGAACTCCACCCCCATAGCTGAGTGCATCGCAGGACATATTCAGACTGCATGTTCCTTCTCTGCCGAAGAATTGCCTCTGTGCATGTGAGGGTTTGCACATGTGTGTTCACTCAGGAATGTAGTTTTTTTTTGTTCTTTACCCGCCATCTGCGGTCTCTCTTTGGAGGTGTTTTTCGCCAGCTCCTTCTCTTACTGTTATGGAACAACTAATACGAGTAGTTTTTTTTGTGCTAGAATGGGAAAACGTGATTTGTCGTCTGTATGGCAAAATCATAAAGAGCGGATTTGGCTGGGTAATACAATTGCTGTTTTTCCTCTGAGGAAACGTTGTCTCTGTGTTAGTTGCAAAAACATAAGCACATGCTTAAAGAATTTCAGAGAAACAACCTGGCCTCCTGGTTCAAGCTGGAGGCCTGTTGTATGAAGGGAGGGAGGCCCCACACCACTTTTCCATGGTTTTCGCAAGGAATATACCCAGGGACCCCCCTCTGACGCAATACCACTTAAATTAGGCTATTTATGCCAACTTGCTGTCGAGGAATGTTTTATTTGAGTCGATCTGCTGAAATTTTAATTATGCAATTCTTTGCTGCATGTTTTGCAAAATGAATCAAGGACATCGGAGACAGCAACAGATGTTCTTTAAATCTCTTAACAGGAGTTTATGTGGCTGGAGGTTTAGCTGTTTTTTTCATCTTCACTACACAATTGCTTTCAGTCAGCATCTGCAGAGTCCTGCATTAGCGCTATCTGTAGCCATATGATGTAGAAACGTGATAAATATCCCAAAAGGAACAAGCCACACCCAGAGTATTTTTCTTCCATGAAAGCTGCTGCTAACCGGACTGCAGAGAATATTTGCCCTCTTACCGAGGTATCGCTTATCGCATGCTCACTTAAATTGTTTAGTTGGCAGAAATTTGTGTCAGCACTGTGGGCTAAATATATCCACCAGAGTTAAATAAGGGCATAGAGCAGCTCAGGAAAGCCCAGTGTAAGAGGATCCAACCAGCCCTGAATCGATAGACTACATTGTCTCACAGCAAAAATACATCAGTGACTATAAAGGAAACTATTTCTCTGTGACACTCTATCTCCAGGAATTTTCCACATGCATATCTACGGCCGTGTAAAGTTCAGCATAACTGTAAATGTTATGCTGATGTGATGATCTGTTTTAATGTCTGTGATGAGGAGGCAAGAGTGGTGTGGACTGGCTGTGTCCCTGCAGACCCAGAGACATTCACATAAATCAAAGGAAGTAACAGGATAAAGAGAAAGATCACAGACAAACTTATGGATCTTTTTTTTGTTTTGTTTTTTTTTCCTGTGCAGGGAGCCTTTAACTTATCAGCACAAGTTAGTGCTTCTTATTTGTCCTATGTATAGGTTGTGTTGCGGTTATGAATGAGGCTTGTTTATCCTTTTGGTGACCATGTGACTCACACTCCCACGCCCATTCGCAGGGTGTTTCCATGGCAGCAGTCGAGCATGGAACAGTGCACTCGTAGTCAGGCTGGTCTGCAGGTCCTGAAATGGAGCCTTGGGGGGATGTGTGCCTCTCACAGGATCACAGCTCAGCGCTCTCGCTTTTTTTGGCCGTGGCGGCAGTCTGGAAAGCATGTGCCTCACTGTAATGAGTACAGAGAAGCTCTTCTAAAAACTGCCCCAGCAAAAATCGCATAGGCAGAGAGCTTAAATGCAAAGTCCTATGGAGAAGGAGAGGCAGAGAGAGAGAGAGAGAGAGAGAGAGAGAGAGAGAGAGAGAGAGAGAGAGAGAGAGAGAGAGAGAGAGAGAGAGAGAGAGAGAGAGAGATTGCCTGTTTCTAATCTTGCTTGGTCTAGTGAACTACATTGTCAAGGCTCTCCTCCTCTTACAAGTAAATAAAGGCGCGCTCCAGTGCTGGTGTTTTAACGGTATCATGCTGCCCTCTACTGGTGTGTGTGGCACTGCCACCACACGGACACAAATATTGACACATGACATAACCCTGGAATGTTGTTGTGATGTCTTCAAAGTGAAGTTACAAGGGGGGAGGGACCGGAGTCAGAGCCAGTTTCTCTCCAATGCCGTGCTCAGTAGCTGCAATGTGCAATAATAGGCACAGGTGGAAGAAGTGTTCAGATCTGTTACTGATGTAAAAGTATCAATAGAGTAACTGAAATTTACTCAATTACAAACAAACGTCCTGTATTCAGAGTCTTGCTTAAACCAAATGTACTTGAAGTGTCAAAAGTAAGAGAACTCATAATGCAGCATATATCACCCAGGAGGGATATATTATTAGATGTTGTTTTATTATTACTGATGGATTAATGTGTAAGCAGCATTTTAATGTTGTAGATGGTCAAAAGGCAGCCAATTTCAACTATAAACTTCAGGTAGTTACATCTGTAACAATACATGATATTTAAGGGACAGTGATGTTTTTTTTGTTTGAAAGGTCCAATATTTCCCTCTTAAATGTAGTGGAGTAAAAATTGAAATATTCAAATTAAATATATAAGTCTCTAAATTGTATGAGAGTACAGAGCTTGAGCAAATAATATGGCAATACACTGTTTCACTTGATTGAAGTGATGTAGTCACTCAGTTTCTTCTTCTCTTTACTTCTCAGTGTGTCTTCTGTGAGATTCTGGCCAGTTGTCTGCATGCAGGGAATGACGACTCATTTTAAGACGAGCAAAGCTTTAAAGGTAAGTGTGCGAAGTCTGAGGAGTGTTTCACTGGACTTAGTCATGCTCTTGTTCCTCACCCTCTGCTCATGTCCTGCAGGTCAAGAAGGAGGTAGGCGAGAATGCCCCCGCACTCAGCGACGATGAGTTGGTGGCCATGTCCGTGCGGGAGCTCAACCAGCATCTGCGTGGGCTGACCAAGGAGGACGTCGTGCGGTTGAAGCAGCGGCGGCGGACCCTGAAAAACCGGGGCTACGCCGCCAGCTGCCGCATCAAACGCGTCACCCAGAAGGAAGAGCTGGAGAGACAAAAGACAGAGCTGCAGCTAGAGGTGGACAAGCTGGCCCGCGAGAACGCCAGCATGAGGCTGGAGCTGGATGCCCTGCGAGCCAAGTATGAGGCCCTGCAGTGTTTTGCCCGGACTGTGACGCGCGGGCCCCTCTCGCCGGGCAAGGTGGCCACCACCAGCGTCATCACCATCGTCAAGTCCGCCAACCACAACAACTCCAGCCCGACCCCGTTCTCAGCTCCCTCCTAGTGTCGACAGGACTGGGCTCTCTTTCTCCTGCCTGGTCCTTCCCGGTTCTGACCCAGCCTGAACCCACCCATCCTGTGCTGAGAGGACGCTCAGTAGTTAAGACTGAAGGATGGAATGGGGTGGCAAGCTCTATGTGATGTAATGCTGAATTCACAACTCTGTCTCCCTCCTTCTGTCTCTCTTACACAATCTACATTGTCTGTGCACTGTGCAAACCCCCCCCTCCTCCCCAGACCCCCAGCACCGGCAGGGTAATGTGCCTCTGTGACCCTACCTCCCTGACTGATAGCAGAGATTTGCTTTTACTCCAGTGTGAAGAAGCGCTTGATATGCCTTAATGTGGTAGCAGTGGTCTAAGACAGCTTTGATACTTATTGCTATTAAGCATAAAACCTGAGAGATTTAAGTAAGGTATATGTGACAGTGAAGCTATTTACAAAGCCTTTGCCAAATTGAGCCTTTGAAGCTTTTGCATTTAAAAGGATCTATGATTGATCCGTATAAATTATCTCACATGTAGTTTAACACACAGAAGATTTGTTGTAAGGTCAGGTGGACACCTCTTCATAACCACAGTTACCAGTGGTTTGCAACCACATGCCTTTAAGAGCCAGCCAATCACAGCACTGATGTCCCTCTTCTCTTTCAGAAGGTGTAAAGCAGTAATAAAAAAAATCACCTGTTGTAGAGTTTGGTTGAAGTGAAATCCTCTACATGGCCCCTCATGGTCCGTATGGAGCTCTGCATTATGCAGCATTATGACCAAGGGCTCTAGTAGTGATACAGGATTGTTTATATTTCTGTCCTGATTATGCAAAGTTTTGCACAGTCTTCAGTCATGCCAAATAGTTTAGTATTTAGTTTTAGAAAATAGTCAGTTCTCTCCAGGAAAAATAAATTTTTCAGTTACATTTTTCACTAGTTTGAGAACTTTAAAACTCCACCATTAGGCCAGAAGTTGTATTTAAATCTTTGCTAGAATATACTGAAGAGGTTCTTTTGTGCATTTTTGTCAACCTACTTGCAGACACCTGCAGGGTGGAGCACATCTGATGCATCTTAAATTTGCTGTCATAATAGCTCATCCATGTGCTGACTTGTGCTTTGTATCTTGGTTAAGAAATTGTTTGTTGAAGACATTGGAAGCTGTTGGGAAGGTGCTACATGTGATCCTGTTGGTGTCTCTGTGGCCCTATTGAACAGAGAAATGATTCACAGTTTCTGCTTATATTATTTTGAAATGCAAGAGAGTTGAATTATACTTGATTTCAACAGAAGGGAGACTTGGGAGGACTAAAATGTAAAACCTGAAAAATGATTAAGGATAATTTTGGGCCAGATTTGTTTGGATTGAGCAGATCTGACGTTGCCCAGTGTCTCATTATAAAGCACTTAAAGGAAACTGTTAAGATACAGTATAAAAGAAAACAATTCATAGGTAAATTGAGTCCTAGAATTGGAGATGATGACAGATAGAAACTACTCTTGCATTTCTAAAGTTACTGGGGCTCAAGTGCATGATGATTAAATGTGGTGTGACCACACTTAGCCTTATGTAATTGAGGATGGTATACTCTCTGATAAGTATATCACAGCACTTACTGGGTGATGTTTTGCCTCTTTCCTTTACATGCCACTCTTTGGTAGGTAATCCATATTGGATATAGTGTAATGAGAGCGGTCCTTAAAAGTGAAATGCAATTCAACTTACTTCCTGTATATTACAGATTACCGAAACGATAAAGCTCCCACTGCCACCGTTGTTACTTCACATTGAGAACTCCGTCCAAATAGAAATCATTCCTACTGCTGGGTCACGAGAAGTGCTGCTGCCGGTGTTGGTAACTCTGAAACAGTAGCTATTTACTTTGCTTTTGACACACTCTTCTGCAAGAGAACTCCTGACGCCCATCTCTAGAAATAGTGGTGTCACGACAGTTAAATGCAGTAAACACCTTTGTCCTGTTGTACGTTTTGAGATATTTAAATATGAAAGTCACTTGAAATAAAAAGCCGTTCTTACCGAGGATCCATTCCTAATTCGGAGTGAAGTCAATAGAGATTGTTCATGTCAGGATTTTCTCTTGGCTAAGAGGACATGACTGTTCTTCCCCTGTTCCATAGCTGCAAAGAACAGTATGGGGAACTTTGCTGCTGTACAACCTGCTGTGATTTTTAAGCAGGGGCATTGCTGTGTTCTTACTCTCATTTTGTATTTTCACTTGGTTTCTATGTTGATACAACCTATGTTCTCTTTCTGATACTTAGTTTTATATGCATATACAGTATATAAAATATATATATTACATATTTTTCTATATTTATGTCTTTTACTATCCTGGGAGTGGTGTGATTATGTAATCATTCTTTGAAGTCTAATTATGTTGATGCTGACCCTTTTACCCGAATAAGTTGTATTCACATTTACAATGAGAAAACTATTCTCATAACTTAAGTCTTCTTTGTGAGTATTTATACCCCGTGAATAGTTCTTCTCAGCACATTTACTATTTGTCTAATCCACGAATTGGACAGACAGCGACTAGGGTTACATATAGGCTGCAGCTAGTTATCTCTGAACGGTCAAGAATGAACTGTTTAAAAAAAACAGGGGAATTACATTCTGACCGCTAGTTCACACTGTTAGTAAAGAGCGCATGTGCATCAGTCATATTTTACATCATCACTTTTAGAATATTGGAGCGAAAAAACAGACAATTAAAATGTAATGGAGCAAGTCAATCTATCTATGCAAAGGAATTCACATACTTTAAATAATTTCGGGATCATTTAGATGGAAAGTTATACCAAACATCTACTTTACCACCATTGGTCTGATGTGATCAGATTAAGGACAGCCCCATATAAGCCAAATGTTCAGTTCTCATTTTGGACTTTAGTTGAATTAATTAGAATATTTCATTTAATAAAAGAGACAAATTTCTCTTAAAATAGAGAGTTAACCTGCATGTAAACCTAGTTGGTCATTACTGACTCTAAGGTAGACTTGGTAAAGTTTTCTAAAGATGACAACTGATTTAGTTGACAGTTTCAAATGATGATGATGATGATGATGATGACGGTAATGCTTTTGAAACTGCTAAGAAACCTTACCTGAAAGTAAGTCCAAAGCTGCTACAGACTGTCCACCCAGACCTGTTAAGTCTAAGGTCACAGAGTCAGAGGAATTTATAGAAAAACACAGTACATGTTTACATTAGTCATTTCTCAGACAAGACAATACTGCTCAAAGCATTTTCTGAGAACATTACAATGCCCTCCTTGTGGGAAAGTTTCCGAACCTAATGCTGTTTGACCCAAATGAGGCTATTGTTTTCATTTCAGCACTTATTACTGTATTTGGATCTGAGGTTAACACACCTTAAAAATAATAACTCTGAAAGTGTATATTTCTGTACTGTGCCAGAATAGAAGACAAACCTCCCCGTGGGTGAATTAAGTACTCTGTTGTTAAACATACATCCAGTGTGACCCAGCAGAGGTCCGTTCATGCTCTCAAACACATGTTGCCCTGAGGTTATCTTACCACAAGTCAATAACAACACACATTTTCTACAAGGCACTTTTTTTCACAACAATAAAAGCAGAGCTGCAAAAAAGTATTATGCAGAAAATGAATAGTTTATGGGTGAAAAGAGGCATAAACATTACCTACCATGAATGTTTACTCAAACCGGTCTGAACAGCCTTCTTTCCTCCCCACAGCTGATGTGAGTGAAGCTTGTTACACCCAGGAGCTATAATGGAACTGTTAAAGATATCAGTGGTTATTTTACATTTTTATATGAACCTAGTATGTACAGAAATTATGTTGCTCGCATATCTTGACTCTGTATTCAAGGTTATGAGTTTTAAATTCCTTCCTGAAAAACAAACAAAAATGTCTGAGTAAATAAGCTTACACACACACACACACACACACACACACACACACGCGCACACGCGCACACACGCACACGCACACACGCACGCTTTGCCAGCCCTACAAGCTACAGTATTTAACTTTAGCTGTGTAGAAAGTCAGTTTTAGAATTGTTGGTTGAAGAGATTGTTTGTCCCTATAAACTCAGAAAAAGCTCCATGACAGTGGGAATGGGGCATGTGTATGGATGACATGTTGTGGGTAAAAAAATTGATAAAACACATTGAATGTTAGTTCAACAGCAGCAGTTTCTGTGTCAAGTTTGTACATTAGAGATAAATTGATTTCTTTGTTCGAGTCTCATGACGAGTGACTGTAAACAAGGACAGTAATAAGGCAGCATAAACTGAGTATGTACCCTTCACAGCTTGTCATTATTCTGCTCATATATTTTGTATTTATTTCATTGATTTGTGTAATTTTATAAAAAAAAAAACACCTAAATTATTTTTATTTTACATTCATTTATTTACATGTTTTCTCAATGAACTACCCTCATGTACAAATAAAATCTGTATTTGTTTCTGCTCTGATTTAAAGTATGGTAAATTATTCCTTTAAATAGGTCTGCTGTGTCTGTTTTTGTACTTTCAAATAAAGCTTCCTCCCCCATCTACAACTGCACAATTACTCAATTAAATATACGCGAGTTAGAGGAGCAAAAAAAAAAAAACATTTTATTTTCAGCGCCAAAACAGGACTAACATTTGTCACAACTATTTTGTACCAAACTGTAAATTAATTTCTGCTTTCCCAGAAAGACAGCTATCATTGGCACAAGAGGGTATCAAAGTTCAACAAACTAGGACTTGCTACATCGTAATTAATGTGCTAAGAAAGCTATATGTCTCCCATGTGACAAACACAGATAACAATTCTGAATGAAAAAAAGTCTTTTTTTTTTTTTTTTTACAGTTTTGTTTTTGTTTCTCCTCTCAGGTACTGTACACATTAAATACATTAATCTTCCCAATCCATAATTCAAACAACAATTTCCTTTTACACAAATAAAACATATTAAAACACCACAATTTACAACAATCAGATTCTGTACATGTTTCATTTCATAATCCCTGGAAGAGGGAATTATAATATGAAGAGTGGTGTGACCACATCAAACACAAAAAGGCTCTGCCAAAAGCATTTGTAATAGTGTAGAGGCTGCAAAAAGACTAATTGTGAATGTCTGCTCACAGCTGTCTAGTTACATTGAATTACACTCCTTAGCATGCTGGGAAAATTAATGAGAATAATACAACTCCCACTTTTATTGGGGACAGGTTTATCCAATTTGTCCATGCTACGGTAGATACAAAGGATTGAGAAGTGCTATAGTCTGCAGTTTGAAGTGCCTGCTCCAAAACTAATGTGTCTTTGAACGGATCCTTCCATTTGTCAGGAAACCATGCAGAGGGATGCTCAGCAAATACTTCAAACAAGCAGATGCGAGACAAGTCCATGAAGTGTCACTCCCAGCCGATGTTGGCTTCACTGCATCCCACCTGGAGTCACATATTAATCATCTCCCCTTTGAAACTGACATGAATCAGAAGAACGCGCTTCAGACGGCCAGAGAGTGAGCATTGACATGATGACAGAAACAAGAGTCAGGATCAGGGACACTGCTGAACATCCAGCAGTTTCACTTAAAGAAAACGCATAGCTCCAGACTTCTGACACAGCGAGGGTGACACATGTCATTTTCCTGTGATTATTACTGCTAAGATGTTGGCATATCGGCTTTCTGTTCACTGAGTCATCAATTTTAAAACTATTACTAATATCATCCTCCTCTTCCTGCTTAAATTACTCATTCAAATAGGACAGAAGTAAGCAGTCCATTTTAAATACTGGGATAATAAAAATTAAACACCTGGATTCAATCCAGCTCTGTGCGATATGCAATACAGCTGTTTCCCCAGGGGGTGAGAGATAGGGGTGGCAAGGACACAAACACCTGGATCTTGCTGGAAAAATGCCTAGAATTCATCATCAGAAGTAATCAGCATGATTTTGTCAGACTTGCGGGAGCTCATGTTGCCTGTGGCCACTTTTCCGTTGGTGCTGGGCTGGACCACCTCCTGTGTGGACTGCTGGGTGTACTGCTGGTAGGCTGGGGAGAAGTTGTGGATGGCATCCTGCACCATGTCTCCAGGGTTTATGGTCTCCTTCAGACCGCTGGAGATACTCTGCATTGGGGGGAGGTTCTCTGCAGAAAACAACACAGGAGCAGGGACAGAGGGAGTTAATGGGTCACACAATAATGCACGTGACTGCGAAGGTGATGTTGTGGCTTTAAAAATCCCGAAAAATCCATCTCTCAATACAAATAAGAGGGAGTGGATGTCAAGGAAACTGCCTGTATTATGTCCTGGCAGCATACTGGTTTCACTACTTGGGTTGAGGTGTATACTGGATAAAATACTAGTGATTATTGTTACTGTCAATTCTGTTTTAAATCAATAAAATGCGTGGTGGTGGGCGGGGCACGAGGCCTGATCCAGTATTTCTCAATGAGGATGTAATCTTAGAGTTTTCCCTTTTTTTTTATGTGAGAAAACCACGTTAATAAATGTTAATAGCAGAGTATTTTTATACAGTTTAAAACATGTCTAGAGATGAAATTTAAGCATTTCTCTATAATATGAAATATTTAGAAGATTTTAGATTTACAATATTTGGAGTTTGGGAAAGAGATACATTTGTAGGCATTATTAATTTGGTGTTTAACACACACTTGAGTCACACTTGATTCAAATGTTGCCAAATCCTGATTGGTGCACATCCTGCCCACTTCAAACTAGTGATAGAAGTCAAATTCAAACAAAAAAGAAAATCAGAAAAAAACAAAACTGTTCAAACTTTGGCAAAAAAAGTTTGTGTGCATGTATGACCCCATCGCTTAGAATAAGAAGATTGTGAGTAAAAGGTTTCCAGAGCCAGTAAAAAATTAATCTATTACAGAAAATTATTTCTTTTGAGCAGCTACTTAATTACTGAGTGCTTCTGTTCTGTAAGAGATCCAAAGCGAGGCATTGTAGCAGCAATATCCAAAAAATAAAAAAAATAAGTAAAAATCACTAAATAGGCATGATTTCTTTCTTTCATCATGACCTTTTCACAGGCTGCAGTTTAGAAATGGACTGAACATAATTCAGTCACAGCCACTGTCTCCATTGATGGTCCCTCAGCACCCAGCTGTGAGCCAGGTTGAATGATTTCCAGAACTGAAATGGTGTCCAAGGCCAAAAAAAAAAAAAAAAAAAAAAAAAAAGAGCCAGCAGACATCCACAGCCTTTTGTTATAGAGTCTCTGGCAGTGCTGTCTGGACTGGACTGGAAGTGGCAAAGAAAAGGGCAAGATGGGGTGGGGGTACAAGGCAGTTAGGCACGGTCTGCTGAGTTTCTCCTTACAGCCTGGTCCACAGGGCTGAAGCAGAGGAATGGTTGCATCCTCTGCAACCACACACATCTGCACCCGAGGGTGGGCGTGCAGCAGCAGTGCTAGAATGTTAAGTTCAATCACCAAAAAAAAAAGAAAAAAGAAAAAAAGAAATGTAATATTCAGCTGCCCAACACTGTGGAGCAACATTATTATTATTATACTTTAACTGGACAGCAAGATGCAATAGATTTCTTCCAGGAGGAATGCCTGATCGTGAAAACCATTAATTTCATGTCATTACTTTCACTGATTTTTATCTTGATTAAAAAAAAAAAATGCTTGAGTGTTCAGTCACTTCCATGACTTCTGCATATTAAGCGGCTCAAGGGGACAGAGGGTTTCCTATAGCAGGAAAAAAATAGATGGCAGAATGATTGATGTCACTGTGGAGGGCTTTTCCTGTCGTCAAAGGGGTGCCACAATTCCTCTTCATCTTCCTCTGCTTTGCTTTAATGGCAACTGTCCTCTGAGCCATATGTAACAATGCATGCCCTCAGGCTGATGGCTGCACCCCCCCACCGACTTCCAACCTGATTTACACACAGCTCATGACAGCACCACATTTAAGTACAAAATTGCAAATATTTCGCTTGCGTATAAGTTAAAATGGAGGGATTTAATGTGTAATCTAACTTTAAAAATTAACCGGCTCTGTCTAAATGGCTGCATACAATTACTGTTACTGCAAACACTTTCAATCCTGTGTCAGCCCTTATTGTGTGGCTGGAGAGGGACAATTAGCCTCTGAAGATGTCAACATATTTTCAAGGCGAGGGCAACAGGTAATGAGCAGTTCAAGCTTTTCTACAGCGCTCACCTGGCACTTCATTTTTTTTCTCCTGGTAGACGGTGCAGGTGAAAGCATATCGCAGGGCGATGGCAGCGAAGAACATTTCGATGCAGATGATAAAGTTCTGCCAGCCCGCTGCCACAGTGCCAGCGCCAACCTCTTGTCCGTCGATGAAGAGCGCGTTGGGGATGACCCCGCAGCGTTCCAGGATGGCGAGGACCATTCCTGCAAAGCGGCAATATTTTCGTCATCAATTTATACTTTTATGTCTTGGCAGCACCGATATAAAAAAATAAAAAAGTAGAGGGTCGGACTTACCTTGCCAGAAGGATAAGAAGATGACAGATTTAATAGTTAGGAATTTGAGCACCGGTTCGTACGGCCTGAGCAGGTCACTTGTTGCGAAGAAGAAGAGGAAGAGAGCGTAGAGGGCCAGGCTGACTGAGAAGTTGTAGATGATTGTGATATACAGGTATCCTCCATTCACGCTGCACAGAAACAGATATATGTGGTAAAGTTACAACCATATGAGATTTTTTTCCATCGGTGATCATATGGCAAAAGTTTTTTTTAACTGTGGAAATCCATTCATGTTTTGACTCCATTTATTACGTTGGGCTGAATGGAGAAGATTGCCAGCTTATATCTGATGATATTCTTAGCCATATTGCATGGACACCTGGAAATCCAGTCTTTTTGTCCTCTTCATAAACAAGCAATTAATAAAGACTATTTGTGCATGTCCTTTATATTTCTGGATGCATCTGATAAAAAGGCAGATTTGTCTATATCTTATTGTCAAGCCTGCTTTTCTGCCCGCTTTGCATTCTGGAGAGCCTCTCTGAGGACTCATCTGTGACTACACTAATTACTCCCATGCAGTATAGAGTGCACGGTTGGATAAAAGCATATAAGTAAACAATCTGTGAATCACCACAGTCTTGCTACAGAGCTTTAAGAAAGACATGAAAAAGACAGTTATTTCTGCCTGCTAATTTTGCTGTTGAAGTATATGGAGAACTGAGCAGGAAGAATGTAACCGTGTCTATCTGTTGATGCGGCGGTAAGAGGGTGACGATATGAAGCTGATTTGAAACTTCTGTCTCAAGCCCTCGTTGAACTCTGTGCTTTTCCTGAGTAGTTCAGAAACAAGTGTTGTCACAGCTGAACCTTTAGTAAGAGATACTGAACTGAGAGGCAGAAGAGCACCTGAGAAGAATTCAGACGGAGTTTACAGACTGCAGGTTTTATGGCTTTCGATTACACACTAAAGACAATTTTATTGAACATATTACCCTCTCCATATTCTATTGAGACCCTTAGTGGATCATCTGAAGCACTGAAATACACTAAAATTAAATTTGTCAGTCTGAAACTTATCTCCAGCCTTTGTATCACTTGACATCCAAAATAAAAGAAATAAATGAAACAATACATCTTGCTTTATAATGCTGTGCTTCACCTAGTGTAACATAAAATAAAAATTAAAGGGCTTCTTATCAGAACACTATCTACATTTTGGAGAAAACTTGAAATATAATTCCTTTAGTTCATATTGCAAAAAACTCCTGAATTAATATTTTCAATACCAACAATGCCCAAGAGGCTGTAATTATGGCGAGGACAGTGATACACCTGGGTCAACATGCAGCAGAGTAAATGCAAAGTTTGAACCCAGAACTTTCAGCTTGAAATAAAACCCCTTTAATTCCAAACATTTTCATCGTGCCTGCTGTGAGGAGGTGATATAATTATCTCCATTTGCAAATTGTTTCCTTATGCATGTAAACAGCAAATGAGCCTGCTGGCAATGGCATGGATGCACAAGATACATGAAGAATGAAATGCAAAGAGAGATGCTGCTCACTTAAAATCTCCATCATGATATTTGCCAAAGGCCTGCAGGATGATGGTGATGACTGCCATGATGGGTTTGACAACGCAGAACTGGAGCGTCGCCTGGAGAACACATTACAATTCAGGATGAGACACCCGAACAAGCAAGGACAACATGGAGGAGGAGGAGGAGAATGAAGGATGAAGAGGGGTGTCAGAATCTCTTTGTACATCTAATTGGATGGAAAAGATCTGCAACTACTCATTGGCAACAAGCAGTCTCCCAGTCCCTTAAACCTAACCAGTGGCCATTTCTCACTCATCTCACTTAAGAACTTCCATTAACATTGGGACCTACCACAATGTTTCGTCATCTCTGTTTTATCTCCACAGCTGCAATTAAAAGGGAATAGTTTGACATTTTGGGAAATATGCTAATTCGCTTCCTGGCAGTGAATTATATCAAACAACTCTCACATCTGTTAGTAAAATATGGCTATAGCCAGCAGCTGGTTAGCTTAGGTTAGCACAAAGATACCAATGGTAACAAAATTCACCTGTCAGCAGCTCCGGAGCTCACTCATTAACATGTTACAAAACTTATTTGTATAAATGACAATTCACTGTTTTACAGGCAGCTATGCACTGCCTCTTACATTGGCAGTTACTTCCTGGAGTCTCCACGGTTACTTGGCAACTGCTCAGAGCCAACAGATAGTCCTGCCAATAATCCCTCATAAAACAGCAACTTGTTGATTTGAAACTTCGTTGTTTGTGCAAATTAAACAAATGAGATGTAGTTGTTAATTAGTGAGCTTTGGAGGTGCTACAGGGTAGCGGTTTCCCTATTTCCCGTCTTCATGCTAAGTATTGGTAAAAAAAAAAAAAAAAAAAAAAGCAAATGGTCGTATTTGCTACCGTTTATTGACTTAAAATACAGAACTTAAAAAAGGTCATCAAACAAAAAAAAAAAAGAGTGCATTCTGTTCTAAAGCCATCTGTTCTGTCCAAATACTGAGAAATAACTCATCTGACACTGATGTCTTAATGCTGATGTGGATGGGGACTGGCTGGGACAACAGAGGAAGCTGCAGCAGTGATGGGAATGTTTGACTTGATGAGCCAGAGGGAGGCTTTTGTAGAATGGCCGGAGCCCGAGGTGGGCTTTGCAGAATGACATCAATAATCATTTATTTAACTGATTTACTTTGAAGCTTTTAGTCCTGACAGTCTTTGGTTACTCTATGCCTGTTCTAGTGCCAGCTTGTCACTGTGAATATCCTCAAAGCAAATAATTTAGCATGATACTTCCTGACACGCTTGATATTCAAAACACAATGCACGTTCAGAATGCCGGTGGATTAAAAGTTAACTGTGGTTTGCTGCCTGAAATTAATTCACAGTCGGTAACTGCAGAGAGAAATGAACTTTAATACTAAGCTACATGGGAGTGTCGGTGTACACTGCATGACACGAGTGTAAGATAAGATAAGAGCATATGTTAGTTCTATATTATTGAGATATTACAAGCTGGTGCATCAAAGGGTTATCTAGATTCATGACACTGAACTTTATTTCTTTTCTTTTAATTAGCAGTTTGACTACGTTTTCCATTATAATGTTTCATTGAGAATTCAGAGATCGAAATGACCTGAAGCATTTTCTTTCTGTTTTCATTTTTACCACTTCAGAGTTCACTGCAATACTTCACTGGTGGCCACAATCGACAAGACTGATTTTTAAATTTCTCCTGAGTCCCAATTAACAGCAACACCCCTCAGCTTTGTGTATTACAAAAAACAGAGCTCCAAAGCTGATCTATCCGAATTGATTATTCCCTTTAACAATGAATCTACGTATCGGACCACAAGGCCAATGTTTTTATTGTCCTGTTGCCACACATTCCTCTCCCAACATCTGTGCTGCTGTTCACTCTTGCATCTTTAACATCTGCAAGAAAACTGTCAGAGGCCCTTTTGATAAAAAACTTTACCCAATAACAGTATGTTTTATATCAACTGCTTGTGTATTCTTATTGATGTTCTTCACTTTAAGGAAAAAAACAAAGAACAAAGGTAACACAGCAATAATAAAAACATATTTTATTGTTGGGTAAGTTGCTATAGGTTTTACCTCATTGTAGTCACAGGTAAGACTATTGTTGCATATGGATGTTGACAGCATTTATGTGGTTATGGTGATTCACAGAGGTGCACTTTTAAATGGGAGGAGCTCAAGTGATTGGCCACTCAACTTCACCTGCTGATTCTGTACTCCTCCTACTGATAATAATAATAATAATAATAATAATAATAATAATATAATGTATGTACAGCATATGACAAAAATGTATGTGTACCAATGATATGGTCTCGACTTGTGTCCAGTTTCAGGAAAATAATGCCATAATGTGACCTACAATATGATGATGACTTAAAACTGTCATGTCAATGTCAAAAAACAGTTTAGGATGCAAGAGCTCATCCTCTAACCTTATCTCAGAGGACCACCATAACTCTAAGCTGCTTTTCCATATCAGTGATTCATTTGTTAACCCCTCTTCTAATCACACACTAAAACTTCCCCAAAATGTACGAAGAATTTTAATGTCTTTTACCCTGCAAAAAAAAAAAAAAAATGGATCAAGGCCTTTCAGATCTTGTATATTTTCACCTCAGTCCAGGATGAGACTTTTCCTCATCTGAAGTCGGCTATCATCGAGAGCACACTGTTGTTTTTTTAACTACAAGCCACATGGCCATGTGATCGATATCATGGAGAGCTTCAGTAATCAAGTTAGAATGAATTAATATGTACAACAGCAGTTAATCATTATTCCAAATCCAGTTAGTCCCTCGCTTCGTGGGAGTTGACCTGCAAAACAGCAGTTAATAACTTCTGAAGCGTTCGATGTATTGATTTCTGAAACTTTGTTCTATGAATGACAATGAGGACGAGATTTTAATTCTAAGCTGTAGCTCTAGGCCTCAACCCAACAAACTACAAAGAAACTGATGGGAGTTTTAGAGCAATGCTCTTTTGAAAATTTGCTGTGCTGATCTTCAGTTGACCTCTCATGGAGAATTATTCTTTAACTCAGTCTTCCAGAAACAACATCAGAGAAAACTTGCAAGGTTTTCCTTTTAAAACATTTCACGTAGGGTTCTTGTCAAGTCATACTGAGTGTTTATCATTTGCCACTTATAAAATAAAAAAAAAATGTTCATTTCACCATTTATTTTGTTTTGAAGACATAACTCTCAGTTCCAATTTTCATCAGCGTTAGACTGGGAGCTCATGCAGCATCCCAGGACACTGGAAGAGAGCTCAGCACTGACAGCTCATATCATCTCTCTGTGTATATTATCAAGCTGCTTTCACCTGGCCTCAATTGCTTTTGTTTTCCTTTTTTTAACCAGTGGATGTTATCCTCTGAAAAGCACACAGCCAATTGTTACAGCTGTCATTTTTAAGCAGCCTGGAGACCTGGACAGAATGGTAATTTACAGCTGTGTTGAGAGTGTTGTTTTTCTTTTTTTGTCTGTTTGATGTATTCTTGTTTTCAATGTGTGTAAATTTATTTTAGTGGTCGAAAAGAGAATCTCCAGAGCACAGATAAGGGGATGATTGAAGCTCACCTGTTTGCAGAATCTTAAAAAGCCGATGGAGTAGCTCATACCGACGAGGCAGCAGGTTCCATACAGACAACTTGACCTGCGGAGTCCACAAAAAACAAAGTGTTTATCACATCAACACTGACACAGCAGATGTTAAGCATCAGAGAACAGAAACCATTAAACGGAAACATATATACAACTGCCGCCATGCAATAAAAAAAACATGCTTGCTTAAAATATTCAGTTTTTGTTGACATTAGAGTTGATGCGATTAGTTGAGTAATTGTAAATGGACAGAAAATTAATTGGAAACTATTTTCATAATAACAGGTTTTGGACTGTTGGTTGGACAAAACAACTAATCGATTGATCGAGAAAACAATTGGCAGATTAAACCATATCCCAATCATGTACAGTGAGAGACAAGCTGCTTACACCATACTGTGAACAGTTACTTAAAATTCCTGATGTACATACAATAAACTTCATTTTCATTCATTTGTAACTGGGAATACCGATCTTTGAAGCATTAATGCAAAACATAAATGTTGCTGTTATGTAACATGTCGAACAGTGTAAGTAGAGTATGTCAAGGTGTCATGTGAGACAGTGGATTTAAAGGCTTTCTGGAAGAGGAAATGGCCTGGGGCTAAAACAACAGCATCACAACAAAGTGGACACATTTACAATATGTCACAGCTCTTCCTTAGTGCTATTACTCCAAGTCAGCGGTGATGTCTTTAAAAGGCAGTTTAGGGGATGAAATAAATTAGCTGGTGTGAAAGACTTTGCTCTGCTGTAGGAGTGAACCTGGAGGCAGCAGCAGAGAGGATGATTAGGACTACACTCAGCCTAAATAACATCTCCCAATCAGTCTGATGCTGCTACACAGTACCTTCAGCCTAATCACCCTGAGGTGCTACTCCAGTTTTTTTTAACAATTTCACTACTATCCAAATGTATACATCTATAATTGTTTTGTCTGTGTTTTTTTCATCTTTTTACCCAATACTGATAGGTCAACATCAAACGCAACCAAGACACCTGAAAAATGAGAGCATGGACTTCTAGTCAAAATAAATTTGAGAAACAAATTGAGATTTGCCTACAGAATGAATCTAGTCTAAATCTTCATTGTTCTCTGCCTTGATTCCTACAAAACAAACTTGATCTACTTTATTTATGGGAACCTGAAATTAAATTCAATCTAGTATATAGGCACATTATTAATTAAAATGTTGTGCTGATGTTGCTAACATGATAGAAGGCAGACTGTGAGCATGGTAATGGTGTACATTAAGTATGTGATATAACTCATTGCACATGTTGCTAATTAAAACATACTCAACTTGAACATTGACAAGTATGAAGTGCATCTTTATTTCAGTCAAGACTAGGTCTTGTGTGAGATGCTCTCTGGAGCTTGTAGAATTTAAAATTATTCATAGTTCTCACTGAATCAAGAAAGAAAACATTCATTGTCTATGGAAATCCTAAAGGACGTGTAAGAGCTACGCACTGCAGTGAACTACTCTAAAAACAAGATGTAGGATTTATACCTCGTCTCCCCCGGCTGGTGTTAAGCAATGCCATCGTTTATCAGGACTCAACATTAGTGTCTCCACTGTCTTAAGAAGCTGGCAAAGAGCTGCTGCCCTGTGGCTGCGTCAGCCATAAAACACAGCCTATCGAGGTTGGTCAAAAGCTCTGAGATAAAGGATAACTGTCATGGATTAATACTGCAGTTGTTTATTGCCAGCACTTTCATTGTGGTGTTCAAAGTAAATGCTAATTCAAGGTCAGCAAGATGCACCTTGCACCTTTTTGTGTTTTGTATATATGAAGCCTGAACTATACCAAGGTTGGCTCCATTACTTCTGAGTCAAGCAAAATTACAAGTTTAAAAATCTTGTGTATGCCGGAGAGTGCACGCAGGACATAATAAGAACACTCACTGTATGGGCTTCCCTCGAATCTCGGACATGATTGCACTCTCTCCTCCCAGATACTCAAAGGACAAGCTCAGGAAATTGTAAATGACAAACGCTGTAACACAAAGAGAAGAGTTACTTCTTTTTTCACCCAGTATCAAACATGTTAATTGGCATGATTTTGACTGCAGAATAATTCCTCATCACCTTCAAGTATAACTTCATTTGAAAGGTCAAATCATTTCAGGGGAGAACACGCCCACATGATAAAAAATAATTAGTCCTACATTTTGGAACAATAAATGTTTCAGTCCTTACAATAAGAAGCTTCCAAGGGTTCTGTGTCTTGGAAATCCCTTCCTAATCCTTTGTTGCTATTTAAGGAGGGATTAAGTGAAGCTAATGCAGATGGTGTCCAGTCAAGAGAAGGTTCATTATGTTTTAGCCGTGGCCGCTGGTGGTGTTCCAGTCTCACTGCTTCCTGATGCGCTTCACTATCAATCACCCACAAAATTGGCCTGCAAACTGGAAACTAATCTCATGAATAATGTATTTCCTACTTTTTCCCTTTCCCAAATTACTTGTAATCCATTTTGCATATGATTCACCTTTGCCACTGGTGAAGTGCTGTAGTCTTAAAACTTCGATACATAATTTGGTTACACTGTATAAAGGAAAATTAAACCACCATCATAATATCTGAATATAGTAAATCACTGTAGAATTACTGAGACCAAATGATAAAAAAGAAATGTTTAAAATAAACGATCCTACCTAAAAAGCACACTGTCGGCTTTTTTCCCCCTAATTAGCAAACATTATGAGTCAAGGCGTAAAAAAGTGATGCTCCTACAATTACACCTATTAGAAATGCAACACCTCAAACAATGAGGTGACTGGTGTGAAAAACGAGTTTGGTGAGTTCCTCTTATTCTCTTTCCTGGCAGTAGTCTAAAATAAGAGGGCAGCAGAAACACTACAGCTGGCCAGGGAGGAAGTCATCAGGAAGAGAATTTAAATGGAGTGAGCTTGTGACATTTACCTTCATAACAGTCTCGAACGGAGTCAAAGTACACATAGTACTGGTCGTTGCTGATGAAGAGCAGGCTGAGCCAAGAGTCAAAGGCATAGACTGGCACGATAAACAGGATGCGGATGATGTAGCGCTGCTCATTGGGGACAGAGTAGGATCGAAGGTGTGTGTAGATCTACAATGAAAAAAAAAAAAACACCTATGAAAAAAACATTGGGAAACAAGAGAGCATCCTGATGGGCTTTTTTACAGATTCATGGAGCAGGGTTGTGAATTAAACACATTTCTGCTGATGATGTATGAGATCAAAATAAAACCTGATATGCTGTTACCTGCATGTGAAAATCCATTCACATGTACTTTCTATAGGCATTGCCACAGAAAACAGGCCGTGCTCTCTAAAATAGCTCACAAAACCATAGTTTTCATGAGTAAGACAACTTGACTCATGCTACAACTAAATGACTATTTACATTATCGATTCATCTGCAAATCATTATGAAATTTGACCTTTTACTATATTCAGCCGTTCCGAACCCAAAGACATTTAATTTATACTGATATAAAACAAAGAAAGGCAGCAAATACTCAATTTTGAGAAGCTGTAACCAGAGAATGTGCCTCGTTTTTCATTTTAAAAAATAACGAATAGAACAAATGACTATTAAATTAGTCAAACAATGTTCTACCTATCCCCTAATACTTTCAGCTAAACACTTGACAGTCTGTATTTTTGGGTATTTCTAAAAAAGGTGTGTATTACTATGCTAATTATTAAACTTTGAGATTGAACAGTAGTGATTACAGTCCATTAAGCATCCTTTGTAAAAGAAGGAAAAATATCAGCAATAAGTTAGCTGTATAGCACTGACATTGAAGCGATACAAACTTAAAGGGTGTGATCAATGTGGAATGTCAGCCTCCTGAGGGCTGAGAACAAACAATCAAGTATGTTTTTATCTGGATGGTATTATTTATGGCTACAGTCTAACCTTGCACTGACTGCTCCGTCTGTGTAAAGATCTGTCACTATGAAATGCGGCAGCGACAGCGGGGCCATCTAAAGTAAAGAGAACACCCATCGCCCATTTTAATGACCTCCCAGAACATTCCTGCTTAAACCAGTGACCAGCCATATTGTACAGCTCTAACTTCACATACAGATGCAGGCAATAAGATCAGTAAATAAACTTTATTTTCAGCGAGCTAATTAAAGGTCTCAGCCTTTAGTTTTTAAACACACACACAGAAACGACATGCCCCCATGTGGCCTCCATAAAGATCATGTGGTGCAGCTGACAACATTTAGGGGAGTACACACAGCATACGGCAAAAATCTGATTATCATTCATTTCATTGACCTTTAGTTTTTAGACCGATATAAAAAAAATTTACACCCAGGGGCCACATCTTGATGATGAATTAATGTTTTGAAATCCCTACTGCAATGTATGATTTGCCACTGACGCAAGGACTGGCTTATCCATAATGATCTCAAGCAAATATGTTTTCAGCTGAGTGAGTAAAGTACAGTTGTCTCCCTTGGTGCTCTCAGGTAATACAAAAAAAGCTATTGCAACATGGA
The DNA here is from genome assembly GCF_021018895.1 of Seriola aureovittata. Taxonomy (NCBI): domain Eukaryota; kingdom Metazoa; phylum Chordata; class Actinopteri; order Carangiformes; family Carangidae; genus Seriola; species Seriola aureovittata. The sequence continues at coordinate 9,623,453 of NC_079380.1, forward strand.
GCTGCCACAACCCAGCAACATGTCTGATCCAACAGTGTTGGATGGAAATATATCAATACCGGTTAACATTAACAAACGTTACTGCCAATTTAATCTGTCAACAAATAAATAAATTCTTATCTGATACTGGAAGGATCTCTTCAACTAAATAATTGGCGGATTTAATTGAAAAATCAGTCGAATCGTTTCTCCAGTATTACTGTCCCTCTGCAGATGAATGCAGTTGTGCAGAAAGAGCTCTGAAAATGAAGTGCTCATTAAAGACCAAAGCTTACTGGGGAACATTATTGCGATGCCAGAGATGAGGAAGTTTTCAAGTAATGACGGATAGCTCATATGTCTGTGAAGATTCTCAGTTATCCAGGTCATGGTATTTGTAAGTGCTATATGAAGGCAACTGGACCTGCTTGAGGTTGCTGAAGACGTTGCACCTCTCCTCTCATCGCAAAACATCTTCAAGAACCCCAAGCAAGTCCAGTTGCCTTCGTGTGGCACTTAGAAAGACCGATGACTCATTCTTCATAAAAAGACCATTAAAAAAAATGACTAATCAACTAAGTTTCTCAGTTGTTCAAAATGCTTATTACCCATTAGGCAACTAATTGTCGGTGAGGGGGCAATCCAAGTAATCACACCAAGCTCAAGCCAGTTTTGACTAATAACTAGAACTCTCTAAAGAGACAAAGAAACAAAAACAATTAGAATTAATATTCATACAATAAAAAAAGCCACCTGATTATTAGAGCTGAAATGATTGGTCAATTAATTGATTATTATACTGATAGTAAATTAATCAGGAAATACTTTAATAACTAATTGATCACCAAGAGGTTTTTAAAGCAGAAATGGTAAACATTCTCTGATTCCAATTTCTAAAATGTGAGGATTTGCTGCTTTTCTTGGTCTTGTGTGATCGTGAATTGTATATTTTAGACTATTGGCTGGGTAAAACAAGAAATATGAAGTCATCACCTTGGGCTTTAGGAAACTGTGATGGGAATTTTTCACATTTTTTGACATTTTATAGACTAAAAAAGAATCTGCAGATACATTGATAATGAAAATATTCATTAGTTGCAGCCTTGATGTCAACTTTACCTGGGACAAATACTTAGCTAGCGAATCCTGAGCACTTGCTCTACATACAAGTAGCCAAGGTCTTGCAAAGAAGAGCAAGGAATAATAAAGGCAGATCATAATTGTTCTTTTAATCATACATTTATTTAAAACAAAGATGGCTACTCTATGGACTACACTTGTGTTTGTGACAAAAATTTTACAAACATCCATTTGGCAGAGGAAGCTAAATGTTAGTGCTACTCAACATCCAGAGACTGACTCTAATCAACACATGCAGCTTGATTAAATGCCCATTAGAGGCTGCACATTAAAGCATGATTACTGTGAGGGTGGGGGAATGATGTATATGGCCATCTCTACATGTGAAGTGAAGCATGCTGTAGACTGATGTCCTTCATTTGCCTGAAAACACTTTGTCCTTCCTGAATCCATAACTCTGACCTGACAGTTGCATGCTGAATTAGAATGGCAGTCAGTAGAGCTCATACTTCCGCCAAGGCCAAACAAGCAATCCTACACATATCCAAACTGTGCAAAGTCAAAGATCTCAACATCATTAATATGTCTGACTTTTCAACTTCACAATGCATACATTACTTCCTGAGAAATCTCGTAATGTTAAGGAAAGTGATAAAAATGTAATAAGTTCTTCCCTGGCCTGTGCCCCATCCCTTGAGCAACTTTGATGCAAATCATTTCAGTACTTTTTGCATAATCCTGATGACAAACAAACCAAACAAACCACTAAACAGACAGGAGTGAAGACATAACCTCCCTGGTGGAGGTAATAATGGCTTCAAGTACATTTCTGGGTTAGGGTTAGCTGCTGCTATTTCTGCCTCTGCCTATTACTACCTAACAGTAGAGTTAGAGGCAGAGGAATCCCACTTTTGAGAACATAAAAAAAACCTAAAACATAAGTGATTGCACATATTGTAACTAAATGAGAGTGACATGTGCAAAACATGACGCAGCCATACTGTAGGAGATAAGTCCAGTCTGCTCCTCCTAATCCCAAATGCTTCAAGTTGCAAAGGGACCAATAAGCCCTCTGAGAAAAATGAGCCTCCAGTCCGCAAAGCACTGGCGACTTTACAGCAAAGAGGATCTGAGGTCATTGTCTATCTGTGTTTAGTATTCAGAATGTGAGTTTCAGAGTCTATAGCAATCCTCTGGAACCAAGTCAGATGAAACACCACCAGCATCGCAACAATAACCCTGCAGACCATTTCATTCTGTGTGACAGAAAAGGACGCCTGTTGCAAACCTGCTCCTTTCTCCCTGTGGTACACTTGCTGTTTATTTGTTCAATTAAAATGTCTTGCTGCCAAGTGTTTGGCCAAACACGTAATATATTAAAAAGATAGAAACCAATTTGCTGGATGTTGAGTCACAAATCCCTAAACAAGGATTGTTTTTTGGATCACAGGATGCAACAGGTTGATGCTTTGTGAGGAGGTTACAAAGCTATCCAAATAACGACTCTTTAACTAATTACACCACATAGCAGATACAGCTATGAGCATATGTGTGTTAACATAAACAGGATACAGGCATATGGCTGCCAGCCTGAGGATGTTGGGATAGATGCATGTTCAGTACAAAGGTTATAAAATCATCGACTAAAACTGGGAGCCATTACAGCTGCAGAACATTAAAACCACAGCAAACAGGAAAATAACACCCTCATCCTTTATAATGCTGTAAAATGTTATCTCAATATCAATTGATTTCCCTGCTGATAATACACTGCACCCTACTGCATTCTCTGCAAATGATAAAACCATAATGATAAGCTATCATCTGCGCACAGTGGGTTACTCACCCACACATGAGGGAACGCTCATTTACAACAGCGATGAAATGGATTCTGGGTAAAGGTGGCCTGTGTTGAGCCATTTATTCTTCTTAACCATCCTTTTTCCCTTTCCACACAAAGAGCGCTCGCTGTCTATTGTCCTTTAATCAGCTAAAGGCTTTTCATCTATTTTAATCTGATAGCCTCCGTCAACGATTAAGTAAGCAAAACATTCCCACAATGCATTAGGGCAGTGCAAGTACAAAGCAGAAAAAATAATACCTGCCGGCAAAGAAAGAAATACTTTATGACTAGATAAGACAGAGTGGAGGAGTGAGTATGGAAATATCTGAGACAAGACACTGAACTAACTGCACTGTGCTGTAAGGTAATATGGATAGAAGAATTTGTTTCTGTCCTCTAGCAAGGGAGGTGCTATCTGTCAGTCCGCAGCCGTCTCTGATTACACATTTACATCTCAATGTGCGAAACACTTTGTGGCTGTATTGCTCACTGGTGCTATGAGATGCAGTGATTTGGGTTTCTTCAGGCATAACATTTTTAAAAATAAGACTTCTGTGAAATGGCAAACTCACCTGGTGGCACGTTATGAGCAAGGCGGACCAGACGAATATCCCTGAAAGGGCCTGAGCAGCCAGTGTGTTTAAAAACATCTGGTTCTCTATGATTGAGCCATTACTGGTTCGAATAATGGTCATATTGGAGATGTGTGACGTCTCTGGGAGAAGTGGTGCAGGCAGGTGGACAATAGAATTATTTTCATCTGATGGATCCATGTCTTCCAAAGAAATGTTCATCTGAAACGGAAAGAAAATACAAAAAGTCAGTGTAGGGCTCACAGGTGAAATGTAAGGACACCTCCCCTGTGAGTTTAACTGAATGCTCCCCAGTGATTTCAGGCTGCCTGCTGAGCCAAAGCAAAACCTAAATTTTAATGTTATAATTAGAAATATTCAATTAGAAAAGACAACACTATGTGGCAGACTTCACTACAAGTGGCGTTCAAATGACCTTAGCCTTGATATGCGCATTCTTTACCGACAACAAACGGCTCACCTTGTCCCGGGGAGGGTGGAAGCTGCTTTATCCCGTACAGATGGCACCGTACACAAACAGTCCAGGATAGTCACAAGCCAACGTTACAGGATAAACATCGAGAGGAAAATCTCCTTACAGAATAGTTAACCGTGGACATTTGCTGCCATTTACTCACGGCCCGACGACTTCATCAACGACGGATTCAGTAGACTATACTTCCTTGTTTAAGACAAGTACCTCACCGAGGTCGAAGTCCACACAGTCGACGAGTTAAAACTTGCACAAAACCACTAACAAAAAAATACTCAGAGAGAGAAATACTGCAGTAATCTGTGGCGTTTACTCTGGGGAACTAGAAAAAGTCAACAAGTCATCAACTTTCAGTGTAAACGACGGAGATTTGTTTCTAACCTTGCGCAGTGAGTCAGAGGAGCTGGATAAACAGGTTAGGAACAGGTGAAAGGACCACGTGACCACAGCTCGACGTATGTCGTCATTACGTTGCCTACTTGACAGTAATTTATATTTTTATTTGGACTTATCGACTAAGGGAGTCCTATGTCGTCATGGTCGGACTAAAATCTTGAGGGGCCCTGGGGCAAGTAATTGTTGTTTTGGGCCCCTGTTGACCCCCCTATACATGGCAGTTACATTCTTTCCTCAGGCATCCAGAAACCAACCAGAACTTTAGAGCTGAAATGATGGTTTATTAATTGATTAGACAATAGACAAAAAATTAATTGGCAGCAATTTCATGAGTGATTAGTAACTGAAGTCTTTTTTTTTTTTTTTTACAAATAAAATGGTAAAGAAAAAAATCACCTGTTCAAGCTGCAATTAACTAGTCTCTCAGTTTTCTGTGAGTTAAGTCAACACCTTTGCTTCTTGGAAAAAACAAAAAATTAAAATATATCAACTTGGGCTTCAGGGAATATCAACAGTTTTTGGCCTTTGATACACTCAACTGATCATCAAACAATATAATTATCAGATGTAGTAATGATATCATATAATTGTTGGATGTAACCTTACAGTACTTAAATGGTGAAACAATACAACCTTGCCCAAGGTTTTCTGTTAATTAAAGCCATTTAATAAAACATGACTCAACAACAAATGAGAAATGAAACTAAATACATAATAAACAATGTATATTACAACAAATAAGGTCTTATGACTACAATGTCACACAGGGTCCCTCACAAGATGGAGGACGGGGGACCCATCAGAGCTGACTTTGTAACAAATTGATCAATTTATGTAGACCTAAATGATATATAGTGAGTTTGGTAGTCCGATAGTTCCCCGCTTTGCCCAATTGGTAATCCAGCCTACAAACAAATCATGTTTTACAACACAGTCACAAATTAGACATAAGCTTTACAAAGAAAACGGGGATATGTGTGCACATTATACTGTATTTATTTGAGCTGAATCAACTGACAGGAAATAATCAGCTACAATTTTGACAGTAATGTTTTAAGTATTTATTTTTAAGCAAAAACCTCGAAACATCCAGTGTTTCCAACAAAATGAGGATCTCTGTTGGTTATTTTGGGGGTTTGGACTATTGGTCCAAAACAATACATTTGATAATGATATAAACATTTATCACTATTTTCTGACATTTTATAGACCAAACACTTTAACATCAAAAAACAATCAGACTGATAATGTAAAGAAATGTTAGTTGCAGCCCTGATGTCAAAGCTTCAGTAGCTAAATGAATAAGTGAGACACAAACTCTACATCTTTAAATTCAGTAAGAAAACAAATATTTCAAATGAGTCATACATATTACATTTTATTGATTACATCTTATAAAATTACAAAGTTCAGAGGATAACATATAGATCAATATTCCACACAAATAGTCCAAGTCTTATAATGTGGATATGTAGACTACTGTTGACCTCATGATCTGCAGTATAACACTGCTAACACAGGATGTACTGCTTTGAAATGTGCTGAGTCTAAAGGTCTGCTTAACTGCATTGTAGCCGGTGTAATAGAGTTATAATTGATAAATGAAGCAAAGACCTCAGCGTGATTATAAAAGGCCTGGCCCAGTTTTCCAGTTTGATGGGGATATTTGTGATACGTAAAATGTTTATCCAGTGCTACGCCCAAACTATCCTTCACCAGGGTGGGGATGATTGCACTGCATTTGTTTCAAAGACAGAAAATGGAATACTTTAAGAAGTGACCTGTTTTATTTCTAAATCCGCCTCATGACACAATTAAGAATATTTGCATTCTAAAGTACAAAAATAATAACCGTATAAAGAAACCAAAACTGTAAGGTTGATATATATTTCATACAGTGATGAAAATTTAACTATTGGCCATCATTTTGCAAACCATAACTTAATCTTTGCACAATCATCAGTTTGTGAGAGCACAATGGTGTGCAGAAAACTCACGCTTAAAACCAGACTGTTATTTAGGAAAGAGAAAAATCCTTTAAGTTTAGAAAGACACAAGAAAAAGAAGTGAAATTGGGGGAATCCAGAAGGCTTTGTGTCCATTTTGTTGACTTCCTACCAGACTTTACAGCTTTTGATGATCTCTTTCATTTGTTTTACTGAATCTATGGAAGAATCCTTTAGCGCCAGTCCCAGCAAGACAGGCCTGTTGCCGGCTTCTTGCGACACAAATGTCGCCAGGTTTTTGGCACAGACATGCGTCAGTGGCTGAAAATAGAAACACAAGGCAGGCGTTAGATTATTACATACACAAATGCTGCTATGTAACATGTTTGCATCAAAAGAAAACTGAAAATGACTTCTACAGAGCTTTGAAAATGTGCAAAGGCTGGACTGTGAAACCTCACAGATGAAATGAAAAAAAAACACCTGCAGCACTTTTCTCACGTACACCCCGATTGCTTTATTCTTTGTTTGATATCATGTACAAGTGAGTTAAAGAGCATAGCAAATAATTTTTCCGTCTCTTCTGACACCACAGGTTTTTACATGTATCATCTCCAGAAATAAAGACTGCTGCCACTGCATGTGTGGTAAATAGTTATAACTTGCCTTTGCTGCCATAGAGCATTATTGATTGGGTTGTATTCCACGCACATCAATAGAAATGTGATACATTTTTGCGAAGTTCTCCCAAAAACGACAACATCTGCACATCTTACAATATGCCTTTCTAATTTAATGAATCCAATGATGTGGTTGTGGCAGGTTATCTGGCTTTTGTGTAATCCAGGAAACTATAGATGAAGACTCGGCTGTTGACACATTACAAACTACATTAAATAACAGTATTCAATCATGGTCACATACTTAACAAGGCAGTGTAAGTATTGCCTTTTTTAAAAATATTTAAATCAACTGAGTGAAAAAAACTCAAAAAGACTATGTTTTGTCAACTGCACACGCACACTGTTTTAATCAATTTCTCTATTAATGATCCTTACCAGCACTCTATGGCTGTTTGAAAATGACATGCTCATGCAGAGATTAAATTGGTTTCCTTGTGTAAATTGTTAAAGGCCTGCAGACGTCTAATTTCTCCCAACCTACCAGAGCAGGTCAGAACCAATCTCATCTGCCCTTTCACAGCATGAAATGAGTTACCCTATGTTGCACCAAGTCTGACTGATATCCTGTGAACAAGTCTGTATCACACTGATACAATATTTATCGCAACAATTTCGTCCAGCGTACCTCGTCTTTGCCCAGCAGCACTTTGGTGGAGAACGTTGGGGTGCTGATATCATTAGATCTGGAGTCAGGTGTGACAGATATCAATGTCCCAATTTTGCCAAACTGAGTGAGAACTACGAATATGTAATTGGTGAACTCTGTACAGACGACCTGTGTTGATACTCCATTGACATCTTTCTCTGTCTGTTTTGACCTGATGATGGGCTCAGGAGAAGACATTTTGATAATCTTTGGGAAAAAGACAAAAAAACAAAACAGGAAATGGCACATGAATATTAATCATTCAAAAGATACCACTCAGACATATTTCCTGTTTCAGAATGTTGAAATTATGGCACTACAAAAAAGGTATTACATTTATTTAATACCAATCATGATTTCCTAAACCCCTGCTGGGTAACCTCATTAGATTGCTTGTTCTGTAAAACCAGTGGCACAAAACCTGAAGATATGACATTTACTATTAGATAAGACAAAGAAAAAGTGCAAAATCTCACAATCACAAAGATGGAATTAGATAACATTTGGCTTTTTCTTTCATGAAAAATGACTTTAATATTAAACCTGTATCCAAATAGTTGCATATTAATTTTCTAGTTGACAGACTCATTTATTTGGTGGTGGTTATAATCAAAGACACCATTACACAATACAAATATTACATAAATGCAAATGAAAAACTCTCCAGTCAGCTAACTTTGTTGTGTTGCGTTCTTGTGATTTAGATTAATTTTTAATAAATTTTACATGTTAAAATAAAGCTCATATATTGATTAACTGATTGGTCCATCGAAAGAAGATTAAAAGGCAAAAAATGTTTTTCAAATGTGAAATTTTGCTGCTTTTGTGTGTCTGACATTACCATTGTTTAAAACTGAATAGCTATGCATAAGGGTTGGACTACTGGCAAAAACGAAACACTGTAAGTGAGGCATGAATTTGGACATTATAATATCAGTCACCTGCAAAGTATCTTTACAAAAACGACACACGATTTATACAAGTTACACTGTCACTTCCAGTCTCTGTTACAGCACATAGTTAGCGGCTAAGTAAAGATTGCTAACGGCAGAAGTATGTGATAATTGTGTCCTCACTAAAATATACATTCCACCACCTACAGAGGGATTTTAAGTTTGATTATTTCTCTGTCTTCTCCATCGGGCTAGTGAAAGAGAAGCTCCGCAGAATTCATGCACGGCTGTGAGACAGTACTGAGATGCGGAGGCTAACGTTAGCTACACAGCTACCGTTAGCTCTTAATAACAACGAACACTCTTTTTCGGCGTATGTGTGAAATAAAAGGTCCTTACCCCGTGGCTTCGTCTGTTCACGTTGCAAACTTGTTTCTACACTAAATCGCTTCACTTTCAGCAACTTCTGTGTCGCTCTGTCATTCAACGTCCACCATGAAAACAAACCGAAACAAACGTGCCTCGTTTTGAGGAGCCTGCATCCAGCGACCTCTGCGTGATGTCGTAATCTGACGTCACCCCGGTTAGTTGGTTCAACGTAAAACTAAAAAAGGAAAATATAATAAATTTAGATGAATTACAATACATACAAAGACATTATGAGTTTTGTGTCGGCAAATGTGGCACAAAAATATGTGTTGAAAATTATTAGCTGGTAGGTCACTTGAATATTTCTAGGTTTATGCAAAGTAAAATGGGACATCTTTCACATCATTTACTCTGGCTGCAGGAAGAACATCAGGAATATAATCCAAATTTTTAATAACAAAGCAGTAATGGAAATTATGTAAAGTTACTCAAATACTGTGCTTAAGTAGCCTACAAGTTTGAGGTATCAAAATTGAGGTATTATGCCACTTTATAACCTACTTCTACTCCAATACAATTCAGAGAAAAATAGTGTATGTTTTACTCCACTAAATACATTTGAAAGCTACTTTTCAGATTCAAATTTACACAAAAACATATGATAAACTTTTAAAATACAACCCACTGTTCATGCCAGTGATTAACATCTGCTTTAGCTTGTGACCTCTTTAAAAAAGCAGTGTGTAGTTGGGGCCCCTTGTTACATTTCAGATGAGTTGTTAGCAGTTCCACCAAAGAGACTTTTGCTGTTTTCTGTAGTAGGTTATTTCATGCAGGACTTTTACTTGTAAGGGATCACTTTTACCTTTCTTTTTGGTACTTTACTTAAGTAATGGATCTAAATACTGCTTCCTTCACTGGTCCAAAGTAATGTCTAATGTTAAAAGAAAACTGGGAATATGGGTTAAAAGTTTTAGGATGCTGAGTGAGTCATTTTCATTCAGTTCTAATGTTTGATAAAATCATGACAGAATCTACCTTGTCCACTTTATACTTATTGGCCTCGAAAGTCATAGGAACAGCTATTAACATTAATATTTACATGATGGTCTATATTGAAAGCCATGGAAAAAATCTGAAAAGTTGCATTAGAGAGGGTAAAACCTATCATGAGGGTCTTAAGTAAGGTTCGGGTTAGAAAAACAGTGAAAAGGAAATCCTTTAGGAGAGATTTGTACTTGGTATTTTTTCATAATTAAGTATTTTTGCTCTTTGTGTACTTCCCTGCAGGTTCACCACAAATATGCTGTGAATAAGAGAAATTTGGTAGATTTTTTTTTTGTTTTTGCCTGAGGTTTGCAGCAGACTTGAAGATAAAAGACTTAATAGATAAAGAGCACATTGTGTTTCTCTTTGTTTTTCTCACAGATAGTTATCAAGGTTCCTGCATTGTTCACAATGCATGATTATAGCCTACGTAAGCTGCATCAATTCGCACCCAGAAATGACTGTTGCGAATTGAGGATGATTTAACTGAACTTTAATGAAGTATTATCAAGAGTGAATTTCTTTATGTTTAAAAACAAGCTGATCCTCTGACCTGGTACATTTCACATCAGTGTTAGGTAACAGGAACAGTTCTCCCACAGCAAGAAGCCATGGAAGCAAGATGTTTTTAATTAACTGTCATTGGAGCCTTCATTTTAGGAGGAGATATAATCTTACTTATTTTTTATTTATTTTTTTTAGCAGAGAGTTTTATTAAATAGTGGCACTAGGCGGAAACCTTTAGTTTATTTTGACGGATGTAACTATCCGAGGCACAAAAGGAGGAAATACTGTATATAGTAGACATTTTAATGTACTTGACTTCTTCTATATAGTGGTACAAAGACTTACTTAACAATGGATGTAGAATGGATGTGGAAGCATAAATAGTTCATGAATTGTTCAATTTTATGCACGTGTTATGAAAAACCAACAGAAGAACAGGGTCAAGCAGTGGTACTAACCTGACATTATAACTGTATTCAAATGCTATTTGTAGTCCACGCTAGGACAATTTAGTAGGCCCTTACTATTTTGGCTACAGATGGGCCAACTACATCAGTCACATCTGCTTTTACAGCTACAGGAGAGATGAGCAAATTTTCACTGTTAAGCAAAAGTGCTTGCGTGACATTTTTTTTTTCAGGTGAATGTTAGACTCCACTGAAGTCTGCAAGTGCTGCATCAGACCGATCCGAAAGGAGCCATCCCTATGAACATGACACATTCACAATGTCAAATACAACCGGCTCAGCGGAATTGTTATGCACTCTGAGTAGGCAGCAGTAGGTATGAAATTGGTTGGGCTGCTCTTTCACTCGCTGGCAGACCATCTGTGTCCTTGACTGATCATTTTGATCTCAACAAAATTGTAATGCAAATATCAAAATGCAATATTTCAGTATTAACATTTGGAACTATTTGGTAATGTGTGTGTTGAATTCATATGAGAGAAATCCCCAGCCCGAACAGGACGAGCAGAGTTTAGAGTGTGTGATGGTACAAAAGGAAGGATGGAGAAGTCTTTGAAAGCACAGACTATATAACATTACGAGGGGATATATGCACATTATTGTTCAAAACTGATAGTGACACTTTAATATCCAAGTCAATAATGCAAACATTAAAAGTTCAGATTGATAACAGAAAGATACCCTCCCATTCATGACCAATAAAGCAGCTTCAGACTGTTCCATTACTGTGTGCCATCTCTCCGATGTGGTGGAATGCTTTTGCTGAAGTTCATGGCCAAGAAGGATTTTGTTTTCTTGTTCACAGTGTTTTTGTTTGGATCTGTCATTCTCTGTACCGTAAGATGACACCTCTGTGAGAAAGCCTTGCATGTCCTTCTCTTTAATTAAAGGTCACGCTTTATATAGTCGTGTTTCAAAGGTGAATTTTCATATTTCCAAAAATGACAAGGAAGGAAGGAAGAGAAACACGTTCATGTGATCCAGCAACCAGAAAAATGCTTCTCAAACAAGGCCACATCGAGGAAATGAAGAAGTTTAATTAATGATTACATTATGCTATGCTATGTTACTCCTCGCAAGTAGAAATTTCCACATACACACTGTGTGTAAACATGTCCCCCATGGCACTTTTTATACATCACAGATTGAAGTGCACCAGAACAGCTTTACACCAGCTACATGACATACATAAAGGTGCAGTTCATATCAGTTCAGGTAAATTGTCCTCCTGTTATTGCAATTAACAACGGCTATACCATGGAATCACAAATGTGTTGAGAAGCTGTTTCTTAGATAAATATGTTTTTTTCCATATCACTGATTTTGGTTGAAAACGTCCAAATCCACAAACGTTAGCTGCTGTTCAGGAAGGAAAAATAGGTCACACCAGGTTTAACCAGTGGGTCATAAGGAGGTTTTTATGATGGAAAATACCACTGAGGCTTTGTAATGAGTTCTACTTTCATATTACTCATTCCATGTAATATTTCTTTGCATATTACTAGAGCCTTGCTTTGCATAATGAATTACAGCAGACTCACACTAATGGTTACAGTGGCTGTTTCATGGGTTCAAGGGTCCTTGAGCTGTTTCCAGGGAAAATGAGACATAGTTTAATTCATTATAATGTGATTCATGTGAAGACAGCATTAGTTGAGAATAATTATATATATATATATTATATATATATATATATATTTTTTTTTGTTTTTTTTTGTTTTTCTTTCTTAAATCAGAGGCTTTGTACTATTCCTTCTTTTCATTCCTCTGCTTGCCTCAACCTTTTCCAAATCATCTGACGTGTTGACAGTACTGGCCTTGCAGCTGCAGGATATGCACATGCATTGCAGGTCCTTGATATCAGAACCTTTAGATTATATATCAAAGGAGGACCGGCATTAAATTTTGTTTGCTTGTGGTGTAAATTTGATTTGTTCTCATCAACATGTCCTTTGCATGTCAAGTCTAGGAAACCAGATGCACTTCTAAACTATCTTGGAAGACATCCTTGAGAGGTGTTTCTTTCATGATCTTTCTTTGGGCAATGAAAATGCTACAAACGCCAGCTCTATCCCAAAAGGTGAGCATTGGCGTCACAAAAAAGAAAAGGAAAGTTTGACTGTCACACATTTCCAAAAGAGTCGATGGTGCTTAAGGGTTCTCAGTTTTACAAACACATCCCATCCCTCTGTCTGTATGACTAGTCAAGCGTTTTCTCTGTCTCTGTCTGTCTCTCACACAGACTCTCTGTGTCAAAATGTCAACCCAGATGAAAATATCTTATTTGCTGGGTTGAGTCAGTTCCTGCCCGTCACCACCCTGCATTTCATCTTCACATTTAAAATTTACCGCATGTGTTTGCCTCATCAAGTGTCTTTGGTACTGACTAAATACAGATCATGCAGGCTCATTTTTGTCTCTTTATACTTTCTGAATAATAACTACCTCCATATCAGGTCATCTGTGATCTTAGTATATGAGCCAAAGTGGAAGTGAAACATTTTCCTGACACCTGCTCATTTAAATCAGAAAAGATGGTGGCAAAAAAAAAAAGGGGGGGGGGGGGCACCTTCATGCCTCAGTGTATTTCAAAGTCACTAATTCTCATACACACACACTCTCACACACATAGACAATTATTACCCTTGTGGCCACTAGAGTGCTGTGCTGTATTACAGATAGAGCTCAAAAGCGACTTTACCATGACATTAGAAAGTTGCACCCATGTCACGTGCGATCAACCACTGGTTTTAGTTTCCATTAAATGTTTTTTTTTTTTTTTTAAATACAGGCATAGGAGAAAACAGGCCAGATAGACTATGATTGTCTTTTCTGCCAGCAGACCACACGAATTACTATGGTTTTGTTTTTTGTACGGTTTCATGATTTCTTTGAGTTTGTTTATCTTGTCAGTTGTTGTTTGATATATTAAAAAAAAGAAATTACAATATATAAGCTTTGTACCAACCGTAGCAGATCACTTCCAGTCACTTGCCAACTGCACAACAAAAAATCTCAGTCTTTAAAAATCCCATACTTAACCCTTCACTCATCTCCTTTCCATTTGTTTTCAACTTGCAATGCAAAACGCCTCTGTTAAGCTATGCAAGAAATTTCATTCTAAAGCCCAAAAAGCACATAACAGAATTGAATTATTCAGTATATTGAATCATGTAAGCGGTTACTAATTTCAAATTTTATGTTTTCTAATTTTTACATTTTATGTTTTACATTAGCCAAAAGCAGCATGTCTTTATAGTTTGTGTCTTGGATTGAATGGGCTGTGACTGACAGAAGGCAGAGCTAAATATTTAGGAGAGGAAAGCAGAAATCAGAGAAGCTGCAAAGACACCTCCCACCCCATATCATCTCAGGCTCCTCACAATGTTCCAGAAACGAAACAAATTAAATCGTGACTGGAACGTCTTTCAGTCAGTAAAGGTTTTCGGCTTAATGTTTGAATGCTTTGTTAAATTACTCCATGCTGCTCATATCATATCACACAGAAGCAGAGATGACATAAGAAATATGCTTTCAAATGAAAAATGATTTCTAACAACTGCATAACTTCATCACGGTTCAAATGCGTCCGCAAGGCAGATGTTGATCTGTAGCGCGTAAATCTGAAGTTGGGGATGTTAAAGACAGAAATTGGAGGAAAATGCTTTCAAATGCTTTCAAATGCTTTCATTTTCTCTCCATGTCTTTAGTACAGATGAAGAGCCTCTGCCCTGCTCATCAATGCTCAGTGGCTCTACACTTATGAATGTACAAACAGTAACCAGGTTGTAAAAGCTTCCTTTAAAGCTGATGCAGAGGCAGCCAGAAATACTTCAAGGTGTAATAAAGTTAATAACTAGGGAAGAAACAAACGTAGCGTGCTGAAATAATCTTTTAATCCAACTATGATCCAATTAGGCTTTCTCTCAAATAATATAACTTCCAACTGAAAGTTTTTCTACCTAACTCACAAGCAGTGTTTGTTACACTACATGTTTGTGGGTTTGTGACCTATATGTAAAAATACTAATCAGGATCATGTATGCTTTAAAGATTGAATGATGTTTGCTAGCTTGAACAGCTACTTTTCTACTTTGCATGAACAAACAACTTGTCTTACTGGCCCAATAATGGCCCTGTTTCAGGGAGATTTTTAGTAATGCTTCATATTCTGAGACAGTGCACATGGTAAGTAGCTTCCAAACTCATTTGTTTGAGTTTTTAAGAGAGAATCAGGAAGTGCTAATATATCATTGTGTAGCATTTATTAGCAGACAGAGATCCATTTAAACCTAAGTAAACTTTTATGTAATACTGGAAAGGTGTTCTACATATTGAATTGTATAATTGTCTTTTATTACAAGGAAAATTTGACAAAATAAAATGTTATACAGCTTTCATTTAACATTTATCAGAAGGTCTGTTGTTTGAGCCCCGGCTCCTCTAGTCTGCATCTCAAAGTGATGTGTGAATGTGTGTGTGAATGTGTGAATGTGTATTGTAAAGTGCTTTGAATGGTCGCCAAAACTAGAAAAGCGCAGTAAGTGCAGCCCATCCATTTACCATATGGGTTACTATCTGTTTTGTGTAATGTATTATAGTTCTATACTGAATATACTGTATGTTTTGCATGTGATTTACACATTTACTGTATATAGTATATTAAAAAATTATACACTTTAGTAATGTTCAAGTAATGTTATAAGCAAATCATTAGCTCAAGAGATGGAGCTTTAAAAAAATAAAATAAAAAAATTTCCTTTTGAAATGATGTTGCTGTTAACATTTATTACCACAGAGCGAGAGATGTAGAATGAGGGAAGCATCGCACACAGTAATTTAGTTTTTATGTAAAAAAAATTTTGTTCATGGAATAGGTCTGTGCTGTAATTTGTGATGTACGAACAGAGGGAGCCTAATGGAGCCTAGATGAGTCCTGTTATTGTCACGATGTCTGTTTCACTGGAGTTGACAGTGAGATCTGTTTGTGTGAACCAATTTATTGAAAATCCAAAGCGAAAGGAAGGGTAAAACATATCCAGAGACCAGAGTCAAGTTGGGAACTCTGTGCACTATTAATATTTCCGTCATGTTGAAAGTGAAAACTTGTCCTTTGGTTGCAAGTTGCAGGGTGTTATATAACTGGTAACCTTCAGCACATTCACATTCCTCAGTTCAGGTTAGCAGTGCGTGTGTGCTTTGCTTGTCCTTGTTTGTAGATTACAGACTCATACGCATCCTTGTTGGTCTCTTCTGCATTATGCTGCTGATGTTTTTATGTTTACAGTGGAGACCCTACTCTCACCTTCTGAACAACAATATTTGAATAAGTAGCTGCAATGGGGACTTACTTTAAACAAACTGCTCTCATCTAAGGAGTACTTAAGATATTAAGTGCTTCACATTTTCTTTGTTCTCACACATTAATCAGCAGTATTTGGTTCTCAGTCTTGTATTTGCGATCATTAATCATCACTAATGACCTTCATGGGTTTTTAACTTAGTTTATCCCAACATGTCCATGCATGTTTGCTGTGAAGACTGAGAGCCAGACTTGGCCAATTATGAAAATATAATAGTTAATAAAAGATGGAATTAATGTCATCGAAGTCAAGAGATATTGATGGGTCTCAGTGACACCGTCTAAATAGTTGAGCATATTTGGTTGATGAGTTCATTAACGGTAATCAGTTTCAACTGCCTCTTGACACGTGCATGTAAATGAAACATAAGTAGTGTGCCCTTTAGTGTTGTTTAAATTTTCACACAAATGTATCACCTGATTAATTCAAATAACTTTGTTAATTTGTGCCACTGATTATCTGCCTGGTCTGTGATGCAGCACCTCATTAGACCAGACCAGCCAGAAGGCATTCATAGCAGTCTAGCAGAGGAATTACATATTCCAAACAATTAATATTGATATTTGGCAGCATGATAATATAATAGCAATATAATTCCTAATTGAATTATTAAATGTACAATGAAACATATTTGAAACTATTGTTGAAACTCTTCTCTACTTGCATATAAAACGGTGAAGCTGAGAAAAAAAAAAAAAAACTCAAGTTGTAATTTTACGCCAGCAATACACTCCAGTTGTCATATCAGAAATAATAAAGTGCACTTTAACTTATTCTTGAGGACAACAGAAAAATTGCAGAGGAGAAAGTATAAAAAGTACAACCCATGTATTTTCACAGATGGTAATGGGGAAGAGTTATTTTTTTCCATGACGCCTCAGGAACCGGACTCAAATGGCATCCATTAGTTTTCTACAATGTCGCTGAGTAGTACCACAGAGAATTCACCCCACACCTTCAAACTCCACTGATATAACTCAAAGCCTCCTAGAAAAACAGTAGGTACAGTGCATTCAGAAAGTATTAAGAGACCTTCACTTTTTCCACATTTAGTTATGTTGCAGCCTCAAGCGAAATATGTTTGCATTAATTTTTCCTTCATCAATCTGCACTCAATACTCCATAATGACAAATGCATAAAACATAAGTATTCAGACCTTTTGCTAGGACACTTCCCACTTCTCTTGATCATCTTTGAGATGTTTCTACATCTTGATTGGAGGCCACCTGTGATAAATTCAGCTGATGGGACATGATTTGGAAAGACACACACACCTGTATATATAAGGTCTCACATCTGACTATGTATACCAGAGCAAAAATTAAGCCATGAGGGTGAAGTAAGTGCCTGCAGAGCTCAGAGACAGGATTGTGTCGAGGCACAGATCTTGGGAAGGCTACAAAAAAATAATTCTGCGGCATTGAAGGTTTTGAAGAGCACAGTGGTCTCCACAATTCTTATAAGAAGAAGAAGTCTGGAACAACCAGGAATCTACCTAGAGCTGGCCATCCGGCCAAACTGAACAATCACGGGACAAGGGCCTTAGTAAGAGAGGTGACCAAGAACCTGATGGTCACTCTGGAGATGAGAGAAACTTCCAGAAGGACAGCCATCACTGCAGGACTTCAGAGATCTAATGGCTTATGTCAGAGTGGCCAAACAAAAGAAACACATTTCTCTGGTCAGGGTTGAGGAAAGCTGAACAGAGCAAAGTGCAGAGATATACTTAATGAAAACCTGGTCCAGAGTGCTGAGGATGGGCCAAAGGTTCACCTTGTAACAGGAAAACGACCCTAAACACACAGCCAAGACAACGCAGGAGTGGCTTAGGGATGAATGCACCGTACACAGTGAAATACATGTTCCACATCACATCTGTAGTGCACATGTGCAAACTCTCCATAACCTGCATCAAGGAGTGTCGTATGTCTAGAGTAGAAATTATACACAACCACTACAAATTTTGTTTTAAGGATATAATGATTAAATATTTGATTATTGTTAGGAGGCACTGGCTCGAAGGTATGTGTGGAGCATGAGCAGTAATAATATAATGTGGTCATTTCCCTCATTAGGTGTTCACTCCATTAATATTGTAATTGAAATGACTAATCAGTTGCACGTGTTGAAGGAAATCACGTCCTGTGATTATTGTACGGTCAGTCTGTCATGGTCGGTGGACTCCAGGGTTATTTACTGATTAAATTATTGTTGATTATTATTACCTTTTTTTGCGTGTACCCACTCAAACTCTCTCTTCTAATGGAAGTGGTGTATTTTCTTCACTTCCCAGGATGACTTCCAACAGCCCTCAGGGGACCAGACATGAAGTGCTGTAAATCAAAGGTGATTGTATGGTTGTGTAAATACAGCTGGTCAGTCCATTAGTTTGTAAAGACTGGAGCAAGTCGACTGCATCTGACAGTTGATTGGAAAATTTTTTTTGTGTACCTGCATACTGAAGTTACCGCTGGTAAATATTTGCTTTGATTCCCCTACAACAGATTTTCTCCTATACGACTGCTGAATGACGACGAGAAACAATCAAAAGAAGCACTTCTGTTGTCTTTGATTCTCTGTGATACTTTTAGGCAGATTCTGCTGATAAATGTCTGTTCTGCAAATATTTGAACACAATCTTGTGTTTGGATAGTATAAAGCTGAACAAGAAAGATTCACAATCAGAGATCCTAAACCCAGATATAGAGTGTACCATGCTGAAAGCTATTTAGTTCTAACACTCGTGTTAGAACTAAAGTGTTTTGGGGTGATTCTTTAGAGATCCCTAATTTCTCACATAGACATCATTAGATTCCTATACTGGGAGAAAAAATGTATGTTCTAATGGACTTCAAATGTGAAGAAGAAAATATGTTTTTTTTTTGTTATACTCAGTCTGTTGCCTTGCTTAAAGGTTTCTGGTCGGTAGAGGGTGGTGGTGATTGTCGCTTGACAAGCGCTTCAGCCATCAATGCATTTACAAAACAACAAGAGGTTATAATAACTGACATCTGAGCAGCGCCTACTTCTTCAGGGCAGATTGGAGGCAACAGTGAGTTGCTATTGGAAAGTGACAAGATGGGCTGAGGCTAGCGCGAGTAAAGGAATGAAGTTTGATGCTGCACTCGAACCATTTCTTCTAGACTTGTAAGTAAACAGCTGCTAATGCTAATGTTGTATCGATGTAGCGATAGCTAAACGTATAAATAGCTCCTTTAACCCCTGCTGTCATAAAGGCCAAATGTATGTACAGTATGATGGTATTGAACACAACATTGTTTTTAAATCCAAACTATAGGAAATGTAGTGATTAGAAGTATAGATTTTTAAGGCTGTGGACCCATTCTATTTTATTTACTGATTAGTGGTTAAATTCAGTTCATTTATGCAAGATCAAATTTTACAAAATGCTACTTGTAAAAAAAAATTGTGGAGTAGAAGTGTACAATAGAAATACTACAAAGTAGAAACATGTCAAAAAAATTGCACTTTAGTATATTACTTGAGTAAATGTGTCACAAACTTGAAAGTCAGTGGCCATGTGTTAGAGAACACGTGCGTGAAAGTCACAGTGATTTACTCACCTTTGCACACTTCTGTCACGGCTCACCTTAAGGTGGAGTCAACAGCACGTCTTAGAGACACCAGTGAAAGTTCAAAACAGTTCACCTGTATTAAGGCTCGGCCTGCAGAGGAGCAGTCAAGGCAAGGCGGGGCCTGAAATGACAGGAGAGTTAGAGTGAGTTGAATGAATGCATCTGAATGCTTGCAGCAGCGAAGACCAAAATATAACTTTCCATCTCTTTATTCAATATAGTATATAATAGTAATGTAGTCTTACATTCAGGGAGCTTTCTTAGAATCAATCTCAAAGTATAAAAAAACAAAAACACAAATACATTTTTATTCTTTTATTGTTGATTTGGTTGTGACTTATAATTTCCCACCTGGCCTGCATTTTGCAAGCATGGGCCCAAATATCCAAAGGCTATTTTACTTTTATTGCTGTAAATATCCTTCCAGAATCTGGACAATTAAAGCAGTATGTGCTTTGATTTGTGTACAATGAAACACCGGGCGAAGCCAAAGCAGCTCACTACAGAATGCTATGAGGGCGGCTACATATTTAATGACTTGGTCTTTAATTGAACATGCTGAGACGTTTTCAAATCCCCAAAGAGGTGGGAAATGAAGAGCTTAAAAGTGTGGAGCAGAGTGAAACTCTCTGCTATACTCTGACACTAGAAAGGATAATGCACTGTGATTAATTCACTTAACACTGCATAAACAAAAAAAAAAAAAAAGGGGGAAATACACAGGTTGGTGAAGCACATAATACAATATAGTGCAGTTTGTAGGATCTCTCAAATCCAGGCAGGAAGGGGTGGTATTTCATGTTGGATCAAAACATACATGATATGCATATTTCAGAGAACTCAGAGTTCTCACCCATGCATTACTGTTAAGAGCGATTCAAATCTGAATACTTCATGTGACGAAGTGATCCCATTTGAGAGACCGCTGCACATTTGGCTCAATGCAGCCGGAAGGTTCAGCTAGCATGAGCTGAACCTCAAAACAATCAATGAATAAAAGAACACTGGTGGCTTCGGTGAGAATGGGTGCTTTTAATTTCCCTGTCCAGATCAGCCTCTGCACCACAGTCAAGTTTTCAGCAGTCTATCAGCAATGCTGCCTGCTGAGGAGGCTCGTCACAGGGAGCTCTGTTGTCTCTCGCCCATCCTTGTGTACGATTGGAGAGCGACTGAAAAAAGGTTTTGTCAGCAGACAAAGAAACCTTTTAATCACAGATGTGGTCTCAAAAGAGAGCCGTGGCAGCAGGTTCATAATGTTCGGGTCGCTTCAGGTCCTCATCTAATATTCGTAAAGGTGGAAAACATTGTGAGCTGATTTTTGGGCTGAGCAAGGGAAATTAAATCTGTAATGCACGAGCAGTCTCGACAAGCATTCTTCATTTTGGCACAGACCCTCTTTTGAGAGCTGCACGGTTTCCATTTTTTTTTGTAGTGGTGCTGCTGTTGTGTGTCATTTTTGCATGATTTATCACCAGTGTGATTAGTGTTCACACGCACTGAGAGTGGTGTCAAGACTTGACTGGAAAAAAAGAAAAAAGAAAAATGAACTGAAATGTGCTCACTCCTTCGATATGTGACATTTATGCTAATTTAAAATAAAGATCCACATTTTTTGAGATACCAGCCTTTATTGAGTCTTTTACATTTTGCCCACCATTACTGATTTCAGTAGCAGTATTAATCTCACATTTGGCTGATATTGAGTTTGTTGTTTGATGAATACATGAGACCATCTGGGCATTGTTTTTCACAAGACATAATGGGCACAATATTTTACAGTGACATGGCAATGTCTTTGTAGGCCGCCCACCCTAAATTCATTCATCAATCTGGGCCCCTGTGTTTGATGACCGGGTGGCATTTGGTAAAGACTGAGTGCAGGTATGGTGACAGGCCTGTGATTGTCCCTTGGCATTATTTAGAACAGCAGGAGACTCGCAGATACATTGCACACACCTGAGAAAAGGTCACAGAGAAAAATGGAGAACAGTGGCAAATTGCCTCTCCATCCCATTACTGGTCTCGGTAACACCAATATGTTACCCAGTCTGCCACACTGGAGGGCCGACGTGAACTATGGGCTCTGACATAGGATGAGAACTTTGACTGTGGTACATTAATCTGGCTGAGGTGTTTTCCACTTGTCAAGAAAGCCTTTGTTTTAGCTCCTTGGGGGAATTAGGAACAGTAGGAGGGAATGAAATTATTTATACCACTTGTTTAATTTTTGATTATGTGATTATCTCACATCAGGGTCTGATTATATCGACAACTGTGGGTTTATAATGTTTGAGGTGACATTTATGAATATGAGTGCGGTGGGTTGGGTTTAAACCTTAAGGCTGCTTTTGTTTTTTTGCTTTCCAGTTAAGTAATTATGTCTGGTGCTTATTGTTTTTGCATTTCAATAATGCTTAAGCCGTTAATGGAAAACAAAAAGTATTATAAATGATTCACAACATTTAGCAATCACAAAAATGAATATCCCGTCTCAGTCATTCCTGAGGTTTGTGACTCAGCCATTCGTCTGGCCCATGAATGGACGACATCTCTTTATTTTTTAAAGAGTTCATTGAAGGCTGCAGATATGCACCATAATGATGAGATATTTTTACATTTATAACGGTCATATTTAACATACTCAAAAAACGTTCTGTAGATTAAATGTTTGTATAATGCAAAAACTTAACTTGTAAAGTTTTCTTGAGAATATACTGTATTGAAATTCTTCCTGTTGAGCTGCTCTCTGGCCAATCAGACAGTATTATATGCTTGTTGTTATTTTACTCATTACTACCACCCTGATATATCTAATCTCAATACGACACCTACCGTATTGCACATGTCACTTCCTGTTTTTTTCCCTTATGCAAATTGTTGTTCTTACTGTTTAACCCTCTCTGAAAAATCTGTGATTCTCAGCTATATAAATAAAATTGACTTAACATGACTGTGTATGTGTATGTATACCAATATTATTTTTCACCATTACAAATTAGTTATATTTGTCATTGTGTGCAAGCACTTTAGAAGTTTTCTGGACCATGTATTATTTTTATCATTTAGCTTGACAGAATCACTGTGCAGGTTTCATAAGTTTGTTAGAGACCTAGAGAACTAATGATGCATTGATTTTTTTCCCCCGCTGTTGAAAAATACTTTTCAGCCTGTAATCCCTGCCCTCTGGACTTTGAGGATACTTCAGATTCCTCTTCAACACTCCAGGGTCAACGACTACTCAACATCCCCTTTAACTCTGTTTTCAAATGCCCAGTTTTTTGGGTGCAAAAGTTAATGAAATACACCAACATGTTACCAGAGGAAGTCCATGGCACATTCCCAATCATGGACTTCTTGAATAAACACTAACCCACATTCAAGTCATCCTTAAGGATACTGCGATTTTGTGTAACTCAGCAAATCGGGCTTCCCATCAGCCTGATTTTTAATTCTTCTGTAGCGCTCCACTAAATTAACATGGCAGGAGCAATTTGGAGTGAGAGTGCTCTGCCTCATCATTCACCAAGGCATCAGAGCATCATTGGATGCATGTGTGTGTGTGTGTGTGTGTGTGTGTGTGTGTGTGTGTGTGTGTGTGTGTGTGTGTGTGTTTGGAGGTGTGAGGAGTGAGAGGGTAGTGTGTACCTCTGCGAGATCTCTGTGTTGTTTGCTTTGGTCTACAATCTGTTTTGAAAAGACTCCCGGCAAAGCCTCAAACGTTTAAGGCTGTGTTTCTCTGAGTGTCCAGGGCTCGTCGGGCACACAAAGCAAAAATCTGCCAGTTTAATGTGCTCACTGAACGGGAACATTGTGTTTGACTTCGGCTGTTCTTATCTGCCCCTTGGTAGTTTCCTTCTCACATTCTAATTTTCTTTCCACTGAAAGGCATTTTTGTTATTAAATTATTCAAATGAAGATTGCCATGGTATATGAAATAAACTTAAAGAGAATGGGTTAATATTCCACTTTGGGCAATAATGGCTGCTCACTATTTTCCACAATGAATATCATTTTAACCAATAGCCCTCAAACTGCCAAGCAGGGGGGGAAAAAAAAAACATGAATTCATGTGGGCACTTTTCCACACAACAGAGCTTAAAACTCTATGAAGAACATTTACCTCAGTATATCAGAGTTTGCTTTGTGTTGTCAGAATTACATAATGGGTATAGGACATTTCTATCATATAGTGCAAATTATTGTGTTCCACATATTTCTTAGTGCAGTTATGTTGTATTAGTTGCAGGTACAATTTGAGATGTTATTGGACAGTTATTTCACAAACACAGAGCCTCAACCAAACCCTACCACACTGAAACAACTTCACTCGTTCACTGACAGCATCAGAGTTTGCAGTAAATGGAAGTAGCACGTTTTTAGCCATATTTGCAAACTGTCTGTCTTTGAGTACCATCAAAGGTTTCTCTGGAAATTTGAATACATTTTTATGCTCAGAAACTAATATCTTACCATTGCAGTATATTGTAACTGAAATGAATTCAATACAAACTTGGAACAGCCAATCTGTCAGCCTATACCAGGTCTGGATTTGACATCACTTCAAGGCATAAAAGATGTTATCCATTCAGTCATTTGGAGGATCAGACAGCTTCATCTTGACTCATCTATTAGAGGTACCAACTCGTTATACTTTATATACCAAAAAGGTTTGCATTTCCTAGCTGGAATGTGAGGCAAATGAAATGATTTTCAGTCCCTCTGTAGAAAATGATATGACAGCCCTTCATTTCATATGATTTTTAAGTACTTCAGTTAAAGGTTGTTTTTTTTTTTTAAACAGCTACCTGTTGCTGCCCTTTGGATCTGTGAAGTTAGCTGTAATGAGCCAAAAATGTAAAAACGCAACAACAAAGCAGACATTTTGACAGGTTATTGCAACATCTGTGTTATAGAAAAGGAGAAAAAAAAGATTATCTAAGCTGATCAGAGAGATGAAACAATCCTGATGAAGTTATCCAACCTGATTATGATAAAGTCATATCCCTTTTTAATATATAACTTTGACACTGGGTACGTTGCACCTGACCACGGTCTCCTGGGGGTTTCACACTTGACAATGCTGCTGTGTACAATTTACCTCGGCTACAGCGGGTACAGCGGGTTTGTGGTTGGATGTGGTTCAAGTTTGAGACCGGAGACCAGGATTTGCATCCTGTGTTAGACCAGCAATGAATCTTTCCCTGAAATGAACAGATGCCAGGTACCCACCTTAACCACACCATAACTATACTGTATTGAAATCAAATCAAGATTCATCAATGTTATCATCATCAGTGTTCTGTTTGGCAAGAAGTTTGACAACTCCCATTGCAATAAAGCCAATGTTCTGCATTACTGTTCTGTCTCAGTGCCTTTGCAGGGAGTTTCACCTATTAAAAATCACTTCTGAATACCTCCAAAAAAAAAAAGAAAAGAAAAGACTGTTACTCATTTTTTACAACACTTCATCCCAGTGAAGCTGTAGAAAAATGTTAACTTTGCCCCAGCTGAAAGTGAGTTCAGGCCCCAGAGCGCTTCAACAATTAATTAGAAATTTCTAATGATGGAATCATAGTTATGAATAATCCATGTCTCAAACCGCAGGAGTTAGCATAGCCTTGATGAGGGAGATCAACAAGCAGGCTTACTGTAATTATTGTCCTTATTTCATTTATTTATTTTGCAGTCAATGCATATTAACCTTTGCTATCCACAGAACACCTTCTGATAAAAATCTGTTTGCACTGGCCTGAGTTCAAAGCTCAAGTCAAGCAAAAAATGTAAAGTTTAGCGAACAGTTTCTTCAGAGGCATTATACATTTCCTGTTTCTCCTTTTTCATCTCGCGTCTTCATAATCTATTGACGGGTGAAGTATTCCGTTGTGTTCTTCACAACGAATTTGATACTTCACATCAAATTCTTTTAAATCTAATCAAAATACCTTTTGTTTGTTTTCATCTACTTTTGGATCAGTAGGTTAATTTATCATAACAAGAGGACTTGAGTCTGTAGCCCCGCCATTTCAAATCAATGGATGTCAATGTCAGAAACATTAAATAGAACAACACTACATCACTACAGGGAACTGCTCCTTTCTTATTTTTATCCATTTTGTTTTTCACATTATAAGCTCTTTTATTGCATCATGGAGGGTTTTCATATTAGCATCACAGAAAGGATTACTGTTGTAGATTAGAGGCACTGAGTCATGTGTGGGTAGAACAGGTAAGCAGAAGCCGACGTGTTGCTATGGTGTTAGACTTGAAAGTACTCTTTATATTTCAAGATATCAGACTTGCGTGGGCAAAGTCTGTGCAGTTATCATCCATCCGACCTCCAAGCTCAAGTCACATTTCTCCATGCTTTATTTGATCTCAAATATGATGTCTCAGGAGAAATAGGAACAGTGTTTGCAGTAATAACTGTGAAAATGAGCCGAAATCAATGTTCTTTTCTACAGAAACAGATACAGTAACTGAAAGTGAAATATCATATGAATTATTATTTAAAAAAAAGGTCCTAATTGATGATGATGCTAATGATAGAAACCTCCTTTATTTAATGTTTTTACACCAACTGTATCAATCAATACAATCATTTAGCAATCAACTTTGCAAGATGCAATAGCAAATTTTTATCATGTAAAATTTCAGTTTAGTTTACTGTAAACATTCAGCAAAATTAAAGAGAAGAAACAACATTTCTGTAGGAGCAAATGCAGATAGCAATATTGTGTTGTGTTAAACATTATGTGTAACGACTTGAGAAGATCAAGACTTTGCCACTTAATTTATCCCTTGCAGAAATCCGAGTTTCTGTCGGAGTGAAATTTGACATTTCAATTCAAAGTTTATGTCAAAAGCTGCAACCTGGGAAGCTTTTCTACTGAAATAAACCCATGAAGCTTTCAAGAGTCAAAGCTGCCAAGTCAAAGTACAAAAATACTAAAATGGCAACATAAAACACACAATCTATCAAGATGATGTTCTTGCATTAGTTTATAAGCTGAGGAAGCATATTAAGGCTGAAGTTAGTTAATGTGTTACTTTCTGGCTCCTGCAGACACTTGCGTGTTTTAAACTTTATCCTTATATTAAGTCCACCAAAACAGCTAAGTAGAACTGTGGTCAAGCGGGCCCTTCAAGGGGTATCAGACGGACAACGCTGTAGGAACACAACACCAGCAGATGCATAACCCACTGCAGGATATTAAATCATATCATATCAATCATTTCCATAATAAGGTAAAGTGATTTAAATAATTTAAAACAATGAAATTAGATGTATGGTGAAGTGTGACCTGTTAGTGAGGGTGGGCCCTGGGCTGGCAGATGTAGTGGAGCTTGTTAAGTTACACTGCTAATGGAAACCTAACATATCCTACTGTTGCTGCTTCACATTAAAAGTTTTCCACCAGCAAACAAGCACAATTCTTTTATTGTGAAGAAATTAGGCTGTAGGAAACGTCTAAAACTGTACTCTTCAACAGGTCTGATCAACTGGAGATCAAATGCTCAAGTAGGCTATCTTTGACATTTCCTGTTGCTCCTTATAAACCTCTCAATCAAAAGGAGCACAGACTGTTTTAACATCCATACAGGGGAGCGTAAGGTCATACAGTGCTGCCATTTGCATCAAGATACATATTGATGTCATGCTTGTAATTGGAGAAAATATTTCTTTAAACCTGACTGTAACCATTAAGCAATATATTATGCATTGTTTTTGATTGCATAAATATATATCATAATATAAATAAAGTTAATATTTATGTTTAGTGTAAACTTTTCCTTAAACTTAACATTTCCTTTGACCAAAATCGTATTTCAACAATAAATTATAGAAAAATATACAAAAATCCTGAATGTTAAGAGTATAACGGACTTCAAATATTACCAGAGAGCAACAAATGTACGTATGTATGTCACATAGTATAACTAAATCTGTACTATAAATCGAAATGGAAAAACAAATCTGGTTAATAAGCAAGTTTATTGTGGTTGTGGCTGAAAAGTTGGTATAGAACCATTTTTGCTCAGTCCTCCTTCATATTTGGACTCTTGTTATTTGTTACTTTAGGCCAGTTTGCCACAAGACAAATAGACCTTTTAGTTATTTATGAATGGTTTTTTACTGATTTCTATTTTTTGTCGATTTCAGGAAAAAACTGCTTTGAAAATAAGTTATAGTGATTAAATGGGGTCCCTTGTTCGTTTTAGGTATTAGCAAGTCATATGATAACATAAAATTTCAATCACATAAAAGTGCAGTCTGTAATAGTATTTATGAAATATGATTGCTGATACATATAGTTACATAATTTGTCATGAAAATGACCCTATGGGGGAAAGTTTACACACTGCAATACCATCTTTGACCACTGGGGGGAAATCTTAAATACACCACTTTTGTTCCCTTCAAGGAAACTACTATCAACAGGCGGTTCTCTCTGATTCTAATGTTGTGTGTGTACAGCGAAAACTCACACACACACACACACACACTCACACGACGATACACAACATCAATACACACATACACTTCAACCTCCCTTGTTGTCTTCGGACAGGCAACCCAGTGGTTTAAATCGACCAGCTGATGTACAGTATGTGTACATTAAAGTCCCATCCAAACAATTTTCAAAGCAAAATGTGATCCATCTCAGTTCCCAAATGTTTGCCCTCTTCCGCCTCGAAGCTCTGTGTGCTTGCAAATATTTTTAAGAGTCAGTACCTGAGAATGTATCGACCCTTCTGACTGGATTCAACTGTTTGGTTTCCCAACTGATAAGAGAAAATGTGAACTGAAAACAAGAGTGTAGATGTAAATGAAAGTGATGAAGGTTGTTTGATGGAATGCTATTTGACAAAATAAATGGTAATATCTTAGATTTGTAGATAAGTAAATCAGAGTTAATAGTAGTGTTAGTTTAGGTAGATGTGTTCCTATTAGATTATATTGTACATGAGATGAGTAATAATTATATCATATAGATTATAACATGTAGAATGGAAAGGAAACTGTAGGCTACATAAACTGGAGCTGAATCAGGAGCACAGGGAAGCAAGCCAATGCTTCATTGTTGGTCGTGGTGGATGTGGAAATTCAAAGTATGAGCATATTTGAACATATGTGCGAAATTATAAAAGTGAACTGCATCAAAGGTGAATACACTGCAGCACAATACTGTAGTTCCCCTCTCACTCTAACTGATTGGCTGCTACCTATACTATATTCTTCAAAACGTCTCTCCCTGCACACTGCTGCTGTTCCTCAAAGTCTGATCTTGACATGATCTAAATTAAAATGATTTTCACCTGTCTTTAAACTCCAGCCACCAGCTCCAGAGTCATTATCTAACTCAAACACTTCTGTAACGGCTGAAATGTCAGTTGAAAACCTTGTTCCATTGTCTGACTGAAAGTTGCTTCCTGTGAATGCGATGTAGTTTTATTATGTTGCCGCCTGTATATTACACAAGGACTTAATTCATAAAAGCTGTTTAGCTATTGTGTGTAGATGTTCTGAACATGATGAGTGTGTTATTGACCACATTGCATGTTAAGAGTTCAAATGAACAGAGGCACTGAAGATTAACAATGGTATAAAAGGCAGGAATTGCTGGTAAACCAGGTGTGCACAAAAGCGCAGCCCTCCTCATGTTAGTTTAAGTATGGATGCATCCTAATAAACTCTTAAGCACTCACCATGATTAGCTATTGCATAACCTGAAACAGTGCCAAAGGGTTAAAGCCTAGTTTTAATGTGGTTCAGGCATTACTGGGCTTCAGTCTTGGGCTTATTCCAAAAGGACAATTTAAGAGAATTACTGTAGGCACATCAAGTTGTCAAGATACCCATTCCATCAATGAAAGCCTGAAGAAACATTGTATTGCTGAAGAGAAAATGCATCCCACACACGTGGCCTTTGTTAATTTGCCACATGTATAAATGAACTCTCTTCAACTGAAACAGGGAAGCTTAATGACTGTCACAGTGTATACATTGTCCTAAGGTTAGCCTATTGTATGCAGCTGCATATGGTGTTTTTCTTTTGTGTTTTTGATCAGTGAAGTGTAGACTGTGTGGGCCGACTGCGCCGGAATTAACCATGACATAGTAACAGTGGTCTCTTGCTTTGATTTGAGTAAATTTATAAAGAGCACAATAGTTTTTTATTTGGAAGAGGTGAGAAGAATGCGTTGTTCATGTGTCTTCCTACAGCTTACATATGTTTGTGTGCATCTGCCGTCATGATTATATTTAATATGAGATGGAAAAGCCAAGAAATATGGCAGTGAAAGCACTGAGAGACCTTTTGTTCAGCTTGTTTTTGAAAGGTTTTAGAGTGGTGTTCACTTTTGCAGAAATCCTTAAATGAACCATCAATCGTAGGCGATTAAATGCAGTAATTAACAATTTTAAAGCAAAACAAGACATTTTAATGACTTTACAGATTTAGGTTTATTGTCTGTGCTTTTGAGACGAAATAATTTAAATTCAGAGATATTTTTTTTGCATGTATATAGCTTAACTGCAGGCTCACAATATACATTTTATATGTAGAATTAAATTAAATATAAGGGTTAAAAGGTTACAAGGGGTTTGGGTTTGGATGGCTAAATTCATGTTGTATGTTTTTACCACAGATGCCAGTTGTTCTTGGAAGATATTTCCAACCATTTATTAAAAAAAATATTGGTTTACATGGCATCAAAGTCACTTATTAAAGACAATGGGTCTGTCAATGCTTTAAAAAAAAAAAAAAATTTTTTTAAGAATTGCATGACTGCTTTAACTCAATGTCCTGAAAAATATCTGATAATACTCACAGTACAACAGCTAGAGGATTGAAACTGTAGATGTTTATTTCTGGCTTATTACCAGCATTGTTTCACACTCGCAGAAAATACACTGACGACTTTCATGTACACAAAGTCTCTGTCTGTGTTTGCAGACCCCAGTCTCTCCTACCGTGTAACAAGAACTAATAAAAAAAACTAATTGTGTGCTCATAGTGCTGTGGAAAGGTGATCTATCATTGCAAAAAGAGGGAGAAAGTGAATATTCTAAATATTACTGTTTCATCTGGATTACAACAGATGCACAGTGAGAGGCTAAACCTCAAATATTACACAGAGCTGCAGAAATGATTTTGATGAACAAACGATGTCTGGACTGATCAGAGAGTTCATGAAAATCTACTAAACATGGGATGTTGGCACTGTCATGACTTCATTTTTGCCAAACTTTGATGATAGCTGTTGATATTGGTTCAACACCATCAAAGCATATTTTTCATAATTTTTTTTTTTTTTTTGTGAGGTTCCTCTGGATCATCCTTAGAGCTCAGAGAATGATTGGAAAACTGTAGCTTAAAGGGGCTATTTGTAAGTTTTTTCAAATGTGGTTTCTTGTTGGGAGTGAGTGGTGGGGATTGTTGCTTGACAAGAGCTTCAGCCATCATTGTGTTTACAAGACTAGAGGTTATGATAGGCCCTCTGAGCAGTGCTACGTCTTCAGGGCAGATTGGAGGCTACAGTGACTCGCCATCAGATAGCAATAGCAAAATTTGCAAATAGCCTGTAGTTCCTTTAAAAGTCTCATGTACAGTACATTTAAAGGAGAACTGCATTTACAAGTGTCGATGAGTATAGCTGTGTCCCAATTCAGTGGCCACATCCCTCGAAGGCTGCATTTGAAGACTTATTGCGTCACAGTGATGCATCCTTCTTTTCCTGCGGATGGATCCCTTGTGGCCAAGATTCATTGTGCGCTGTTAATGAAAATAATATGGCCACAAAAAACACCGCCAGAGAGCCTGAGGATTACAAGTATTACAAGTATTGTGTTTCAGCTCAGTTCAACAGCTAGCAGTACAACTGTTAAAACCACAGACCTTGGAACCTTAAGTGTTTGTGAAAAAAAAGCTAAGAGTTGTCAAGGTTTCTAGGCGACGGAAGCTGTGCTTTGCGATGGTCAGACCGCCTCATTTCGGTTTGGCCATCGCGCTCTACGATGGCTAGGAAGGCTACAAAGACCACACCTTTGTAGACTGCGTCCTCTAAAGGATGCAGCCCCTGAATTGAGATACAGACTGCATATGTGGAAAAAGTTGAAAAGATATCTGGTTCTTTTCCATCAACCCTTTTTTAAAAGAGCAGTGAGACCAACAATGACCAACTATATACTTCATGTTTAGTGAGATTTCTACCTTAACATACAAATATCCAAATAAAGATGTAACATGTTCTTTTGAAGGCCTGTGAGAGAAAGTTTGGGCTGCAGTCTACCTCTGCCTGCTTGCTCGTAACGTCCTTTTAAAAGACCCCCTCATTTCTTGCCAAAGAACATACACAAGCAGCGAGGTTACATCGATACAGAAAGGCAAATATCAGGAAAAGGTGGCCTTCAGTCTTTTCAATACACGAGTCACTGTGCCTGACCCCCGTACTGTGTTCAAGATTATGTAACTGCTACAAAAGGTGATACTGTAAGATTTGACAGAACTCTGAGATAGCCTTCACTTCTTTCCTCTCCTTGGTTTTCCTGCGAGTTTGTTGTTACATGTAGACTGAATCCTCTGGTTTCAGTTAAAAGCGAAAAGTTAACATGTGGGAGTGCTTCATTTGTCTGCATTAGTGTTGCCTTTGTTCTTCATTAAGAGAGCCCGGCCTGACCTGCTGTCCTCTCAGAAATTCTGGCCTGAGTTGATGGACACGGACTGAGCATAAATATTCAAGCTCTGTGGCACCATCTGTGCTGCCACATTAGAAACAGCATTATCATTTCACAAAACAAATGCCACACCTACTTGTGATAGAATTATAATATTGTTTTTGCAGCTTCAACAACACAAGTGTACCATTATTCAAACAAAGCAGAGAGAGATAGAGCGGAGATTCACAATGGGTCACTTTTACGATTATTTTCCAAAACAATCACTGACATTCAATTCAATCCAATGGATGAAACTGAAATCATAAAAGATCAACATTAGCCCATAATTTTCTACAGAGGAAACATTATTGAATGTTATGTTATGTTGTCTAAGATATCATTTCCTCTCTGATTTCATTTTAAACTGTGTTTCAACTTTGCTCTTCTGCGTTGTGAATATGTAAGAAGTATTCATATTCATTATTGAATGTTTCTAATGTGGTCTAGTGTGTTTACTGAAGCAGCTTAGTTCTTTTGACTGCCACTGAATATAATCATCAGTGGAAAAACGGCACATAAGTGTTTTTTAATTAAAGTCTCTTTCTTAGAAATGCCTGAGGCAGCCTCTAATCTCAAAGCTGCATGTTGTTGAAAACAGGGATATGTTATTTTCAGGTCAAAATTAAATTCTGTGCAAAGGTTGCTATCAGAATCAAAGACCTGCAAAACGGATGTCACTTCTTCATGTTTTCAATTTGGAATTCTTTTTTTTTCCTAAGATGCAAGAAAGAAAAACATCTGAAGTTGTGTGATGTCTTTACTACTGAGTGCAGAACTCGATGGAGCTTTTTATGTCTAGCTGCTGTCTGGCTGCTTCACTTCCTCAACAGGATTCACCTCTCCATTACAACCAGTTTTACTTTTTCTTGTAGAGTAAAAAGTTAACGGAGTGCTATAGAGGTACCTGAAACGTGTCCTGTGGTAGAAAATACTGTAATGAAGAGAGAGCAATGTCTGCTTTTAACTTTAGTTAAATATTTAGTTTGGCAATTTCAGCATTTGAATAGAGTTAAATATTTAGTTTAGAAAACCCCTTAATTTGGGATTTAGTGAAATATTTAGTTCAGTAAAACTCTATGTGTACGATTCAGTTAAATATTCATTTTCAGAAAACTTAACATGTAATATAGTGGTTCCCAACCTGTGGGCCGGGCCCACTGATGGGCCGTGAAGGGATTGCAAGTGGGCCGACAAAATTTTGGTAAAAATGTGTATAAATTATATTTTTTAAATGTTTTATAATTAAATGATTTTTAAAAACATTAAAACTGTTCAAAAACATTGTTCTCTTATTAAAGCCTATCACTGTGATAAGCCAGTGATAGGAACTCTTATGTTGTTGCCGCTGGAACACATTGGATACTTGTTAACTATCTCAGTCTGTTTGTGCGGTAAATGAAACATCCATGGCAAAAACTAAAATTGATTGCAGGTTAGCAACACGAAGAATTTAGAGGAAAGGGAGTCAAGAGTCAGATGGTGAAATGACAGGGGCGAGCTCTTTCAAACAAAAAGAAAAATTGAGCTTCCCTTGCTTTCAGTTCAATCCTAGATGTTCAATCATTACGTGAATAAAAATTGTTCTAATGACGCAATATTTGACCTCTGTATTGTTACGTGGTCAGATGTGGGCCGCCAACATTTTTTACATTTTTCAAGTAAGCCGTTAGTTGGAAAAAGTTGGGAACCACTGATTTATCATTTAGTCATATATTTACTTTGGGATCAACTCTTGCCATATGAAAAAATGCATTTTCACAGATTTTTAAACCAAATTCACTCAGACTTTTCTTCTGTAAAATGTCATTTTTGATTACAAAACAAATGGGGGCAGGCATGACAAATCCCCTGACTGAATCAGCAAACACATTATTGGAGGAGAGGTTTGACTTAGACCTGTCATTTGAGACATTTTGTTGAAACTCAGTCCTCCCCCAAAAAATAAAGAATAAAAACAGCGTTAGTTGCTGTTTCTACAACAAACTATGCTATGCAAACAGAATAATGCATGTTCCTTCTTTTACGAATCAAATAGAACCAAGAGCAAGAGCAAAAAGCAAGAACCAATTTCTTGCAAACACAGGTGGAGTGCGCGATTTAAAAAAGAATAGGTTTTAAATTAAGTAAAGAAGATGGTGGACGTGCAGGTCTACAACCCTAAAATCCCTGAGACCAAATCAGAGCAGAGTTTATCAGGGAGGGCAGAGAGGGGGAGAGTGTGGCAGTGGAGCTTGTAGGGTTGGATGAGGTCAGCGAGTCAGGTACGTCCAAGACCATGTGGGGATTTGAAGACGGCCATGTCCAAAAGCTGCATATTGGACAGGGAGCCAGTGTCAGAGCCGTGCTGTGGGGTGAGGTGTTCACAGGATCAGAGTGTACAGGTGAACACACTGAAAGTTTTGGCCATGCTACTACCTGAGTAGATGTGAACAGAATAGTGGTATTTATGTACCGGAAGCCTGCACTGGGTTACTGCTACACTGAAGCAGAAGAGTACATCATGTGCCCTCGATTTAGAAATAATAAGTTTACTGTGTCAATGAATATCTTTCATTAAGAGATTAAGTTGTTTTTTTTTCTTTTTAGTGTAGGCTGGCAACATTCAAATATTTGACACAAAAGGAGGAACCTTGGCAGTTCTAGCAAATACCAAAAGCTGCAGACCACTTCAGATCTGAATTTGGCTGGTACATGCAGAATATAAATTAAGCTCTCGCTGCACAGACCTCTGCATCATCTTTTCTTACTGTTTACTGGAGAAAACATTATTAGGAACAGCCCAGAGGAGAGTTATTTGTAACAATACACCCATAGGAGGGAGGAGGGCGTTTCGGCAACTTAGACTGACTAAAAAAAAAAAAAACAATCAACATACCAATCAAGCCACTTCTTAGAAACTACTATAGCACACCTTAAGTAATGTGAAGGTTATAAGTCAGAATGAACTTGATGTAAAAAAGGAAGAATGAGTCACTCAAAAAAGGATTCCACTTGAAAGCCACAAAACCTTTCACTATAGAGGAAGTGCAGGTGTGTATCTTCTTATTGTGTTTACAAGCTTTTCTGCTCTGTATCAGCTTGGTGGCATCTTTCTCTCTCAGTAGCACAAAGTGACATCGTTAATGTTCACTAATTCTAATTTAGACACACAAATATTTGGGCAACTGTGTACTTTAGAGACACTGGGAGCTATAAGGCAGTCTAATTTAAATAAAGTTTCCATAACTCCAGTGGCCAGGGAAAACATGAGACGTGATTTACAGCCTGTGGAGACGAGGAGAGAAACCACAGCACTGGTTCAGTCAAAAGCACACATTGTAAAATGTGCTCTTTGTTTCCTACTCCAGGAGGAATAGGAAATAATATCACAATGTAATAATATGTCACAGTGAAAATTCACTATTATCACAATTTCCCTTTTGATGTATCAACTTTTATTCAATGCTGAGAACTGTTCCCTCTCAATGACTCTGATTTCAAACCATGACACCATCTTTCCTTAATTTTCCCAGGGAAAATTACATCTGCTTATTTGGCAGATGCTTTTATCCAAAGTGACTTACAAGTCAGTATTCAGTTCAATATTATATAGATAATAATAGATTATAGATAATAAGACTCAAGCGGCAACCTCTGGGGCTGAAAAATTAAGCAAACATGGAAGCGCCAAAACTGCAGTTCCTGGAATGACCATTCGGGGCTGGCCCCAAAAGGGAGTCCCCCATAGACTCCCATGTTGAAATGTGACAGGTGACAGGTGGGTGTGTGTGTCCTTGCCACAAACCGTCATGCACCGAAGCCTCGGCTCCACACGCGCCCCACCTTTTTGTCCATTTTCTGATTAGTTTAGCGGAGTCAAGCACTGCCAAGATGGAGACGGCGGAGCAGCTCACTCTTAGCTTCACAACCGCTCTAACCTATGGGTGACATTACTGAGGCTATGGCCATCTTTATATACAGTCTACAGGTTGACTGCATCTAGCCATTTAAAGTTCAGTTCTACTGACACACACAAACTGTGAGTCTGGTTCAGTTTCATGGCTCTCAGTTCCCATCATGTTAAACCCTAGATAAGCGTTTCCAACAAGTTACC
The DNA here is from genome assembly GCF_021018895.1 of Seriola aureovittata. NCBI lineage: Eukaryota > Metazoa > Chordata > Actinopteri > Carangiformes > Carangidae > Seriola > Seriola aureovittata. The sequence continues at coordinate 9,660,148 of NC_079380.1, forward strand.
TTACAGTTACCTTAGAAAGAGGCAAAGTTAACAAGTGGCTGGTAAAGTAATACGAGAAACAACCTAAATACCAAGATGTGTTTCTGAGAACTTGGTTGGTTTTTCCTAAAACCTTCTCTAGGAGACGAGGATGAAGCAACTGTCACTGTGACAATAACTAAAGCATGTTAACAAGAAGATGCAGAGTGAATCAAAATTTAATAAAACACACAAGAATCCCACAGCACCACAGAAAGTCCTCTTATCATCATAAATTCGTTTTTACAAAAGTAGAACTGATACAGCAGCTATTTTTATTTCTACTAATAACTTTTTACTCCCCGTTTGCTAGCTCAGCTTCAAATAGGTCACAGACTTCCCAAGGATGTTGAGGACTAACAAAATGATTGCACTGAGTGATTGTTTGTGTTTTTTTTTTTTTTTTACTCCTGACTGAACATCTGATAAGAACTCTGCGCCGTGAACGGCTCAGTTCGACAAATGAAACACGCTGAAAAATGTGCTCATCGCTTTGTAACACGGGGTGAATGCTAATTGAGCAAAGTTTATCATGATGATGAATTTAAATGACAACAATATCTTTTTGTCATGAAATTATCATTTCAAATGCCTTCCTATTCAAGTACCCCTCTCACCTTCATGACCTCCCCCAAAGAGTGAAAATGTCCTCTGAATTTTAAACAAGCAATATGAAGTTCCTTGATGTGAAAAGGTCACAAGGTCTCGATTTTCATTTAGCCTTCGAGACTGTCAGCGACTATCGTGTTATTATTAGCGAGCTAACTTTCAAGGTTTAGCGGGAGTTCAGTCCAGACCGCTGAAGCCTCAACGCTGATGACATTAAACTTCCCGGTGTCAACTTTAAGTATTCATTGAAATGTACAATCTATTTTGAATGGAATGAAAATGCCATCTGTGCAACAAACATTCATGATTTATTGATGTTAAAAAAAAAATAAAAAAAATGCAGGATATAACACAGACCTGAGCCTTTGAAGATCGCAATCACATCCCATATTTTTCACTCCATCTGCTATGTTGATTTGCCAGCTTTCACACACTGACTTGTTTTTTTTCTGCATACACTTTGTTTGTGCAATTCTAAACTTTTGCAAAAGTAATATCTTTCTCTGGTACAGAGTGGACATGGAAGCCTGTCTGTTGTGAGCCTGTTTTCTTTCTGAACCCATGGACAGAAAAAAAAAAACATAAACATCACTGCCAGCAGCAAATTTCACTAATAATGTAAATTCAGTACCTAATTGGCAGCACACCAGCTGTTTCTCATCAAAATAATGAGTCTGTTTTTCTTTTATGAGGGAAATTATCTATGTTCTTTGGACGCTGGAAGCTCAGCCTCAGTTTTCATGTGTGTCCTGACTCCACCGCGACAGCCTGAGGTTTCCAGATAGAGATCCAGTCTGAACCTGCCTAATGTTGCCAGCAGCCTGAAAAGAGAGAGGGAGGCTTTTTACCACCAACAGGCACCTCAGCTGACTGATCCATTTCCTGCCTTTGTTGGTCAAGACAATATAGACCCCCTTCACAAGTCATCCACCATGTCTTCATCCTCCTTAATGGCTTGCTGCACAGTTTGATTGTATGTAGATGAGGGAGCCTGATGAAGTCAGTTTTTGTGCACTTGCATAACCGCAGGGTCTTAGATCCGCCACTTAAGTGCGAATTATTAATGATTTCTGGGACTCCAACTCTTACATATGCACTGGGCGACATAAAAGGTTAATAGGTATTTTATTTTCTCGGTCCAAAGGAAGGCAGACACCAGTGGTCTGAATGCAATTCTTGCCGGGTATTAAATAAAAGAGCCTCCTGGCATCATGCTTTAAAGATTGAACGATAGCCATTCAGTAACACTAATGAATTGCTGATGGCTGATTTAATGAGACTGCCTCAACTTGTAATGTATCTGAGAGCGAAGACATCCAGCTTCTAATTAAGTTCTTGTTTGATTTTAATGAGTAAACATTCAAAAAGTGTCATTGATCAATATCTGCTTGCTGCTCATAAGAGCTCGCAAGTTTCTTCAGATTTTACATGGAAATGTCAAGAACCAAACAATTGCTAATTATCACGATGGTAATGTCATTAGCTCTGCAGGTATTTAGTCATAAAACAAATTACTGGAAAGATTAAAATTTGGACGTGATAATGGCGCTAAATGATGGGTCACAAGATCACAAAAGTTATTACTGTTCATCTTGAAGGGCACGAGAACATGTGTGCAAAAAATCATGGAAATCCATCCAGCAGTTGCTGAGATATTTCTCTCACAAACACTGAATTCAGTAAGATTCATCCTCTGGGGACCATGAATGTCTGTTTCATCCAATCCATCCAATAGTTGTTGAAACATTTCAGTCTGGACCAATGCGGTTGGGCTGACTGACCAGCATTCCCATTCATAGAGCATGGATAGGAACAATTCACATTTAGCTAAATCAGCGAAATGTTCGAAAGAAAGAAATTTTGAAATTTTGAGCATTACTCACACATACAGCACACACTGTGCTCACTCACATATACACCCATAAAAATATGAAACACATGTAAAACACTTTGGAGACTTGCAGCGAACGCAAAGCTTACTGTCACTCTCAGCGAGTTTTTAGAGAGCTCTCTGGGGTAATTTTCCTGCACAGCACGAGACGATATTGTAAAGTGATTGCACAGGTTGCATGCGATGCTGTAAGTTGAGAGACGTGTCGCAGAAGGTTCACAGCCTGTGCGGTGATAAACAGTCACTGCATATGTTGCTCCATCTTTTCCCTTTTTTTGGCCTCCCTTTGATTTCTAGACTCCCCACATACTGTGCATGTGAGTCATAGACACTTCTGATTTGTTTGCATGAACATTTGACATATGTTCATGTACGTCACGGCTTCCCCTAGAACTGCACTCACATTTTCTAACATTGATGTAATTCACTCCATAGGTCAATGAAACTGAACATGCTCATGCATAAGACAAACATATATTGTTGCTTAATTTATGGTGGTTTGTCCTGCTTGTGCACCTCATTATTATTAATTGCATACTGTTATTGATTACTTGCACAGGAGCATAATCTACATAATGCCGGTATTGTTGTGATTCATAGAAAAAAAGATGCAGAAGAAGACTTTTAATATGATATACTAGGCTATTTATTTACAGGAGTCACCTCCCTCAAAACCAGGAAGGGCATCCGCTGCCAAACCTAGACCAAATCAAATATGCGGATGGTGATCCACTGTGCCGACACCTCATGGGAGCAGCTGACAGCCAACCACGACAACAACATACTGAGCTATTTGTTTATCTGGTCTGGACAACTACTCTACTTTAGCTGCTCATGTCACCGGTCTAATTCAGTGAGCCACAAAGTAATAATAGCATAACTTTAAATTCACAAAACTGCTGCTTCCTCATTATGTGACTTCAGCCACCAGAGTTTAACTACTGTGCATGTCGCTGTCATGATGTGTAGGTTTCTAGCTCCACCGGAAACAGAAATTGTTTTTTTTTCTCGTGTTTCCAGAAAGGATGAGAATGTGATTCGTTCGATTGAGCTGCCCATTACATGTTACAGTCATTTTAAGTTATTCTTTCATAATCACATCACATTTGCAGTGGACTGTACAACCGCTCTGACTTCCTTGTCTGTGGAGCCCAGTGTGACAGACCATTTCATACTCGTCCTCAAAACTGAAGAGATCAGCCAATTACAGAAACGATCATACTGTCGATATTACATGGATCTCATTACCGAGCTGCCTTTTAAACCTTATATGACACAGACCGTGTGACTATAATTCAAATTCTACAACTTCAACATTGATATTAATCCTCTTTATAATAATTACAGACACCATGGTTGATGATGAAAGAGAAAAAAACTTGCTGAGTACAATACACTAAAGGGTGTTACATTTACATCCCAGTAACGAGAACTCGCAACACCTCATGGTGGATGCGTAGGTAACCTTGAGTAAACCTGCATAATGTCTCCTATAGCTGGGTTGTTCAAATTCTACTGGGCCATACCGTGGGACTCATAAATGACTATACTGAATATTGAAGTGAAGGTGACCCCAACTTGGATGGAGTTATAACATAGTGATTCCTGCATTTTTAGACTGATATAAATGAATGGGTGGCTGTTTTGAATGCTCCCTAATGCATTTATTACTGAAAAGTTCATTCTGATTATTTTAATTTTGCCTACATACTGTAATGACAAAAGAAGTCTAGTGTATATCGACTACAAAAAGAAAAGGGGGCTAAAAAAATGCTTAATCAATACTTTCATTTTGATGCAGTTTGTCTCAACATCACAACTCTAGAGACACATTTTTACCAGTAACAGCTAAGCAATAACTTCATTTATTATCTTTTTTGTTAAAGTTAATCCGCCCCACATGTCTCAGTAGTTTGACAAACAGTAACACAATAAATATGAATGCAAGCTGCAATCACATTTTGCCAGGAGACGTAGCCAACAGTCTGTTTGGAATAATTATCTTTGCACTTTTTGTATAGGCAGCTAAATAAATAGTTGTGTTTAACTTGTATCAGGCCTTATTCACAGGTAATGTCAGTGCCAGTGACAGTCAGACTTACTCGCATGACAGCTGAAGACATCGGCTCAATCAGCTGCTGCGAGGGGATTAATGATGTTTGTGCTGCTCGTTGGGGTGTTTTTCTTTACAGTTCTGAGCAAACTTCGGGATGGAAGTGGATGTTTTATATATTTGTGATTGTATATTTGCTTTAGGAAACAAAGGGAATTACTGCGGTTACTGAAGTTTTCATTTAGCAAACTGAGCAGGATCAAATCATGCCTGTAAGTTTTGCACTGTAAATAAAATCCGGGGGACAGAGTCCTGTGTGAGGCAACCAGCTGCTCGCTCATTTGCACTCAGGTTTTTTTTAATAAATCCTTTAATGAGAATTTTTTTCATTTAGTGTGACATAGCATAACCAAATTCTCTAAGGCATCCTCTGAAACTTCCATTTAATTTAATGCCCAAGCTGTTACGGATTTGACGTTCAAAAAAAAAAAAACAACGAAACAGGGAGGAAAACTTGAAAGGTAACAGAGAAAATTGTACAATTGAAAATGAAATCATGTAGCCTCCTAAAGAGACTCCAGTAATTTGCATAATAATGAATACTCATGTGTTATTGTGCAGTCCGGTACATGCTGTTTAACTGCACTAAGAGTTTGAAATGGTTTGTTTCTGGGCTTTGAAACTCTCGCTGTACAGCTGATGACTCTGCACTGAGCAGAATGACAGGGAAATAATGAAAAACCATCTCTCTCACATCAGAGTTCTCCATGAATTCATTTGAACACATCTGTTCCCCTGGAGTGTCATCAAGTGATGCAGCTGTAAAATATGTTGGAGCGACATTTGTTAATGGGGAAGAGCACAAATGGCGAACATTACCCATCAGCCACCATTTATTTGGGAATAAAATGGGCTTATTTGTGTACTCAGTCAGTTTTCTCTGCTCAGGGGACAACTGAAATGATATCCTAGCAGCGGAAACAATAAATCGAAAGTGTACCTAAATGCTGAATAGCTGAATAAAAACCACTCATCTAATTTATCAATTAAAAAACACGCTTTGCCTGCCCATATGCCCGCCATTTGCATGTCTGTTATTCACTGTGTTGGCGAACAAGTGTTTTTTGCCCTTCACCTGAATGAAATATTCAGCAGGGAGCTTCACTGACACACAAACACACACTCACACTCTCTCTCTCTCTCTCTCTCACACATACACGCACACACACTGAGGTGGCGGAACACAAGTTAGTGTTAGCTTTGGGTGGGCAACAAGCAGACATCTTCATCTCCAGTGGTCTGAGTCACCGGGGTCGTCATTGCTATGCTCTGACCCACTCCAGGCCGCAGAGACACCTGAATCATTTTAATGGTTTCATCATATGGAGCCTCAGACACACGAGGAAGGATTACTGTGATTGCATCTGTCCCGCTCCAGTGATATCAGTCTGTGTGGCGGCATCACGGGGTCACGCAAGTCTGTGATTGAAGAAACCACTGCAACATTTTAACAAACCTACAAAAACATGACTGTAGTCTGGAGAGAGAGAAAAGTCTTTTTTTTTTGTAAAGTAATTTCAGATTATTTTTTTTTGTCTCCCCTGATAAGCAATTGAAAAGCAATTTCATGTTGAGAGTTGGGGGTAATATCTCACTTGAATCATATTTAGGTCAAAAATATCTGAGAAATGGATCTCATCTAAAACTGAGTTTTATAGCTCAGAATGTCACTGGTACAATACCGTATCTGGACAAATCAGGCGTGAATTCCTCTGATGAAGTTTTCCATACATGTCTGTGCAGTAAAAAACAGTAGCTACAGCTAGAAGTCAGTTAGCTCAATTTAGCATCTTCAGGGCTGAGCTTTAGAGGTGCTGATTGATAGACTGGTTTGGTTACCAATGGACAGACCTGGGCTAGCTGTTTCCAGTGTTTTTGCTAAGCTACGCTAACCAACATCTGGCTAAATATATGTCCAAAATTGTAAACTTTTCTTTTGAATCATATATATGTATAATTAAAGTAGAAAGGCATGGTTACATACACAGGATAAAACAGGGCTTTATGTTGTATTTGCTGAAGGAGCCAGTGGGCTTTTCAGCTGACTGCCTCCATATGCTGCATGCCTCACACGTGAAAGCTGCAGGCCGGAAACGAGGCAGGAGCTGTTCTCAGCGGCCCTTCCTACATGCTGCTTCTGTCTCTGTGGCTCTTGGGTTTGCCTTTGTGAGACCAAACTTATACAGCATTAACACTCTTCCTCTGTTTCACACAAAGTCCTTCATGTACACGTACCACAGTCTATGGCAAAAACAATGGCAAAACAATATTCATTCACCCCTGAAACTCTGAGTCAGAACAAACCTTATCCTCAGTCTCTTTTCCAGATCTGCGCTGGGAAAAATATGTTACTATTTCAATGTGATGGAACAGGCAACTTGCTTTTGCCAACAGCAGATTATTCATTGGATCATTACAGCAATACCAGCTGCTGCCCTTATACTTGCTGATTTGCGTATTCGACACCTCTGTAAACACTGCAAGCGGTAGTATTCATAACTCTTCCTGGCAGAGTGAATAGTACCAGTGAGTTACAGCGATGTTTAAAATCTACAGTAATTATTAAAAACGCTGCTTTCGCAGGCTTAAAGTAGCTGCGTTTTGATTTCTCCACATCCAGCCTTTCATGAAGCCTAGAAGAGACGTTTGGATTTATTTTTCCTTTGGCTTCTGTGGTCTCCTTTAAGGGACCCCCACCAGTGCTGTAGTCACTTGATTCAAAGTGTTTCCCTCCGAGAGCTGCTCTTTCAGAAAGTGATGTGTGATTATCTCCGCTAGTCACAATCCTAATCAAAATAAAGTTCAGACATACCGCGGCGTGAGCATTGTGTGGGACGGCACAGATGCTTCGGATGGTGAGAATCAGGTGTTACTCCTATTCTGCTGCGAACAAACAACCTGATGTGCAAGAAGTGAAGGGAACATTGAAAGTTTTATGTTAGGTATGAGGCCCGAGAGTCCTTCTCTGGGATTTTATTTAAACTTTTAGGAGCAACATAGGAGTATCTGTCCAACTACTGCTATGTTTTAACACTGCTCAGTGTCTCTGTGCAGGTTCTCAGAGACACCAGCAGAGTATTATAGCGGGAGAGACTGTCGGACAGTAAATACCTCCGAAAATAATCCAGGGTAAAACAATTGGGACCTGAGAAGTTATCAATATTTCATGACACTATCAACAAAATATTAACATAATGGAAGTGTGTGTGTATAGTCCAACACACACACACAGACAGACAGACAGACAGACACAGACACACACACACACACACAATCTTCTGTGTCAATATATGACTACAGTAATTCATTTATAGATTCAAAAAGGTTCATATAAGTGCACGATCCTCACAGGGATGGTGGTCCGTTTAAATTCCTGAGCTTTTTACTGATATTTGGAGTATATTATGCAACAGCAGCTCAAATCTCTCTTGCATAAACTCCCTATTCTTTTTGACTGCCACAGCCTTCATGCTAATGTCACAGATCAGTAACTGGAACTATCTATAAACCCCGCAGAGCTCTCTGTGGCAGCTCAGTGTTTGTATATCCTTGTGGTGACGGAGGCCTGAGCGGCCAGATGACAATTAGCAGCTTGTGCTGTACACGGCTCATGCATGACTTGACACTAACTGAATTTGATTGTAAGCAGCAGTATCATGTTTGCTCAGGATGGGGGAGATAAAGCTTCATTGGAGTTTTGGTTGCGGCAAAAAGTTAACATTCGCTATAATCATTTTACTGCACAATAGATCACTAATTTATAAAACAAGTTTCTTGAATTCCGTATTCTAGTTTAATTAAGCAGCCCCGCAGGCCTGAAGCCATTTGATTTCTTCAAATTAAAGCAAAGAGCTTTGTTAAAAGGTCCACACACAGAATACTGAAAACCCCTTTTTCTCCAAAAACTCTCCCGTGTAAAAACTTGGCAACCCAGGAAAAAGGCACAACTAATGGTTGTTTTCAATAATTTGTATGCCCAGACCAGTAAAGGCGTTATGCTTCCGCACAGAATAAGACTGAATGCACATGAGTGTAGATTGCTGCTGCATCAGTAATTACTTTTTCATTCTCGAACATTCAGTCAAAACCATCCTTTTGACACTGAGAGTTTACTGGTGCAGTGGTTAGCTCTGTCGCCCCACAACAAGAGTGTTATGGGTTTTAACCTAATGGTCGATCAGGGCCTCTTTCTTTGTGGTTGCCAGTTTGCATATTCTCCTGTACACGCATGCGTTTCCTTTGGGTGCGGGTTAGATTAATTGGCGACTCAATTGCCCAGTGTGAATGTGATTGTCATTGTTTTGTCTGTGGCTGATGTTGAAAAGTGAGAAAAATGTCCTTTCCTCACAACTTCCTCTTGACCTAAATGGAAAACATCATGAGGTCAACGAAAGATGTGAAGAATAATTTATAAGGATTTATAGGAAAAGGCAACCACGGTGCTGAGAGAATCTGACTGGATCCGACACTTATTCTAGGCTTAAATACAGTGACAAACTCAGTGCTATAGGCCTACAATTCAAGTAAGGCTTCCTGTCTCAAACAGAATCACACCCCTAAGAAAGGATCTTTTCAGCTTATAGGGGAACATTCAACCACCAATCAATCATAGGAGGTAACAACAAAAACAAGGACCGAAAGTTTAGCCAGTAAAATAATAATTAAATGAAAGTAAGGAACTGAGCAGGATGTGACAATAAATCATATTTTCCTGGCATGGACGCTTTTGAACTTTTTTATACATTTGTTAAGTATAGAAAAAAAATTTTTTTAATGCATTCCACAATGGGAGGGGATTTAATGAAACAATATTTAACTAAAATTCAATATGCTTCAGTGTGCTTGTTCTTTGAGATGACTCCTAACTGGATCTGAAAGAGAAGAAATCTATATTTATAGATTTTGATCTCAGCCAAACATGCAAAGATTTCCATAAGTTTTTAATCATGCCAGAAGCGTAAAACAGATGCTGTGTTGTCTACATTTCTGTAGGGTCTGTTGTGGTGAAACTGCAATGGTGCATCAGTTTAAATGTTGCTGACGCAAGGTACTGTGGGACGGCATTATTATTTTTATTATTATTATTACTATTACAGCTCTTATTGTGTCTGACACTTCCTAAGTTAGGAACCTACCTAAGCAAAAAAGACTATTCGACTGCAGCCTGGTTCTAAGTGTAAGCCCTGTGATTGACTGGCAACCTGTCCAGGCTGTATGCCACAACTCTCAAGGATAAGCAGGCATAGCTAAAGGATAATGGATGGAAATTATGCAAATTTGAATATCAATAATAAGCAGTGTTCGTTCTGCTGATGTGAGATATTTTAACAGCATCCCTGTGTTCATTTTGCAAACTGGTAATTTAAAATGAACAAAGTTATTACAAATAATGTACAATATAATATGGGTTCATGAATAAAATCCTGTGTTAATGAGCAGTAATTAACATGTCACACTAATAAGCTTATGAGGGATTTTGCGTCATGTCAAAACCTGGATGAAAATTTTAACTGAGAGTGAAGCCGTGCCCGACTGTCAACTTCCCAGAAATGAGTGTACGAATGTGTGCGTGTTCATACGTGCCTGAATGTGTGTGTGACATGCTTTTATTGCTTTATAGCTTCAATAACAGCACCTGCAATAATAGCTGAACATATGCCTGCTGTGTGTGAGTGCACTTCACTTGCCCCCCTCTCACCTTCACAGATGCAGTGGCATTCAAAAGAGTGAAGCACTTTTACCCCGAGTTTATCAAAACAATCCCTTTCCCTGCGCCATCTGTCAGAAAACACAGACCAGCTCACAACCTTTAACCCTCCTCTTTTTATTCAAGCAAGTCTGCAGAGCAGTAATGAAAAGTTTTACAGGAACTGAGGCAAGTATTTCTCTAAACACTTTCCAACCTCCACTGATCATACACTTCACAATCTGCTCTGCTTTTCTCACCGTTACGTGAGCTAGGGAATCATTTAAACAACACGATGTAGGCGGATGTCCTTTTGTCGGTATGCACAGCATCTGTGTGGGCTGCCTGCTGGGCTCAGCTCTCTTATGGATAGGGCACTGGAAGGCCCAGGCTCCCTGGCTGCAGTCAGACAGATGCAGACTGGTGGGCGCCTCATTGCTTACTGCCTGCAGACAGACACACAAGCAGCAGCTAGAAAAACACACCGGTTTGTTACGACTGGAAGAGCGATGTGGTTATACAGTCCATGCGTGCCTCAGTCCACGTCCCTGGTCTCTGAACCCACCATCAGTCTGTTTACATCCCATAACATGAGTCAGATGTTGTGAATGAAAAAACTAAATTGTGTAGGATGAGGAATGTTTCATCAGGATTATTATTATTATTGCCATTATGGATTTGTTTGTGGTGTGTACTAATTTAGCTTCAAAAAACTACACATACAGAAAGGAAGGAGGGTTAAAGGAATGGTTTGTCATTTTGGGAAATGTGCTTATCGCTCTAGAGAATTAAACGAAAAGATTACTATTGCTCTGTATGGTAAATATGAAGCTCCAGCCAGCAGCCTGTTAGCTTTGCCTAAAGACTGAAAACAGGAGAAACCAACTGTCCATTGTGCAACCACTCGTAAAACTTCACCATGTCATTAGTAAACGTTGGTTTTTGCTAAGATTAAACAAACAAGTTCTATCCATCCATTTTCTACCGCTTATCCTCTAGTAGGGTCGCGGGGGGGCTGGAGCCTATCCCAGCATCTTTTCAGGTGAGAGGCGGGGTACACCCTGGACAGGTCGCCAGTCCATCGCAGGGCAAACACATAGAGACAGACAACCATTCACACTCACAGCCACACCTATGGTCAATTTAGAGTATCCCATAAGCCTAGTCCCCATTTTGCATGTCTTTGGACTGTGGGAGGAAGCCGGAGTACCCGGAGAGAACCCACACTGGCACGGGGAGAACATGCAAACTCCACACAGAAAGATCCCACGGCCGAGCCGGAACCTTCTTGCTGTGAGGCGACAGCGCAAACCACTGCACCACCGTGCAGCTAACAAACAAGTTGCAGTGTGTTAATTATGCTATGCTAAGCTATCCGGCTGCTGATGGTAGCTTCATATTTAGCATACAGATATTAAAGTGGTATTGATCTTCTCCTTGGCAAGAGAGTAAACAAACATATTTCCCGAAAAGCAGAATGATTCCTTTACTACTATGAAATAAAGCTGCTCATTAAAATACTCAGTCAGCCACACAGCATGCATTATGTTGATGGGACACCAACACAGACAAAAGAAGAAGATAAAGTACTACAAAACTTTTACCAGATACTTTTTCCAGTAACATTTCTGGTTCAATCAAACTGCATGGCAAGTTGTTTATATTGCTTTGCAACTGAATTATAACAGTTGTTGGATATACACATATATAGCTAAATGTGTGGGTGAGTCTGACTGTGATTTTCTGTTTGTATGTTGTGCATACTTCAAGTAATAAGTGGGTGGATGGATGGATGGATGGATGCAGCGTGGTTGAGCAGTGGTCAGTGTAAAAGATAATTTTACATCAACTAAACATTAAAGCAAAGCAAATCTTTGTCAGCATGAACCCTTAATGATGGCTGAATCAGTATTGATGAGAGTGCCATGTAGTTTTTTCTGGGAATATTATTCATGTGTTATGAATGTATTTTTAGCTCAGAAAGTTAATGTGAAGGTGTCAGCAGTTTTTTTTTTTTTTTTTGTACAAACGCAGCATTTTCCTGCAAAATATGAGTCTGACATAAAGTATGAGCTAATATTAGCAGGCCTGCCTTTGTATTAGGTCCCATAATTACTACTAAAGAAGATTATAAAGAACCTGAATGAGCACCATCCTTCACGACTCAGAGGTTTTCCTCATCTGCATCTCTATTGGTATACTGCACGTCTCTACTGTCAAGTTGAGATGTTTCTTAAGACATTTCAAATGATGAAAGATGGCATCAGTTCCACAAGATGAATAATTAACTAGTTATTTTTACCTCTCTGGGGCATGAAGCGGCTGCCAGTACGTGTGCAGACAGGTGAGAGGATTGCTGACTGTATAAACGATGGCATTGAGTCAGAGGATCTCATGGTTTCACAGGCATGCAGCCAAGCTTGTTAATAAAAGGTCCTAGTAGGGGTTTGCTCTGCATTCAGAGTACTCTCAAATTTGAATAATTCAAATACAGAGGTATTGTACAGTTTGTCCTACACCCTGTGCCGCTGTTCTTGTATATAAAGTCATTATTGGGGAGAAATCTAAGAAAATGTTCCTCATTGTTGGGTTCTTAAAAAAGCACTCACTCCCTCACTTATTGGCAAACTTATTGGCATCAACTTGACGGATAAGGTTATGTTATGATACTCAAATGAAATCAGTCAATCCAAGTAACAGCGCTGTACTTGTTGACAATAGATAAATTGAGCCTAGGAGGCTGAACAAGCCTCTGAATCATGCATGTGGTACAATCCTCGCCAGTACTACGTGTAAAATATAGGTACAGCAGTATTTCCTATTTCTTGCCCCCAAGCTAATGGATAGAGAAGGAGTAGTAGGTAAAAAAAAATTATCAAAGCAAGCACTCAGGCACTTAGCCAATTTTAATTATATATGTCTTACATTCCCTGTCAAAATAATCCCACTGTGCATTCCCTGTAAGTGTATCAATACGAGCTGGACACTATTTACAGACATGGAGCTCCATTCCCTTGGTGGGGGGGGGGGGGGGGGGCAACCCTAAACCTAAACCAGAGTAGCTGGGAGAGCTGAAAGCACCAGCATCAGGTATTTTCAGCCTTTCTTCCATCTAAACCATAAATAAATCTCGTTCATTCCAGAGTCACGAGGTACAAGCTGCATGTCACAGCTGTTGGAATAACCGTGCCTCTTTTGTAAGGCTTTTAGTGTAGGTGGTGTGTTTATCCCACCGGTCACGCTGAGGCAGCCACCATGGGGCCTCGGCCATCCTCTCTGAGTGTTGGCTGAGTTTGCCCACGCTCTGCTCTCCACTGCGAGCTGTCTGTCTCTCACGGTGCCCGAGCTGTCAAATATCTTCACAGGAAACATAGAGGAGGAGGGGGCGCCGAGAGGGGACATAATTTTCACTAAATTACAGAGCAAGTATGACCCTCACACTATTTTTCTTTTTTCTGGCTCTTGGGGAAATTATGAGGTAAGTCTGACACCTTGACTGCTGGATGATGAGTGTCGACACAGGCAAAGCAGAGAGACAATAAACTTCACCGAGGGTAATACCTTGGCTTAAGCGACATTTCACTACCCCTGCAGAGCCACTGATAAGAAGATAAAATCTCAAATTGGTCTCCTTGTCTTAGTCGACAGGTGATTGATATTTCAGCGAAACAAAAGAAGTTTCAAAACCAGCTGAACCCAAACCGGCGTGAATGAAAACAAATCCCTCACTCAGGGACGAGTGCAAGTCCATCTCAGATGCCATTTAAAACTTTGGGGGACCTATAGCACGATATATGAGATGATTTATTATCTCGGTTTATCTTTGCTGACTAAATATTTAAATGAATGCAAATGGTACTCCCACAAAGGCTCATGGCTTGGGATCTGTGTCGTAACCTAGTCCCACTCAGTGCTCTACCTAGTGTTTATGCAAATGATTCAGAGTTAGTTTGCTTACTGCACTTCTTTGGTTAGTGCAGTGCAGGTTAAACTGGTGCCTACATGCATATTTTCTCTCCCTTTTATTGCTCTGATTTGTCTTTCTGTCGCTGCTTGTTATTGTCCACTGAGTCGAATTTCATATAAAGCCATTAGAGCAACTACAAAGGCTTCCATAATCTCTCATGGAATTATATACTTTATATTGTATATTGCATATTAGATATTGGACTGTTGGTCAGTGTGACAGCCCCAGGGCCACTACCAGGGCTTGTGTGTGTGTGTGTGTGTTGTGTTGCTGCTGTGTCGTGTTCTGTGTTCATGCAGGTTCCTGGGTGGATGGAGCTGATGAAGCCATCAGGGAAGTGGAGGCAGCTGGCCACTGTCCTCCACCTGGATTATATATATAAGACCTGAGGAGGCTCCCTCTTTGCGCTTCATCATCTTCTGTTGGAGTTTTGATTTTCTGTTTAGTTCATTTAGTATTTATTTTGTTAGTCTGGCCCTAGGTCCATCTGCCAATTTCCTTTGTAGAATTTGCCATTTTTCTTATCGTTGTTAAACAACACTCATTTCTGTTCAATAAACCTTCCTTTGTTTTAGTTACACCCATGCGCGCTTAAGCTTATTTGCTATGGTTTCAGAGCCGGGCCATAACAATCAGACAAAGCAAGACATCTGAGGTTGTTAATTTGAGTTCTAGGTAATTATGATGGACATTTCTCACTTTTTTCTTATGACAATAAATAAACAATGAATGGACTAGCCAAGAAAATAACCAGCTGATTGATCCTTAATGAAAATGCTCATCAGTTGAAGCCGTATATAAAATTGTTAAAATTACCTCCACCTTCTGCAAATGCTGCTTGAACATGAATGCATCACTTATAATATACTATTAGTGGGGTACTTTTACTTAAATACCATTTCAAATGCAGGGCATGTACGTTTAGAATGTTTACAGTATGGCATTGTAAAAGACTTCCTCTACCACTGCTAATATTTGTATTCAGATGTGCACGTGTGTGACAACATCATATTTATGGATTCTTCGAAGAAAATAAATAAATAAATAAATATATATATATTTACTATATCACCAAGTAACTCCATTTTGTCATTGGGTCACTGTTTATTATTCTACCAGGATCAGCTGACTGCTCTTTACTATGCTGTCATTCATTTCATTTTGTCCTTGGTTTAATCTTACCTCTGTATTTGTCGTCTGTAAACAGGGATGACAACAGAGAAGACGGGAACAATAGCAGAGAGACATTAATGCCAAGACATGTGCAGTCCCTTCACACCGCTGCAACACTCCATCTGTTCATCATGTCTGTGTGTTGCTATGAAGACAATAACAAGGTATGTAAGTAGGGCTGTTAAATGGCAACAAGCACCTCTGAGTGCAGCTCCCTATTTCTCGCACATAACATCATTGGTGAAGCAGAGCTGCCCGTCGCACTGCTTCACCAGTAAGATGGATCTCCTGCACTTCACTGACAGCACATATTCCATTATATCAACCAGCAGTCACCGTCTCCTCCCTTGAATCACTGCCAGCACTGGTACTTGCCTCAGCACCAAATTGGCTTAGCCAGTAAATGAAGGATTTGAATAATACATTCCACCTATCTGTCTCCTTTTCTTCTCCACCCGGACTGACTGGACTTCATTTAGTGACATTATAATCTTTCCACTTGCAGCAGTTTCTCCAGATTTACATGGCGCAATAGCAGTCTCCTCTGAAGCAAAACAAGTCAAAGTCTGATAACAAAAGCGGTATTGCTGTCATGTTTGTCTTTTAAAATTGCCTATTACACTTAAGTATTTAAAAACCTAAATTTCAGTTATATGTAGATGTTCTTAACTTGATTTAAATTTCTAAAACCAGTGGTACCACCACAGAGTTTTAGACAAGCCACAGGTAATCAAATCAGTTCCTGAGCAATACCAAAGCCTGCATCTACAACCTAACCTAACCACTTCAATGGTTAGAATTACCATTGAAGTTTTATGGAGGCTAAAATATTTATCATTGTTTCTGGAATCTCAAGGACAGATTCTTGAGTTTAATTTAGTATTTTTTTTTCTTCACAATAGCTCAGATAGATTCGAATTAAAATATGCATTTGTATTAAACTTAAATAGTCAATATGTAAATACGGGATATGTGTGAAAAAGTTAAAGAAAAAAGGAAATAAGATGCATATCAATGAAAGATTTGTTTGTTGTTTTGAATGCAATATTCAGACTTTGCTCAGCCATTCGTGAAATAGTAGACTGGAAAATCAGAGACACAATAATTGAGACTAATGTTTGATTTTAGCATTTGCTGAGGTGAAGTAATAAAATGTAGCTTAAAGCATGTGTACACTGTTGTGAAGTGACAAATTCAATGCTGCGCTTGCTTGTCGGGAAGGGACAATCAGGTTGAATGTAATGCTCAGCTTCGAGTTAAAACCCCTGAAAACATCAGTTTAGCTGGAAAAGTGGTAAAGCCGCTCAAATGCAAAGTGACAGAATAACTAGAGTGTTAAATATTACAATGTAAACACACATACTGCCACCTTGGATTGTATGCAAAGCCTGTTTGTTACATATGGTATCACCTTGTACCAAAACACAAACTAGATTTCTTGATTTTCTCAAAACCCACAAACCTGCTACATCAATAAACCCAGCAGCAGGGTGAGAAGAAGCCACTGCATTACACATTATACAGTCCCCTATATAGTATATATACTTACCTCAACTGTGCATTATAAATCATTAGTATATTATGAACAAAGGCACCTCATTCCATTGGGAATCAAAGCTCATACCTGGACAACATTAAAGCAACTGTGCCCTCCAGGTAAATTCAGCTGGGAAGGTTCATTCTAAAAGCCCATCCCACCTGCTGCACTCTGCAGAGTCCTCATGTCACATCTGAATAAAAAATAAACAAGACAAAGAGCCAATAAAAAAAAAGGCCTTCTCCAATATATCATAAGTAATATTTAGTGTGTTAGGATTCAGAATCAAAGCAGAAACATTGTCATTTGTCAAAATTCATGTAGCTTTAGCTGCTCAAAAGAAGAATAAGACCATTGGTTCTTCCTTATTCTGCCAGCTGTGGGCCCTCATATCTTCCAACCTGTATTTTGTGAATTCAAGGTGGTGTGCAGTGACGAGCGCAGAGGGCCGTCGGTGTCTGTAAGGGGTCACATTTCAGGTTCGCCCCGGGGTTGTGAAGATATTAGAGAGCCTGATACAGTGTGTCTGTCATTCAGAGTGCTGCAGCTGCAGTGCTGTGACTTCCTGGGCCGGGCTGTCTATGTCCACATTTCGCAGCTCCAATGTGACTGCTGCAATGAGACAAGACATTGCAGCATCTGTGCCAAGTCCTCACACAACCACTTGCTCCCTCTCAGAGAAGAGCATCTGCAGCCTGGCTGCCGCTTCCCGACTTGCTCGGGTCATCCCCAAGACTACGTCATTACAGAGGACATCAGGCTGCACTCTCCATAAATTAAATCTGGAACTGCATTTACACAGGGACAGACGATCTGGCTTTAACCCTTGAGGCACACATCAGATTTAGCCACAGCTACCATTTTCTATATTTTTTCTGCTCCTCTTGCACTGATCCCATTCAAGCAGGGGTTCCATCAACCTTGCCATGACTTCGACTGCAGGTTTGACCATGTTGTGATCACATCTGTGTGATAACCTTTGCGTGATTTTGTAAATAAACAGAGTGAAGAAACAGTTGGGTAACCACAAATTCAAATACACCTACATTTAAACATATTAACATCTCCTGTTTCTTTTAAGCACCGTCCTCTATCACACTGAGCGGGCGCAGGTGCATATGGGTGGGAATTTGTATTCTGGAGGTTCTTGCATTTAATAATTTATCATTGATATGTATTGATTTACTATCACAGGGACCAAGGCCTGACCTCTTCAGTGAAGTATGGTCTACTTCAATAGCTACCCTGTCTCCTCCCTTTCCCTACGCCTCCTACATTTAACCCTGAAATTTACAGACAAGTGCAAACACAATGTGCTCCTTTTTTCTTTTTTTTTGTACTTGTCCATTTATGTTACTGTGCCTGTGTGCTGTCATGACACATGCCTGTAAACATGCATTAAGACTTAAGACTGAAATCATACTGACTACAGTATAAAGACGCCATTTTTCAGAAACAATCTGTAGACACATTCATTTCTTTTAATTAGAACATCACATAGTCACACCAAATAGTATTAAACGGACATATTAACAACTTCTTTTGAATATTAAGGAGCCCCCTGCTGGTCGGACCAATGGACCTTTGTGCGAGGAGGAAAAAAAAAGAAAAAGATCTCCTTTCATGCAATACCAAATTGAACACACCCCCAACTCGACTGTGAAATTGAGCAATTCAAAAGCATTTCCAGCGCGGCGCTGCAGCCCATATTCAGAGGAGGGGGGGGGGGGGGGGGGGGGGGGGGGGGGAGGAAAGTTTGCTCATAGAGAAGCTGCTCAAGCCCCAAAGCCCCATGTATGTGACGTCGCTGACACTTCTCAGTCGCACTGTCTTCATTAACGTGACAATATTTTGCCTTTGTTGTTGTTGTTGTTTTTTTGTTTTTTTCTTCTCTACGAGACACTGACGACCATGCGTTTTTCACTTCAGCCGCTGGAGTTGGCATAAACCCTCCCGGCATCCGTGTTGAACCCGCCACCATTTATAGCCTCGCGGTGACAAACAATCTTATTATGAGATTTAAACTTTGCCTCGGCTAGACAGGAGGATCAACATGCGCTCCTCTCGCACTTACTCCCCACAGCTTCCCCAACTGATACAGTAGATACCTACCTACCTGCCTACCTACCTACCTAACCTACCCGCCTCCTTTGACTGTGGTTAAACGCCGGTGTCAGCTCTCGGTGTAATAGAAAAAGCCAAGCAGGGCTCCGGGTCTGTTCAGCATACATAAAGGCGAGCGCTGAGAGGAGCTCAGCCCTGAATTAAATCACTCACCGCTAAATGGATCTTTGAGACTCTATCTCGACGCAGTCAGCCGCCGCTTTGTGCGCCTTCAAACCGAAAACAGAAAACTGGGATTCTTTTTATTTCTACTATTATTATTATTACTTTTTTTTTTTTTTTTGACAATCTGACAGAAAAAAATCTCCCGTCTCTTTGAAAATGTCTCGTGTTCGTGGTGACATACAGTAAGCTGCCAGCTTTGTATCGGGAAGAGGCTCTTGCTCCGCGATCGTCAAGCAGGTAAGCTGGCACAGTGTTGCTGGATTTTACACTTTAATGTCGCAGAGTTTTACGCACAGCATACTGTATCCTACTTTATGTCTTTTGGATCCGCCTATAGCTGTCTTTAGGCGCTACGCTTTAAGGATTGAATATTAATGTTGGACTGTTGTGCTCTTGCAAAAATCTAAATGTTACTAAGTGAATACAAACGTTAGAAAACGCACAGCTGAACTTGCAGAAGTCGGTGCTTTTAGCTTCTGTTTCTGTGAGACCTTTTCCAAGCTGTCACGTCCTGTGAGCGGGACATGGAGGCACTTTTATCGCCTCGACTGCGATTCATGTGCGTGTGCTTGTGTGTGTGTGTGTGTGTGTGTGTGTGTGTGTGTGTGTGTGTTGCAAATAGTCTTTTAAGTTGAAGTTTTATCAATGTGAATATTCATTTACCTAAACAGTGGTGCGTTTTTATGACAGAATAGATTTTGCGTTTGTAATGCCGTGCAAACCCTCCACCTGATACAGCTCCAGTGAAAGTACTGTGGGCACTTCGCAACTGTAGACCTCCGGTATAACACCGCCCGCGTGAGATGTGCCTTCAGCACCACGGACAGCTCCCCGGCCGCTCTCCACTGAACCTGCAACGGCTCAACTTCATTTCACCTCTTTCTTCCACACACATACAACTTACATTAATTCACGTTCAAATGAGAACTAAACGCTAATGAGAAGGGTAGCTATTACTTATTACATCATTTTGATTTTAAACACAAATTAATAATAATAATAATAATTAAAAAAAAGAAGCTTTTTCTACTACACCACCAGGCCTACTCAGCCTACACAGTCACAGAATGACTGCCAGTTTCATCAAACTGCCCATCAAGCTAAAAGGACGCTCCACCATATCAAACCTTGCATTAAGTCATGATTCAGACAGTTTAAAGCACAAATATTAAATGATTAGTGCTCTGCATGGCCAGAAACTATTATGTTGTCATTACACAGGCTTGTGCTTACAACGCAGTGGCCCTGTGCAGTCTCACAAAGATTAGCTGAGGATTTTGCAGCATCTGAGCCATCTGTCTGGGAAATACATACTACAAACTGCATGCTAGACATGAATCTGATTTTAACTGCACAAGGATTGATTCAAATGAATCGACTTTTTCTTTTCTTTTTTCTTTTTAAGTCAGTACAGTCTAAATTTTCAAAAATGTTTAGTAGCCAGCTCTGAAGTGTTTCACACAAATGAAGAGTGAATTCTCTGTGTGAGAAAGAGGAGGAGGTGGTGGTGGTAGCAGTTGGGTGGGTGGGTGGGTGGGTGGAGGGAAAAGAGAGAGGGAGGAGGGGTCAGTCTGTAGTCCAAAGCATAGGGGTTGAAAAAATGCTGAAAGAATGCCAGGTTTAATATAACCTACACCTGCGGTCACAGCCAAAGAAATGACAAGCCTATAGGAACAATTCTGTGGCTTTCCACTCAGCTGCACTATGGACGTAGGTGTGGGAGTGCTGTATCATCTCTGTTCTGGCTAAATAATGTGTTACTGCCTTGGTGACATTTAAAGCTGGAAAGCATTTTGAATGTAAAGCTCAAACAATCTGTTTTATGCCACCGAGCTGCAAGTATTCTGTTAAT
This sequence comes from Seriola aureovittata, assembly GCF_021018895.1. Taxonomy (NCBI): domain Eukaryota; kingdom Metazoa; phylum Chordata; class Actinopteri; order Carangiformes; family Carangidae; genus Seriola; species Seriola aureovittata. The sequence continues at coordinate 9,681,283 of NC_079380.1, forward strand.
TGTCAGCGCGTGCCCTCGTTCCAGTCATTTCAAACCGAAGATCAGCCCCAGCTCAGCCTTTTACCATCAATGTGAATCACATATCTTCCAACTTTTAATGTCTACAGTTACAACTGTTTGAAAACATCTCCGTTTTGCTGCTGTTGCTAAAGCTGTCTCTTGCATTAGCCTTCACATCTCCCTTTTCCTGTCCCCGTCTCCCTTATCTTGATTATGCAGCTGGATGATTGAGTCAGCTTTTTTGTATGCAAGTTGCCTTAGCTTGGTTCTTTGTGGAGGAGTGAGAGGGAGAGAGAGAGAGAAAGAGAGAAAGAGAGAGAGAGAGAGAGAGAGAGAGAGAGAGAGAGAGATCGTGCTGAGGATACTGAGAGAGAATTACAGCTTCTCATGACGGCGAGGAGTGGAAAAGACGAGGCCGCCCTGTACGATAAATTGCTGTTTGAGAGAGACAGATATCCTGGGGGGACAGCGGTTTTGGAAATGTGACCAACCTTTCTAAATGGAAATGGCAGCGCACATTATGGTTTTCCACAGCTCTATACCGAGGACGATTTAAATTGATGCATCCAAAACTCTTTGTTACCAAGTTTCTCTGATATAAACCTATTGTCTGACTTGACTGACGCACGTTATACAGTGAGTGTACACATATTCATGCAGGGTTATGGAGAGGACTGTACAGAACACGATATACAGTTTAAAGCACAAAAAAAAATCCTGGAATTGAAACTGACATCCGCAGTTTGAGTCTAGTTGGGAACTTTGATTAGATATCATTGCTCTCTTTCTCTCCCCATGTTTCCTGTTGCTTTCTACTACAAACTAAAGACATGAAATCATCTTTTAATCTATCCTGCAGCACTAACACAGGATAGATACAGTCAGCAGAAAGTACTCATGGGTGGATATGGGTGCGCTGAGGTGCTTATGCTTATAAATATGTCGTTTGCTGTGTCAGTAAAAAAAAAAAAAAAAAAAAGTTTATTTTCTCACACTAATGTCACGTTGTTGAAAAGTTACCGAGGCTTGGCCAACTGCACGATCAAGCAGCGCTGCTCTGGTTGTATGGTTAACAATGTGTAAAGTGTAATCAAAGGGACCAGTCAGGGTTTGCAGACAGAGCTGTGAAACATATGGCACAACAGCATGGCATATATCAGCTGTACAGCTCTCCACAACCGTAAAAATTCAAACGGCAATATGCTGTGCTGCGAGTAGTGTGTGGCATTTTACAAGAGCTGTTGCACCACCTCAGTCTGAAGTGTCCCATGTGACACTCAGCTGTTTAAAAACAAAAAAAAAAGGAGGAATGGGCTCTTTTTCCTCAGTTGTGAAGAATGGTAAGGTCATGAAATTAGTCACAGGGGGGAAACCAAAGAGAGGAAGAGAAAAAAATGTAATTTCTTCCGTATTAAGTGCTAGATGTCTGGACTAAAGAGGAAAAAAAGACCATATAAAGTAGTTTAGTTATAGTTACACACTTATTTGTGGTCCCATTTTTTCAGCAATAGCTATTAAATATATTTACAATCTGTAATTACCTCGTCATATATGTTTTTTTTTCAATGTTAATGGTGGGGGGCTCCATTCTTGGGTTGGATTAAAACTCATCATGAGGGATACACAGGAAATGATGCACACTTTTAATCCAGCATTACTGCTTCTCATGTTATCTCATTAATAACAGTCTCACTGTTCACTGAGTTGAATTAAGATACTGGCACTGTTTCACATCAAACACAATCAACTGGCAGAACGCGCGCTGGCGTTTTTGTCGCAAAGCACTCACGAGAATCCAAGCCAAGTTGAAATGATTTGACTGAATTCTTCATTAGAACGACACCAGTTTGTTTGTCAACAGATACAGTTGCTCTTCTGTGGTGCGGCTGAAAAAATGTTTGCTCCACAAGTGTTTGCGGCAGGACTGAACAGCACTAACTATTACCATAGACTGTAAATAAAGATGGACGTAGCCTCTGTGGTGTCCCACAGGTTTCTGAAGAGCGGTTTTGAAGCTCAGAGTGGGCTGCTCCTCTGGCAGCATCTTGGCAGTGCCTGACTCTGCCAAACCCTTGGCAAATCCCGAAATGGCCAAGGAGGTGGGCAAGTGTTGAGTGCCGGTTTGTGGCGAGCATACGCTCACCCACCTTTCACCCAAAGCAACATGCCCTAAAATATTCTGAACTTTAAGCCTTCATAAAATCTAAATATAATCTGAATCTGAAATATATATAAAAATTCAGCCGCTGTACAGTCATCTGGGGGGAAATTAGCTATAGAGACCAAAATTGTTCTTTTGTAACACGCTGTGACGCGCTATGACGCGCTATGACTGTACAACTCGCTTTTGGAGACAGCCTCTAGTGGCCATTCGAGGGACTGCAGTTTTTGGCACATCAATGTTGACATTTTTAGGCCCCAGAGGTTGCCGCTTGACTGTTACTATCACCAAATCAAGCCTGCCTGACATCCTAAGGATCACAACTTAAATGAAAATGTCAAATTATATAACATTTAAAAGAACGGATGAGTTACATCATCATATTTCAATAGGAAAGACCTTCGATTCATGAATCACAAAAGGTTAACCTTCATTGGTTTGTTTGTTTGATAATGTGGTCGCTACCCACAGTTATGAGCCACTTATTATCTTAGATTTGAAAACATATGGCAATGGAAGAATTATAACTGTAGGAACACACTGTGCTTTGAATCTTTATTTCTCAACATTTCAAATTCAGTTTTACAGTAGCAGGACTTGTGTAGAGTACTTGATGAAGGACAGGCCCATCAATGACACTGTCAGAGCTGCGCCGCAGGACAAGAGACATGAAAAGGAAATGTTATTGACAGTAACTTAACATTCAGGAAAGAAAGGCAATTGGTTGTGGATTTCCAATATCTAATAGAGGCTGTAACTAGCAGATAAGACTGAAAATACAAAAAGTGCTGCAAAAATGCAGCTGCCCTTGGCCACATTTTACTCAGCTGCTGCAAAACAAAGATGCACCTTTGCAGAGATGATATCTCTTAGAATACATGCAAAAATAAAACATTAGCACAATTCACCTTGAATCAGCAGCTCATGAGTCATTATCTGCACATTGCATTCAAAGAGCGGTGGCCTGGTCTCATCTCAGGAAAGAATGCATTTGAATTTACTCAGGGGAGTTTATTGAAAGTGGCAGTGATGGCCCTTTGGATTCCAGGCGCGTTTCAAGGAAAAAAAAAAAAAAAATGGTAGGTGCAACCATTATTGCTGTGTGCTTTCATTTTTTTTCTCCTTACATCTTATGTGCTGATTACTGTTGAGTACAAAATGAGATGACTGCCACTTACTGTGATTTTTACATATTCCCTGAAAAACCGATCGGCCTTGAGAACTAAGGAGAAGCTGGAGACAAGCTGGAATGAGCTACTGCACCACTGACAGATTGTGGGGATCAACCCGGAGATGTAGGGATTCACTCGAGGGTGTGAATCAGTCATAATTTAATTTAGAAGTGCACAAAAATTAATCCACGCGAGAGTGCCAGAACTGTTTCTGTGTAGTTTCCCCAGCCACCTGCTGGCTGCCTTATGATAGACAAAACCTTTAGTAAACAAGCTTCACGAAATGGCAGAGTAAGGCATATTGAACATTGCTCTGTCTCTTCCTTGCCATCTTCTCGGTAAAGTAATTAGATGCTGGGATACAAAAACACCATGGCAATGTATCTGCAGGCACCTGCTCTGCTTGATGAATACCCTGCACATAACAGCCCATTAAAGCTGGTGATACATAACAGTTCTGTCAAAGCTCACTTCAGAAGCTGGATTTTTTTGTGTGTGTGTGTGTGTGTTTGTCAGACGACCATGATTGCCTTCAGGGAATTCATGCTTTTCGTAACATCAGATTATGGGTATGCTGATGACCAAGGTGATGCACCCTATAGCGTGTTGGTCACCTTTTAATTACAGACTGGGTGCAGGGGATCAACATTAAAACTCTAAGCAGAGTTTGTAGATACGCTGCACACTAACATAGCGCTGGTTCCAAAGATGCAGCTCTGTGTGGCCAGTATGCAACATATTTCCTCTGTGCATTGTGCGCTCAACAGCACAAACCAATACCCTGCACACAAACACACACAGAGCTCTGGCATAAAAATAACTCCTATCTACTTTACTTTATGAAACGAAACTCTTTTCATTAGTCGTATTATTTCCAAAAGGCCATGTGGCATCACTTTTTGAATCAAGTCAGATGGTATAAATATATTTGCATCGCTAAGAAAAGTTCAACTGCCAACAAAAATAATAATATTTCAATCATGCGCAGTACCTTAAATGATCAAATAATAAATATAATTTGTTTTCGAACTCTGTTGTCAAATATTACTGAAAAAATTGGGATGTTTTTTGGATTTGTTCAGAGTGCATGATTTTTGCACATCTAAATAATACATTAGTAGACATCCTTAATTCACAGTCTGTGACAAATTATACACTAAAAGCTATTTTTTGTTGTAAATCTCTTGCCACGCAGGCCTTTCTTTTCATACTTTTGACTTTGAATAAAACGAGTTCTCTGTCAAACATCAGCATTCTATACAGTCTAATATACTGAAGGTGTCAATCATGAACTAATAGCATAGCATAGGCAATGTTTCGCCGTCATTAATGTGGGTTGCAAATATGGGTTTAATTATGTCTATTGTTCATTTTCTTTGGTCCAAATGATGCCAGAAGAGAATGAAAACAAAGTGTGATCTGAATGCTGCGCTCAAAGGTTTCACCTTTTGTGGTCTGACGAAGAAACAGACGATGAATGAATAGTCTCAGAATTAGTCCCATAGATTCTCTTCAATGACCACAGAAGGGATGCTGTGAAAATGAAGAGACAATGCATCCTACACTGCAGCTTCTTGAGGGACATGATGAATGATAATACAGTATCCTGTTATTTGAGTTCTCAACACAAACAGGCTGCAACTGAAGGGACACAGGCCTGTTTTTTTCGGGTTTTTTTAAGCAGTCTTGATGCATTTTTTTTCCAGTGCACACTTGAGTGTAAATTAAACTGATCTCACCTGCTCAATCAAACCAAACGTAAGGACAAAGCACTGAGGGATTCTCATGAATTACATCCAACAGACACAGTGTGAATGTACCGTCATGTGATGACAATGTGCCATAATGACGTATTTCATTCAAGGGGTGTAGCTAATTATCTTAAGTGGAGACGCTGTTTTTATAGTATGATTTAGATTAGAGCTTAGTGGCATCTTAAAATGATTAGACACTGTAGTTACTCCATTCACTAGCCATTATTTTAATGACTGAGAACTGCTTTCAGGAAGTCTTCGTGTTCTGTCTGTTCCATGACACACAAAGAGGCATACATGTGCTTGCAAAGCACACACAAACATACTCCCTCTCCCTCTCTCTCCCTCCCTCTCTCTCTGTCTCTATCTCTCTCACACTGAGAAGACAGGACACCAATCACATTAATTGGTTCCTTGGGGAAATCTAAAACCCCAAGAAGCAGGTCTGCAAAGTCCAAGCCACTCAAAGTCCCCCAAACAAGAAAATATATTTAAAATTGTGAGATGTCAGTCGATCAAATTAAAGTCATTTTATACAGCAGGCTTGATATGTTGTGTTTGGCTGCGAGCTGTACATCTCTTGTTTGGATAATTATATTAGATTTCGGCGCAGTTACACACAGCGTTGTAAGATGCAGCTGATTAGATCCCTGGTTGGTAATGCAGCGTGATTAGGCAGTTTGCCGTTTCCTTCCAATTATGAAATCTAAAACCAGCCGCTTTTAAAGAGGAGAGATGCTCTGTAAATGAAGCCACTCCCACACGTGCTACACTGAAGGCAGATACCTTTCATCAAACACCGATGAAAATTCTCAGAGGTCAATAGGTGCCAAAAGTGGCAACGTGATAATCAATGCATGGGCCCTCGTCCCTATGAATGTTAAGTGACTCCAGTCCGTGCTTGTACACAGCTACTAATGTTTCGCTGAGGAAATTAACCTGTTCAATGACTTCTACAAACATGAAGCACTACATGTGTTTTCATCTGTTTTTTTGTCTCATTGCCAGCATGCAACAGTGTGGCTCTGTTTGACCCTCGGTATTTCTATCCTGCACTCTGCTATCAGCCATTACTCCGCCTCTACATGGAAAAAAGTCTAATTCCTCCAACTACTGTTCAATGGCATTTCTTTGCTTTTCTCAAACCTTTGTAGTTTATCTTAGCGTGCACCTGAAGAAAAACTTTTCAGATTGCTTCTCGCAGCTTCTCCGGCATTTATTCGATTCTTAATGCAAGGACAACAAATTTCAACTGGAGGCTTCTAATCTGTTTAGTTAAGGTAACTCATCTCTCCAAGTAAGAAGCTCACGCTGCTCACTGTTTCATATTGATTCACGCAACATGAGAGCAAAATTGTAAAGTCACGCTGTTTCCAGGTATGTGTCCCATTTCATTGTCTGTGTCTCCAAAATAAATCATGAAACCAACCAATGATGGTTTTTTTGTGTTGATGTTAGAAAGGCTGTTTGTCAATCACAATCCATTCAGGAAAGTAAACTAACTTTTCGGTTTGTCTCATTCGACTATTCCGCCTGCTGTAGTCTGTGAAATATAACAATCACAGCTTAAAATTGCTGCAGTTTTCTTTAGTTGTAGTAAGATAACTCATGACATCTGGAGCAGGGATGGGTTCAGACGCCAGAACAGGATGGTACTACGGGTATTTGGAAAATAAATAATGCACAGCAAATAGAGGCCTTTGAATATTGAAATATGAAACGATAATAGGCGATAATAATGATAATACTACGATAATAAATAGCTGCTATTGGTTACTCCAATTAGCCCACAGGCTCCACCTCCCAACCTCACCCTTCCCAAGTGTGAAAGAGACACAATGTCAGTGTCAGTGGTCATTTTGCATCTCTTTGTGGTCATTTTGAATCATTTTGTGTCTCTTATGGCCTTTGCCTGGACTGTTTTGGGTCTCCTCATAGGGGTTTCTTTGTGGTTGTTACGTGTCTCTTCATGGTTACTTCCTACAGTTCTGATACTAACAACACAACATCAGAAATTTTGTAGTCGGTACCAAATACCATTGCACCAAAGTAAAAGCTGCTGCTGTTGTAAGCACCCAACTCATTTTATGAGCTGTCGCTATGTTAGCCTAAACAAGCTAATGTTAGCCTTTGTGAAAGTTGTGTGTGGAGCGCACTTGCACTTGCACTTGCTGCTGCCATTTCACGCAGTGTTACTGTTTAATGTGCCTGCCTTCTTCTTCTCTTCGAGTTTGATGTCAGTCTAGGAGGCTTGTAGAGTTATTATACTGCCTGCGTCAGGGTGTGAGGAATCACATCTCTGGTACCTATGATATTTATACTACCTTTGCTACCTATGGTACTGTAGAGGAAAAGGATTTTCAGAATTTTGGCATCGACTTGGCACCGAACTATCAGTTCTCGTGACATCACTACTAACAAGCCAACTACCTGGCCACTGGTGAAGCGTGTTATGATGAAATCAAAAATACTGGAGTGATGTTAAAGGAAAAGAGACCATAATTATACCAGAATTGTCCTCTCACTGTTCAAAGCCAACTTTAAGTCTTCTGCCACTCAGAGTGAACTCACCGTGTTGCTGAATAATGTCTCTTCTGACTCGGAGCATTGATTGTGGAGCTGTTTTGCCGTGCACTCAATTGCCCCTCACCGACTGAACAAACATTTCTTTAAGTGTACAATCATCTGAAGTGAAAGCCATGAAGACAAGGAGCAATCAGATGATCAGTCCAGGACTCATCTACGCTTTGATGTTGTGTGAAGGTCATCCCTTAATCTTCCCTCACACGGCAGCCAACCACATTGTCGCGTAAACATCTGATGGATGATTCCAGTGGGCCGATTGCTTCCCAGTGAACCAACTCCATAGAAGCCATACAGAGGACATACTGCAAAGTTCGTGATGGCCTGATGGCTGATGGGCAGCCCCCACAAACATCCAGCTGACCCAAATAACAAGGTTACCTTGGTCAACATCAGATAGTATTCTTTTGATCATAGAAATCTATGGACCTCTGAATTTATGACTTACTAACATTGTCTGGATGGTTATTGTTACCACTTCTCGTAGAAAGCAATCCGAGAAGAAGTCTTCTTTAGAGGCGGAAAAAAAACAATACATAGTTTATGTCACCTATGGAAAATGACGTCTCCTGGAAACTGCTTAATGACAGGAGCGTGTGCAGCTAGACCATAGATTGAATCTGTTGAAAGCCTTGTGTTAAATCACCTCTTCCAAGCTGAATTTGAATTGAATACTGAATTTTCAAAATGAGCTTTTATTTTGTTTGAGCTGTTTTATGTTTGCTTGTCTGCTGCTTGTAATGGGCATGTTTCAACGGCTTTGCAGAAGGCACATGGTCAAAAAGTATCTCATCACACATTTGATAAATTTTATCAGGACAGGGCAATTAAAACACCTAAAAAACATTTATATATGACTTCTATACAGCATACTTTTATACTTACTACAAAAAAACTTGCAGTAATATTTTTCATTTAACTTAAATTTTCAATGCAGGCCTTTTACTTGTAATAGAGTATTTTCACAGTGTGGTTTACATATCTCTCTTTTTCTTTTTCCTGCGTCAGAGATACATTGTGGCATGTAGACTTAATTCTCATTCAGAATGAAGAATAATTCTACACAAGTGATTATGAGTGATGATTTCCACTTCCTGCAGTAACAGCCTCTTGACTCTGTGTGCGCCTGTTGTAACAGAAGGCTTTTATCTCACAACAATCCCAGCATCTGTTTTACTATTGAAGTTCTGTGTCTCTGCCTTCTGAAAGATGGCAGGGAAACAAAACTTAAACTCCCCACTTTAGATTTTGAACAGTTCTGTTATTATGGGATCATCAAAACTCAAGTGAATGAAGTTTGAGCAGAGCTAAAGCAGCAAACCGACCACCAGTACTTCAACTGAGTATCTTACAATTTCACAAAGAAAAGGATTCACAAAGTCAAGCTGCGCCGGATAAGAGGATGGTTACTTTAAAGACCAGCTGAGAAGGGCAGGGTGTAAATAATAGGGTGACTTGACTCATCAATAATTTTATCAGCCATATGTCCAGTCTTTGCAACCTGCAGACGACCTTGTTTGTTGTATTGTGGGGATCAAAGGTGAGTTTTGTGGGGGAAATAATTAAGTAAAATGTCTTTTGATCACTATTGACTTACAGAGTGTGCAAGCTGCCAGAATACCTCTAATGCACCTCTACATCTCGACTTAAAAGCCTTTAAGCACTTCTGTCAAGATGGTGTATAGCTTTTAAGTTTTGGCCAGCCAGCAGCTTCGCTTACCTAAGCACATGCATCTTGTCATGATTAAAGAGTGCAACATGTTCCACACTGAGTCCATGCTATGGCTCTGCACAGGCTCGAGCAGAGTTTGCTCCAATGCAATCAGTAACACTGGCTAAATCTACAGATTGTCAGTGTGAAAGTGAGGACAGGACATTGTTACCATAGAAACTGCTTCCAAACTTGGAGCAAACGTACTAGCATCTACTTATGCTAAAAGTGTGCCAGTATTCACACCATTTATCAGGCCACAGTGTACCATAACACTCATACTGGAGAGCGTCGCTGTATACTTGACTTACTGTTCACTGACTCTATCAGACAGCTTTAATACGATGCAAATTACTCAAAGAGCGTGATCTGCTGAAGCCGTCTGAAGGCCTTGGTCTAAGTGCTTCACAGAATGACTTGAATAAGAGACCTTGAAACAACTAACATGATAAATTAATTAAGGCCTGCAGTGTTTGTGAAGAATCCCACTGTGTTACTTGTGTTTCCATTTTTGTAACTGATTAAACAATTCAGTTATGTTTTTACAAAAAAAAAAAAGTATGTGTCCTTTACAGAGAAGATTGATTGCAGAGCAACAAAGCGAGGCAGAACACTGGACTTTCAGAGCAATAACTGAACCGAGTCACATCAACTGGAAAAAATTGCTATGTTTGGTCTGCCCAGAGCAATGAAGTCGGTGTTGTGCTGTGCCAAGTTTTGAGAGTGCTGTTACCAAATACTACAGATCATGATTCAGATCGGATGCAAGACCTTTCTTGGCAGCATCCTTGCTGCTTACAGCAGCAAATCAGAAACATATCAATATTTACCTGGATAACTGCCATGCTGAGAGCTGATGTCTCTTAACAACAGCCAGATGAATACCATCTTGTGAATATAACTTATTTCTCACAGCAGCTGATGAAATCACAGTCGAATGTCTTGGTAGAGAGGACACTTTTGCAAAAACACTTTTTAAATGATTATTATAAAGGCCGACAGCTGGCGAGAAAAGTGGCCCAACCCCAGCTGCAGCGCATCAATCTGACGCTCCACCTGTTGTCTCTTCACTCACGCCCTCCATTGCTCATTAAACAGCGCTGCCTTTCAGGCCGAATCAGCTCAGCCTGGTGATCACCCACTGCGAGACCAGAGCACAGAGAGAGAGAAGGGATCTGGGGTGCCAGATTGTCAGGCCTGTGAGGTGTTATTCCTCAAATAAATATGGAGATTATGTGTAAAGCCTGTGCGCCAATTATGCTTTCCCACTTCTTCAGTAAGACCACTTGGAATTCTGTGCGAAGCTATGCACAAAGAATAATATGTACGGTTAGGGCCTCTTGTGATCTGATGAATATGTGCAATATAAAATGAACAGGAACTGGTGAAAAGCCCTTTGGGTGTATTCTTGTCCGTACAAACCAGGATGTGCATTGTTCCATCTGCACATTCACTGTTGGAGTCTCAAAAATCAAACCCTCTGCGACAAAACTGTAAGTGTTTTGTATTTGAAGACAGACTCTGTCCCTTCCCATGGGCATATAAAGCCAATTCCACATGCATATTCTCTCCTCAGTTTCTGTTTGCACCGCTTTACTGTCAAGGTGCCACTCCATATGGTACCTTGATAAAATGAAATATTCTGTGATTTTTATCCCAGGTTGTTACTAAGAAGTGGGTTTATGTCACTATGTGTTCAAGGCGCATGTCTCCCAAGAAGGAATCGGCTAGTCATCTTCACTGAGCCTGTAAAACCTTTTTACTGCGTGCTAAAACACTGAATATTCAAGAGACTTTACCGCACATTGGGTTACTGCATATTCAAACATGTGCCATGTTTTTCTAGCTCATAGACAAGCTCCCTGGTTTCAGTGTCTGGGGTTAAAATTTTTAAAAGCCGAAAACAGCCAAGACGCAGATCCCTACAGATATGTACATGACTGTCTACATGTTAATGATTCAATTAAAGAAATGTTAGCACAGTTTGACTCAATGATCAAACAAGTGTCCGTGGATTATAACACTGGCAAACACTGACTGTTTGACATCTGATCCTCACTATTATTACTGTCAGCGTGTCAAACTGTGCTCTGTTGTACCTATAAGCCAGCAGTTAAGTTCAGGTGTCCTGACCACACCTTAAATCCCTTTTTCCCAGCACCAAGGTGAGCACGGCAACCTATGGAAATCAGCAAAAACACGATTTGAAATCACTCTTTAAAGCAACTCGTGGCTAACTCAGTAGGAGTAACCTCAGTGTCTTCTGGAGTTCAACATAACATCTCGTCCTATCTAATAGTAGTAACATTGACAGAAATAACGCTGATCAAAAGCTGAGGAAGAAACCATTGGAATCAAATTATTACCATCCGCCAGTTTTTGATTAGTAATTTGCAGCAGCTAAATAATAATAGAGGTGTTCTCTGTGTTAGCAATTTCAGTAAATTGATTTCTACCCTTCCACGAGATGAGTTAGCTCTGCTGTTTAGGCATGTTTTCAGGCGACAGACTGCACAAACACACAGTTCAGGTGTTGGAGGAAAAATGAATCCAGAATAACACAGCTGCTAAAACAAAAACAGGAGACGGAGGCAATAAGAGAGCAAAAAAGAAAAAGAAAAGATGCTAAGGATTGAATAAATAAATCAAAAAATGCAAAGAGACATCAAGTAGTCAACATCACATTAATGTGAGAGAAAAACACTTTACATGTTTAATGCAAATGTAACATGCAATACATAATGTACAGCATTCTTTGTGGAAGATGGATTGTTGAAAGAGGTCTGTTGTTGGCTTAGAAGTGCCATTAAAAAAAGGATGCTTACACTTAAGGGAAAATACAGGCGCCAACAATTCACATTTACAACCAGCTTCCTGAACCGCATGAACTACATGAACTACATAAACCAGAGAGAAAAAAAAAACTGAAGCATGTTTGCATCTGTTGTGATCTGTCGAAGGTCCCATATTGTGGAAAGTGACATTTCCATGACTTTTTTGATTACAAAGCAGGTCTAAGTTCTATATGAATACTGTAAAAGTATCAAAGTGCGCAATCCACGGACAAAATGCTCATAGCATAGATTAAAAAACTGAGCCTTAAAATGAGCCATCAGGATTCCTGTAACTTTGTGATGTCACAACAAAATAGTCACCACTCTCAGCCATGCCTGCAGCACAGGATTTGGTTTCTAAACAGTGTTTACCTGCAATCTGCCTTATTTTTATTGAATCACTCAGAAAACAGTCAGCCAGTGATCCGACCGACCTGTTGTTACTAGAGCTTCAGGAAGAAGAAAGGAGAGAGGAGATGTGCATTGTGCAACTACACTGAGATGGTTTTTGGTTGGCAAAAAACAAATATATATCTTCTTATGAATATAAAAATGTAAAATAAAACAGCAGAGAAGTGTAAAATATGGAACCTTTAAAGAAATATAGCATTTATAATGTGAAGGATAAAATTATTAAAAAATTAAAAACAGATTGTAGAAATGCTGCCCAGTAGTTTCTGCTGCTTTTGTTGAGGTTTTTGCTGGTGTGTGTATGATTGGATTAGGATATGTGTGTGTTTTCGCGGTTTCACTAATGCATGTCAGAGTCAAAGTTTAAATTATAGTCTTTACTTTAACCTATGTATAGGCTCAACCTACAGTACATACAGCGCCATAGTGGAACATAAGTGATCATTACAGGTCCTCACATCTGTGTTTTTTGCTCTTTGAGCGTTTGACTAGAATATTACAGTTGAAACAAGAGGCTGAGAGATTGTCACCATTTCATATGCGAGTACGTGTTTGGAAAAGCAATTCCTGGTCTATCATAAGTAAGTGAGTGACTAAACTTACTCAGTTTAGTCACTCACTCTGCAGTGACACAGGAAAATGATAATCTTGCCAGTGACCACTTTAACTTTACATTTGCAGGCTTCATTTACATGTTGTTCATTACAGTTACTACATCAAGAACTTGAAGAAACAGAAAGAATCATGGATCTACAGTGGCCAAAGTACTATTCAGAGAGTTTCATAGTTTCAGGGCATGGACATAACCTGCAAATGAAGGGTGGAGCAGGGTGCTCACCTCATTATATAATGTATCCAGATCTCGTCTCACTTGCACTACATGTAGGGGATTTACATCAGTGAAATACACCTGATAAAATACAGTGTCCCTGCATGGCACAGGCAGAAGATATGTAGTAGCGCTCATAAATAATCAAAGAAGAGCCCGCTGTTTTCTTCTCCTTCCCCTGGCTTAGAACTTGAACCGTTTGTCAGTGATTTGACGCAGAGAGAGAAGCACCTTATGACCTGGGAGTGATGAATACCAGGACATGCGTTCTCCCCCCAGAGGACACCTCACTATGGGAACAGACTTTAAGCAGATGGTGTCACAGGGAGGAAAAATTCCTAAAAGCAGACACACGGTACATTACAGTACAGTGCTGTAGATTTGCTCACCTTGGGCGAATATGACAAGTGTTTAAGGCAATATCAGTAAACGATGTCTGCTCGGCTCTGTAGCCAGCTGGGCTTCAGCTTATAGTTTTACAGCATGATGTTCCACAGTCTGACTGTAAGTGCTGCACATATAACTCCCCGCACCATTAAAATAAACGAACACCACTCGGGCTCTTCAACATCCTCAGAGTGCTTCATAGGGCGCTGGATGAACTGCAGGAATAAGCCTGAGCAGTGAATATTACTACAGTATATATTGTATGTTTTATTTGAGGACAGGGCCTCCCATGAGGGTCAGAGTGCCTATTAGCCCTGTGGGTGTACCCGCTCAGACTTCAGTCCTATCTGCCGCAAGCTCAGTCCCTCTGTCAATTCCTCCGCGTTGTGCCTCCAGTCCTTCCTCCGGGGACTTTTTCAAAGAGGTACATCTGTTGTCACAGTAATGCTTGTCTGAACATGATGATGAACTTGTTTTGGGTGGGTATTTTTTCTACAAATTATCAAGAGCAGTTTTAAAAAAAAAAAGTTTTATCTTACACATCAAACTGAACCTTTTAATTATAATAATACTATACATGAATTTGAGTTGATCAACACAGCATTCATGTGGGAGCCAAAATGGTCTTTGCATTAATCAATGATAAATTCAGCTTTCCAACATTAATTATGCATTTAGTAATAGTATCATTATCATTCATTTCATTAATGGGAATAAACACATTCCTGGAAATGTGAGAAAACCCTTCAAAACAGCATGTAACACAAAAAAATTAGCTTTATTATAATTACATTAATCATGCATAAAAAAGGTTGAAATTTCAATTAGGTTTCCTTGATAGTCTTTGAAGATATGAGCTTGATTAAAATAGTATAATCCATTTTCACCAGCGTATAAATCCACATCAGAGGAAGTGGATATGACCATGAGGAGAAGTCCACCCTGTCGTGAATGTTGGGCTCATCCTGTTATTAGAGGTTAAAGCTTGACTAACTGTATCCTTTTCTGTCTAATCTGATTTGCACAGTTAAATGCTTATGAGTAGTGTTACGTGCCTGTGTCACTGTGATTTTAATTAAAACTATTAGGTCTTTCACTTTTCATTATTCCTGCTGTTAAAGGATTTTCTGATCTGATGTGATTATTAATATATGTAAATGTATATGACTCTGACTGGAGAGACTGAGCACTGCCTGTAACTACAAACTAGAGGACAGACTGCCCGAGTACAAGCGCTGTACTTTTAAACAAAGCAAACCTCACAGTAACACAGGAAACGATTCTAACTTATATTATATGAACGTCACAATCTCATATCTGACAATGTAAGTAACAGTGCTATAATAAGACTTCTATGCAAAGTACTCATTTACAGGGTCACGTTATAGAACACATATAATTCAAAGTGTCCTCATCTTTTCCACATTCATTAAAGTGTGAAAACCTGCTTGGTGGAAATGAGGATAAAAAAAATGTGTCGAGATGTATGAATCTTTAATGTGGACAGCGTTCGAAGCGATGACACTGTGCAGCTTCCATCATACAAAGAGCACAGGATGTTTCAGTCGTTAAAAATGAAATATAGCCTAAAGTATGTCGCTCACTGGTGGCCGGCTTGTACATCAAAGCTTTTAAAGTTTTTTTTTTTTATGTCTGAATACATCAGTGGGGAGAGGCCGATAGACTGGAGCCGGGTTCGTGTGGGCGAGCTTGGCCGGTAACCCTATAGCTCGGACTGCAGCCAAGGTTTCAACTGAGGCGGGGGCTCCAAAGTTTAAAGGGCCCTTGCATGAGAGAAAGAGGCATTTGAACTTTAGATGCTATTTTTATTTGATTGATTCAAAGTTGAGTTTACTGTCAAAATGAACTCCCTGATACAAAGTGACTTTGACCCTCCTGTCCCAGCTTCCATCAGAAGTTTTGTTTTTTTCCCCAGAAACATTCTCAAACTCGCCAAAGTTCACAAACTTTCAGATCTGTCCAGTGGTTTATATACATTACAGACTATACATGAGTGACTACAGACTAGAGCTTCATCAAGTATGGTATTTGTGAAAATCTTCATCCATGTGTTTTTTGAGCGGTTTCCCTGCCGACAAGTTCTAAAGACGACTGAAGAGTTCAGTTAGCCTCTTTTTCTTTCTGCTAAATATAGAAACTGACCCCTGCAAATGGACTTACTTGGCTTAAAGTGTATGTTTGGGCTGTAAAGAAAAAGATTAAAGATTCAGCTTCCCGTGTTATCTATTTTTCATGCTCGTATAATAATGCAGCGTTACAGAGGTTAAGGCGGCTTTTGGAACATTTGAATGTTTACATCTTTTTTCAATAAATGTAATATTATTATTAAGTAATTAAAGGCATCTGTAATCCCTGTGAAAAGAACTATAATAAGATTAAGCATTTTTGTTTTACTATCTTGAGCTCATTACAACCCTCAATTTCTCATAATCTGCAACTATCAAACCATTAATCTGCTTAAAAATTGCAACTGGTAAAAACTAAACTGTATTTCTCTGCTATTGTCTCTGTGTCTGTGTATTATGTTTAATTTTGTCTTTTTTTTTCCCCCACATCTGCAAATTTGACTTAAGAATCATTCACAACAAAATAACAAACCCTCGTCCTTCCATGTATATTTTCTGTATAAAAGCCTGCTGTCTTCCTCTGCTGTAGCCTGAACTGCCCTGCCATGATTCATTTGCATTTATATGCATCACAAACCATGCACGGCCCTGACCACATGGGGCTTCCCGGTGACCCAGTGTTGTGCCATGTAACCACGATGTCCTCAGTCTGGGGGCCTTTGTCACATGTCATGCCCTCCACCCCCCCGTGTTATTTGTCACTCTCCGCTGTGAACTGACAAATGAAGGCAAAATGCCACAAAATGATAGAAATGAATGATTACACTCAAATAATAAGAGTTATATTATAGAAGTTTGTCTTTTTTTTTCAGCTGCATGTGCAGAAAGTATCACTGGCCTCCAGTGATTCCTGTAATCGCACTGTATCCAGTAATTACTCTGAGTCAAGCTGGAGCGTTAAACTTTCTGGCGAATACATATGAATGAAATCAACCACTTATACAAGGATACACAGCAAGAGCTGGACGCCGCAGTGCAAAATACTCTCCTGGTTTTGAAGGAAAAACAAACCATGTTGTTTTTAAAAACCTAACACATTGATTTTTATTGTTGTTGCTTGAAACCTCTCGGGAGTTGAAACTCTAAAATTAAAGCACAACAACATATGGAATCAAACAAGCGATACCAGTGTTTCCCTACAGGTGGATGTTGTTTTTTTTTTCTTTATGAACAACAACACATCATAATGTGATGGTTATTTTTCATGAGTCTTTATGAATGAATTTATTTATTATATTATAGTGAAATATAGCATGCGCAGTATATTTAATGCATGGCTCAAAATCTCAGCTCAGCTTACTCTGCACGTGCAGCTCAAAACAATGCACTTTGTAATATTATTCAATGTATGCACAAGACTGCTGGTGTCTGCAAAAGAGACACGGGAGATTTATCTGGATTTACATCTTACTCAAGTTAACATTCACAAAAGAGCATTGTATCCGCACATACTGTTTCATTTTTTTTGTTATTTTTCATTCAGCGCATGGATTTTTGTGAACAGCCGGCTGTATAGGTTTTAACAACAGTGAAGTATGAGAAAACAGGCTCTTGTGGAATTACATAACAAGTCCTCTCAGTAAACTGGAGAGATGCCAATGGCATCTTTGAGGAACCAGCTAGACCGGGCCACTCTTCTCTTTTTAATGTGCTCTGGATACATAGCCATGAGCCATCACACTTCCCCTGCTAGCCTACATACACTCGCCTCCATTTTTTTTTTTTTTTTTTTTTTCCCCCTTTGGGTTTTGCCTCTATATCCTGCAGTGTCTGACTTTACCCCAAAACACCAGCATTAGTTTTAAATGGGAAAGTGGGAGGACCACTCACCTTTTAATATTGTTTTTATTGACTCAGACTGTTGAAGAGCACAGAGTGAGAGACTTGGAGAGGAAACAGAGACAGAAGTGTCAGGGACGATGCTGAAGGTACTTTTTGTTCTGAGGCAATGCAGAGTTGTACTGTACTGCTTTTTACGGCTGATATCTATAATATAAAACTACTGATTTCTGAAACCAATGTAAATAAATGCAAAATAATAAATGCACACAGTATTACATGTAAAACAATCCAACTAAAGGACAATGCAATGTTGCACTGTTACACATTACAATCCATGTAAACTAAAATCTTAACCTGTTGCACCCAATAGCAACAGTTTGTTTCAAAAATCTGACGTCTTCTTCTCAGAGCCATAACTCATTCAAATCTGAACACACAGATATGTTACACACTTTTACATTCAGTATGAATCATCACAAACATCCACACATCTGCTTAAATATCATAGAAAAAGAGACGTTCCATAAAACGACTCGCACATCCATGGTACAGTGCAAACAGGTTAACTAATTCAGCATACTTTTGACGGTGCCAGTTTGCCAAGACATAGATAAGATGTGTCCCCAAAAAAACATGGTTTTAAGTTGTAGCCCTGAGGTTCAGTCCACCTGCTGTGGGAATGCTCCTATAGGTCTTATCCAAGACTAGGCAAAAATGGCCTATATGATCATTTAGGTTGGAGGACTTGAGCAGCACCGCTCATATACAAAATGATGAACAGCCCAAATTATTCTGAAATTAATTTTATATAACATGCAAGATGTGTAGTGACTCTGCAAAAAGCCTGTTAGTTAAGGGGGGAAAAAAGCAAACAGGTTTGATACCACTATGACTCTATTGAAAGTCAGTAAATAAAATATTGTATTGTAATGTACTGTAACAGCTCTACTGTTACATAATAGGAACTGCACCAATATTCACATCATTTTACTTGAATAAATAAAAGGGTATTCCAGCCAGTGAGAGATGGACAATTAACTTCAAACTTTACTTTCCTGTCTCATTATCACTCTGCTGAGTTGTTCTTCAGCTCTAAAATATGTGTTCATCTGGACATGTATTAGAACTGCCAAGCACTTTGATTGCATGGAGTGTAGCAACCAAGGCCACACAAATGCCCTGCCACTCCTGCAAGCTGTAAGCTATCCCATGCACTCCTCTGAATTACCTGTCAGCATCGATTACAGAGAGTCAGTGTGGATGGGATCTTGGATTTTCTCTCTCTCAGAATTAAGATAAGCTCCTGCCTGCCTGTTTGAGATGCCCCTTGTTGACCCACCTGTGGAGTGTGATGTGAGATGTGTGTTCCTCCACTGTGACCATATTATCCTGCAGCTACACACAAACACGCGTGCGCGCATACACACACATGCACTCACACCGAGCTGGCAGCACTCGCTGTCCTCATCTGTTCATTTCTCCCTATCGCCCCCGTCCCTCGTCTCTCCTCTCACCTTTGTTTTCAGTCCTTGTTTTTCTTCTCTCTTCTCTAACCTCTCTTGCTAAGCTATCTGTCTGCTCCTATTCAACCTCATCTCTCTCGCCACACCTCGTTGACAGCGAATTCCAAAGCGAATGTCCCATTTCAGCTGTTATCCAAGCAGAAACAAAACATTCTGCTCATTTAGTTTGTGAAATTGGAAATATATAAATTTAAATAGGCCGTTTCCAAAAGGTTAGGGTGCACAAGAGTATCCACCATGCTTTATGAATACAACTGATGTCTATTCGCATGTAAAATATTTCTCTTTATCTGTTAAATCTGGAGATACTCCACTGTCTTTTTCATATTTAAAACTCCTGTGTTATTTCCTCAGGAGGCTGTTAAAGGTTATAAATTGCCATAAATGAATATTGGTTTTCTCAGGAAATCCTAAAAAGCAGTTGATGCATGTTTATCGATATTCTGTCAAAGTAATGAGTATTACACACTGATCATATGGACGGACCAACGAGTCCTACAAATTAAAAGACTAAATATATTGTTTATGCTGTAACTGCCCCCAGAAAAAACACAGGAAATATTCAGATCTGACGACATAATTTGTTTTGTACCTTCCAAAAACCATTACAAATCACTGCTGGAAAAATAAAACTATTTTCTGGTATGATTCAAAGTTTCCCACCGGTCGACAATTCACTTGTGGTGGTGGGTGGCCCGGCATATGATCGATGTGCATGCAGACACTCATGCAGTTCAGAGGGGGAGAGTATAACCCAGGTTATTTTCTGGAGCTACAATTCCCAGGTGTCCCCTAAATGCCTCACATGTGACATGGGTAGGAGCTAGCTATTCCCCACTCTAGTTTCTGCAGCACGCACAACTCAGATAGGTGTGTGGCTAAAAATGAGTTTGAAAAGCATGAAATAAGGCGTTAGGTTGAAACTGAGTGATTTTATCTACCTGGGCTGCCCAAGTGGGGAAATGCTGTGATGCCATTGTGGTTAAGGCTTCCTGAGATTTAGAGAAAGGTAAGATGGTATGGGTTGAAATAACTACTTGGTGGATGATAATGAAAACATCAAATTTGTGCGGATCGATTAGGAGACTGTGACGTTCTTTAAATTAATTGATGAAACAAACATAACTGTCATATTTCCATCTTGTTTTTCCACATCAGTTGAGTTCACTTGTTGTTTGACTGGCGCTCTTTTAATTACATGATCTAGCCCACTTGGAGAATTAGCACCATCAATCGTTCTTTTTATAGCCAACTCCTGATCAAAACAGTGATGGGTGGAAACACACACTTAATCACTTTCGCCAATTTCCAATTTAAATTTGGATGGGAACACTAGTTCATGTTTTGCCACTGACAGACAAGAGTCAGAATTCTTACAGGAGCTCTTGGCCACTTGTTAAGCATACAATGTTACCGGTCAGTTTTCTGTGAAGAAGTGAAGAATACTGCAGGAGTGCTTCAGGAAGGCTGCGCTTGTCATTTGAACCATAAATTCGACCACCAACAGCAGCATAGTGGGCATTACCAAATGAAACTGAAATGGATGTTGAAATCCTTCCTTATGAAACAAATAGAAAATTTGTGCTTCAGGATGTGGAGCTTGTCTCCATTTGACACTCACACACACGATGGAGTTTCAAATATTCAAACAGATATCTCTGCCAAAGATGAGAGTGCAGCTTTAAAACGTTATTCCTGCTTTAGAGGACTTTGACTTGCTATAAAATTCTCTATTATTAACATTAGCAGGAAAAAGAATAGATTTTTCTGACGTCTACTCTAATCTCCAGCATGCTTTTCTAATACATAAGACAGCTCCATAGAAAAAAAGACATTGATTAAAGGTTAGAAAAAGTGACCGTGGCAGTAAAGAAAATATTCTATTCTTAGCACACGACATCAGTCTTCTCTTTTCTGATAAGCAGGCTAATGTAAAGGTCCTTGTGCTGTAGTTCAGGCAAACTATTTATGAGTCAAGTCTGCATTGTGCATCTCTATGACACTCCAGTTAAGTACTGGTTCTCTGGTTTTGAAAGGGAGTTTTTCATCTTTATGGATTCTGATTGGACTTTCTAATACCCCAAGAAAATGATATGTGACTGTGGTGTTCCCTAAACCATCACCTAAGGTTTCATCAGAGGAGAGAAGCCGACCCCTTACACAAACGCTTTCCATAATTTCAAGCCTAATGTTGAGTTGATGAGAGTCCCATGGATGGGAGTCTGGGATCTAATATAATTTCAGCAGAGGGCTGATTACACTCTAAATGATGTGCGGACTTTTCAATATGTTGGGTTAAGTAGATACAGGGAGGATACATTTTTAGATTTCTCCTGAGGGATTTCAATTTTACAAACAGTCAGAGGACTTTTCAATGCCAGGAGAAATAAGATGTGACTTTGTGATGCTCTCCTGAACTCTAAATACATTTTCACCTGGAATGCAAGCTGAGTCTTAGCTAAATTTGCATTCAAAGACTAACGCCACCTTGGAAAAATGTCTTGAAAAATGAATTGATCTGGAACGTTCACACTAAAGGTCATTTTGGGTCATTATGGCGTTAATACAATCATGGGTTAACTTCACCCTATAGATAACTGACTAGATGACCACTCAAGACATGGGCTTGTTTTGACCCTGTGTTATTTTTATATCCCTATTGGGTTATTTACCAAGCTAAAAAAAATTGTCAACATTTGTTACTGATTGTCCATAATAGGTGTATACTTTGCAGTTTTGAATGTCATGTGGATGTGAAAATACATATGTGACAATTTTAAGGTAAAAGTTGAGCTTGATGTGTCATAGTAATCATATTTTCATTGGGTAAATAATCAAAATCTAAAAAAAACACTAACATTAGGTCAAAATAACAGCAACCCAGTATTTCAGTCAGCACTATTACTTGACGTTGAGTTAAATCGTACTCTGAGTTCGGTTTCCACCCTCGCGTCAGCAGTCAGCGGGAGCCCATTTTCAGACGTGACAGCGACTCAGGCCCTCGCATCCACGTTGCTGGCCTTTATCAGCTCGTCTCAAACATGGCAGCGTAATTGTGTCCTCGTCAAGCCATTTTGTTATTGTGCTTACAGTTCCTAATCCCCCAGGTAATCCCATCGACTTCACTGCAGCCACAACCTCCCTGGTTGAGCTTTCCTGAACAGCTGTCATCTGTTTCTATTTAACTGTCAAACTGTTAGGACAGATATGAGTTTATTAGCTCGGCGTGATGCGGTCAACAACTTTTTATCAGCTCTCTCTGGCTGAATGGCTGTGCCCATATGAAGACATGAGGACTTGTGAGGTGTGAGAATAACAGCCCTGTAATTGACTTCATTTGGAGATGATCATTGTCCCCATTAGTGCCATTTGTGTACAGTGATGTAGACTCAATCTTTCATTGCCTTTCATTGCCTCCTCCTCTCCCCTTGGAAATGAACAATTATCTTCCATAAATTGATTTCTGCCACACACCGAGTTGCACATCAAACACATGCTCATAAAAACCTCTCGGTCCAGAGCTCTTTTCTCTCACTTTGTGTCACGATGCACACATACTGCCACACTGGGCTTCAGTTTGTCCTTTGTTAAGAGTATAAATCCAAAGCATTAGAAATTCAGAACATATGATTCTTTTCATGTTTGTTTGCCTCTAATCCTCCAAATCCATTATTTGTCATGCTCAGAATATGCTCTACGTGTTTGAACTTCAGTATCATCAAATGATACTGGTGGAGAAAAGGACTCGAGTGGCTATCGTCACCAGTTGATACTCAAAACCATCTTGGGCACATCCCAACCTGAGGTTGACACCATTTCCTTAATGCCATCACTGATCTAATGTGGTCAGGCCGACTCTCAGAGCCGGTGTTTAAGCCAGCTGTTCAGAGAGGATTTTATGGTAAAGTCCCACTGCAACAGAAAAACACAGACATGCTCAAACCTCACTGTCTCCTATGGTCAGGTGCCTAAATCAGCTTATATCTTACAGTAGTTTGATTTTCCACATAGTACTGACAAAGGATGAATATAGTAGAATTGTTTTGTCTTGTATCATTTTGATGGTTGTTATTTTTCCGTTTATACAGTAATCAGACCATCCTGGATGCTTTAAAGGGTCACTGCAACATTTTGGTTGCTATGCTTTTTTGTTTTCTTGTTGAGACTTAGATGAGAAAATTAATACAACTCAGTTATGTATGGGAAATACAGATCTATATCCAGTTAGTGGAGCTTAGAATAAGGGGTGGAAATGAGGGGAAAACACTAGCCTGGTTCACCTAGTTATAGCGTGTGAGCTTTAAATGTGCCAGGCTGTTTCCTTCAGTTTCCAGCCTTTGTACTAAGCTAAGTTAACCAGCTGCTGGCTGTACATTCAAATTCACCATACAGTATCAATCTTCTCATGTAACTCACCAGAGAAGAAAACAACTAAGCATATTTTCCTAAATGTTGAACTAAATAGGCTTTTTCTTGATCTTTCCAAACAGTATGAGCACATAGTTACAACGTGGGCAGAGTAAACTCTTCCTTTTTGACACTGAATGATGCAAATGAATATCTACAATGTTTGTTAGAATAACATGTAACACTGAAATTCTGTGGTAAATCCCCCCTTAACATGTCTCACAGCCTTGTGTAGAGGATTAGAGGGAAATTCCACAACCAAGCAGAGCTCAATCTCTGTATTGTGTTTTCATCATCTTGAACAGCTTGGGGTCTCTTCACATACACGACTTTCACCCAAACTCGGAAATGGAGCCAAGCATTATATCAAAGAGCTGCTATAAAGCATGATGGTTGCTGAGCCCCTTCAGAGCTCCACAAAGCACATTGGGGTGCTGAGCCAGTGGCTGAAGGTGCTCTGTAGCTGCATAAACTCACCAGGTGTTGTCTAAGATGCAGTTTAGACCTCAGTCTCTTCTCTGCCGCTGCCTCCAGGCTGTCCAGCCTCAGCCACAAAAAACAAAAGCTCTTTCTCACAGTTTGTTTATCCTGTCTGCCTCCACAGATTCCCACCACAGAGACTTGTGCACTGACCACCACTGTCTGAGAGAATGTTTAATAGTCTGTTACATACATTGAGCCTGAGCCTCTTAAGAAAAACAATTCACCTCTTGTCACACTTTTCCACTTCCACCTCCACCACTCATGCTTGTTTACAGCGCTGGGAGTTGCTTGCTCTCCGTTAGATTTTTCTTTGTAGTTTCGGTATGTTGATATGTTTTGTGCACCTGTTTGGAAATTTTTAAATGTCAGAGATTGGGTGGGAAAACCAAGGTTGAGAAAGAATAACTGAAACAAATTTTTCAAATCAATCCACACCAATAAACATGAAATATAAGGGAGAGGGGCAGCAATAAACATGTCATGATGTACCTCCCACAGGTCCAGGAGGTAGGACATGAATCCACATACGCGTTGAGCAACAAGTCCTCCAAATGAAACAACAAAATATACAGAAATATATAGAAAGACGCACGTGAGCCTTTGCTGACGCCACAATCAACAGGATGACATTGCCATTTCAAAAATGATTTTCTGATCTGACAAAAAACAACATGATCAAGGTAAAGGAAAGATCAATCTCCGGGTTGAAAATACTTCTTTGTTAAGGTTAGACGACCTTCATTGTCATGGTTATGCTGATAACTACTTGATTATGGTGAGGGAATTACTACAGTCATGGTTCAAAGACACCAACGTTGACGGCCAGTCGGAAACAGGAAACAAATAGCAGATAAAGTTCAAAGTTTTGGCGACCCATTCATTCAACTGCTCTATAACAATATCACCCGACATCCTCCTTTGGCTGGACAGGCAAGTACATTTACCTAGAGCTGCTTTGAGGGCTTTGTGACTTGAAATCAAAGACTATGATTCTCACAAGATTCCTCTACAGGTGGATCAAAAGCTCTATGTAGCAGGTACACCGTGTCTGTCATCTACAAGTTTATACAGCTACAAACACAGTGATAGTTTTACATAATCAGTTGCTCATTAGGTGTTAACACAGATGATATGATACTTTGCATAATGCTACACATGTATTCTATATAGGGCAAATAATGAGAGACAATAATAATGTGATTTTGCTGATTCTACTCAAGTCATTTTCACAGATTTGCGCTACTTAAAAAAAAAAAAGTGACACATGAAATATTCTTCCTTGAATATTCACAGTTAAAGTCTATTTTGTCATATATGATAATTTAGTTTTCAGTATATAACTTCTTATTATTTAACTGTACATGGGGATGTGTGCTGTACATGAAGGTAGAAGGTGGTGAACTTAATCCCTCATGCCATGTGAAATTTTGCCTGGGTCTTACATTAAGCAGCGCACCTCCTCTGAGGCTCAAAGGGAAACTTGAAAGCAGCAAACTGTCACGCAAAAGTGTTCTTTTTTTTTCTTTCTTTCTTTTTTTTTTGGCTCCTGACAGAAGTGCCGTACCTTTCTGAGCACTGAGGCATGAGTCAATCACAACTCTAAGCACAGGACATCTCTGCAGGTCCCATCTCCCCTGAGCTCCTTCAATACATTACAGTGATGGACGTGTGTCAGGCGCTGAGGAAAAAGTCAAGTGACTTACACCAACCGTTTGCTGCCTTACACCTCGGTGGTTTAACGGGTTCGTGTAAAAGGGAAGATAGACAGAAGTAAAGTGTTCTCTCAGTTCTCCTGGAGAAGACAGACCTCTTCCTACAGATCAGCTGTTAAAGTCAATGAACTGACAGTCGCCTATTTTCTCTCTCAAAGAAGCTGTAGCCCGCGTCTGCCTGCTGTGAAATCGTTCCATTTTTGAAACAGTTTATTGTACGATATTCCTCTGAGTGTGTTGCCCGTTTGCTGTGGGGAATGTTCTTCCACTGGTTTGTAGAGAAACTAGCACAGAGAAACAAGTGTTCTGACAAGTCGTGGAGTCAGTACAATCCCACATTGCACCCTAGCTGTTGTTTTCGTCGAGGTTGTGTTGGCCTATGAGCGAGGCTGTTAAGTTTTCACAGCCATGTTTGGATGACATGATGGTATACTGTGAGACATTGGGGTTTTTACCATTTTCACCAGGTAGCTAATCCTGAATATCTCTGTCAGGACTATGCAGGAAATGTTGCAAATCACTAAAGATTGATTCATGCCAATATTTGATTTAGAGGATTTTTGCATTAAGGGCAGAGCTGATTAAAAAAAAATCAATTACCTAATTTAGTAGAATCAGCTAAAACAGACGTTTAGACATCCCATTTTGTATTTTGTATTTATACATCATCACAATACACATAATATACAGTATCCTATCACAGCAGCTATGATAAAAGATTTTGTTCATATCAGTGACTCCTAATGTGAAAACGTGTTATATTAAAAAATAGATTATTAATTATTAAAGCCATATCATATACATATAACACACATATTAAATAATACTAGTAGTTCAGCTGCAGCCTTTTACTTACAGCACTAAAATAAAAAGTGATCTGGATTAGATCATGGAAAAACATTATATTTGCCAGGGGAACGTCAAGTACAGAGAACAGACAAAACACATTTTTTATACATTACCCTACTTATCAAAGTTGTTGTTTTTTGGTCTTTAATGGTCTTTGCCCAGCACACACACGGTTGCCACTTTAAGAAGAACCAGTAAAATGTAATCTAACAGTACAGTCATACAGTTTCAGATACTGCTGGACTGCTAACAATGGTCGATGTAGATGGGTTTTTTTTTTTTTTTTTCTGTTGTTTTGTATTTGACTACATTAAAAAGAGGATTACATGACATAATAATACATAAAAATATGTGAAAGTGCTGATTGCTACCCCTCTGCACACAGCTGCTGACATACTGGCCTGAACCTAATTTGACCCACCGTGATAACAGTATTACTATAGATTTGCTTTTCCAATGTGCTGACATCCATCCATTGTGACGCTCACAGTCACAAAAGCAAACTAAAGAAAAAAAACGCTGAATATACTCAGTGTGCAAGGGGATATTTAGTGCTCATCATTAGCTTAGTTGGTAAATTTCAGGCTTATTTACTGATTACACGAATGGGACATCATGAACTGAAAGTCACCAAATGGGCAGTCATTAGGGAAGCGGGCGATTTGTGGAAGCATACATCCTGCTGGCTTTGACAGCACTCGTGGATTCATTGTTCTAAAGGATCCATTAAGTACAACTCTACAGATTGAACGGACTGATTAAAATGTTGCCATAGTGATGATCATTACGTATTGTAACTCTAGTCCTACAATCACATTCAGAGCTTTTTATTCAGGCTCTTTGCCACCTATCTCTGAATCTCTGCATGTGCTCAACCAGTCACGATGATCTAACTCAGCCCTCCTGGGGTGGGGGGTGGGGGGTGGGGGGGCTGCAATGCAACACCACTTCTCTTAAGTTTGTGCGGTAAAGTGCAATTACTGCGACCTCTGCCCTGACACTGACACAGCAACGTAATTATATCTGAAGTTGGCCCAGTGCAACTCTCATTATTTAACCCCCGTGAAAAACAGGTCAGCAGGGATGGCCTGCCACTCCCCATCTATCCGGAAGCATGGTCTGTATCGAGCCTGACAATAGACAACTGCCTAACAAGTAAGACAGGAACAATCCATCACGTCCCACCTCTGCTGAGACGTTGATGGGTGGCCTGACGCAACACTCCACATGTGGATCGGGAGTCCCACTGTGCGGGACAACACACAGGAAACACACACTTACAGCCATGCAAAGCAAACCACATGGAAGCAAAAAATAAGTGATATCAATTTCAGTTTCTAAAACATACCTACTAAAAAAAAAAAACATGGTTTTTGTTTTCTAATATTTCAGTGCATCAAGTCTCTTGTTTTTAAATGCTACCTATTGCACCTGGCAACACCTGCTATAGCTGTAAATGCTCTGCAGTTGAGTCATTAGTTGTTAAAAAATAAGTCCACCCACATAAATATTACTAACACCATGACGTGTTGTTTGTGAAATTAAAGTTTAAGTTTAAGATATAAAGTTTAAACAAAACAGTGTCACTAGAGTTGTTGCAGGGAATATTTGTCTTTAACATATGATGGAGCTATGCTCCTCTCCTCCTCCTACTACTTTACTGTCATCTTTGAGACACATTTCCAATCTTACCAAGATGGCAAACAAGTGAAATGCTCCTTTGGTAGCACTAGCTTTCTAACTAATAACCAGAACACACAGGAAATATAATAGATAGAGTATGCACTGATTGAAGCACTGTGAATATTATACAAAAACTAATTAGTGGTAAAGAAAGAAAAAGAAAGAATTTTATCCATTCAGATTTTATATGTGTTTACAATTTAAGCCAAAATATTTTTACTCGAGAATAATTTTAGTGATATAACAGTTGATTCTTTGAGGACAGACAGTTCGTTACACCATGTTTTTAATTGCTTCAGTGATGCTGCATCAACTGTCATAAGACCACTGAAAGCACCAACAGCTTTGATCACCTGAAAAACTTTTCACTTTGCACTACAGAACACAAACTCTGCATGAGTGGGCTGGGAAGTGTTGCAGCTGTTTCATTAAGAGAGTGTAATGTGTATCCTCTATATGCTACGTATATCACTCGCCCTGGATAATGAGTGTGTAGTTTAAGTTACAGTCTGTAGTAACGTAGCCAGTGTTTTTCAGGTCCTCTGAATCAGATGGTTCAGTACATTTTGGCAAACATCTCTTCCCCCGTAGAACGATGATGTAAGCAAACAGGCTTTTTAGGTGGCTGGTGTGCAGCCAGGTAGAATGACATATGGCAAGGAGGCATGTGCAATGTGCTGCAAATCACACTTAGGTGAACACAATCTCTGCCTTGACTTTTAGGTTTCATAAATAATTCAGCGCGGGCTAAGGAAAACATTTGGATTTCCCAGGAGCAAAGACAAATAACTTTTAAATCCCACTTTTAAGTGCACTTGTTTAAAAAAGGAAAAGGGACTATTCTCATCGACCCTCACTACACTACTCAGATCCAAGGGTCCAAACATTTATAGCCACAGTAGCCTGAAAAGATCCACTTGACTGTTCAACTTTGACCTGGAAAAACACTCATCTATTTTAAGACAGGACATAAATCCAACCGCTGCAGGTCTGGGACTTGAGCAGAGTCATGTTCAGACAGAGCTGTGGCTGTCTCGGTCAGGTGTGCCCAGGTGGTCAGAGTTCAGGCAGACTGTCAGTGAAGCCAAATTCATTCACAGTGTGTTCGTCTCTGTTAGAGACTGAGCCTCCACTGAGGATTGTGCTTCCAATAATCGGCCACACATTCTTTAAACAGTCTTTGCTGATAATCCTACTGCTGCACCAGGAGACGTAGACTGAGTTTCAGGTGATACAACAGTGTGAAAAACAGTGTGAAAAGTGTGTACAACATTTTCAGTGACTGGATTGTAGTTATAGTTGGGAAAAGAGCAAGGGGTATGTCTGTGATAGGAAGGTTAGGGGGGAAAAAAAAAAAAAAAAAAAAATATATATATATATATATATATATATATATATATATTTATTGGCGTTTTGGGTAATTTGAATATTACAAAAATGTGCTTATTAAAACAGATTTTATGAAAAATAGATGGCGCCCCTCAGCTGTCAGGTAAGAAAATGTTTTCTACAGTCTTTCCTTAGGGGGTGGAACAGTTAAGTGTGTCTGAATGTGGCAAAGAGAAGCCTTAAGTAAATTTAAAAGCCTCCAATGCCTGCCAGTATTTCCTTGAGCCTGACTTCAGGGCGGAGAACAGACTTCAAAAGGCAGTGACACTGAAAGAACGTCAATAAGGCATGAGTAGGTCACAAAAGCAGAGAGCCCGGTGGCAGCAAATACAAGTAACAATCCAGAAAATCAAAAACAACACAACAGGGACACCAAAAACAAAGCCTCTGTGGTACAACAAAACAGTTTAAGAACACAACCAATGCAAGAAAAACCTTTCGTTTCGACGTCACGGAGCGGATTTTTTTTTAAAATTGTAATCATTAGTATCACTTTTTAGGACTATATAGATATTCCATGTGTCTCTTACTCTGATGGATCTGGATTAGTATTGGGTTTTTAGAGTAAGGAGCTGCATACGCTCATACTGCAGCAGTGGAAACAAGTCAATGAATAAATGAGAGAGCAAAAGTGAAAAAGAGGGCGAAGAGAGACAAATGAGGAAAGAGAGAGAGAGGAATAAGAAGAGAGGCTGTTCTGCCTCAGACAGCTTGTGGGCTTTTGTGTGATAGCTGCTGGCTGTAGGAGGCTGTGAAAAGATAAGGTTTACTAATGGGGTGTTTAGGAGAATGTTTCATTTATTATCATACTTCACTAAGGTGAGCATGGAGTAATATCGAGGGTCGGGCGCTATTCATGAGAGCTCTGAGAGGGTTTTGTATTGTGGGGGACTGTTAGTGGTGCTTCCAAAAACCGCTAACCCTGGTAGAGAAGAGGCAGCTGCAGCGCTGAGAGGCTGTTATGAAGTGTGGTTTTAGAGCAGCCATGGGCAATGTTAGGTCTTAATCCTTCCCATGAACACATGTCCGGTACTGTCCAATCCCCCTTGGTACTTTAATGTTGCAGTTCAAAGCATAATTTCGTTTCTCCCTGTGCAGACTAAACACACACACACCGAGTCATTTACAGAAAGTGACGCCCACATATAAACATGATCGTTGCCTTTTTTTAATCTTTACAAAAACTGCAAATGGTAGAGTGAATTTTAACTGCAATTTTACATGTGAAAGGGTTTGCACGATGTGACGCAAAAGGGGCCATCATCGGCACAGCTTTCAAACCATTTAATTCTAGAGATACAAACAGGCCATCAGACTAACAGCAACGACCAATCAATCTTGGGTGTGGCCGCTCGACGTACAAGAAAACCACACTTAATGCGTACAAAATGCATATGTCTTCATACACATCTCATGTATATATACACACAACAAAAAGGAAAGGTGGCAGGATTAATCACCAGTTGGACAAACATTACAGAATATTAATTAAAGACAATTCTTCATTAAGACCGTCTTGATATATTCATATTCTTATTTGAGCTGACCATAATCCACACTTAGTATTTCTGTGTTTGATAAGTTTACAGTTACAATTTATTGCTTTTTCCAAATGAGTTTTCTTTTTTTACTTTCCAGGTGGCAGGTCTTTGAAATAAAAGCTTCCCAACCACTTTGGTTTTCTATTTCCACAATAATGCATGGAGCAGCAGGCCACACACCTTCCTGGTTTTGATCTTAAGCCAAAAAAACAAATGAGAGAGCGGTACTGTTACTGCAGTATTTAGCATTGTGATATATGACCTCATCACTGAGCGTTTCCATTGGCTCTCTCCCGTATTTAGCTTGGATACTCATTTATTGTGTATGATGTTATTATTTTGTCATGTCGGCTGTGCCAGAAACCTCTGTAGGAGGCATTAAGCACCACCAGGAAGATAGTTTATTACTTAATGCCTCTAAACTATGTATGAAACTGGACATTATTCCCATAAGTTGTAGTAAAGAATATAATCAGTAATATTACACTGAAATGCAAGTCTTATGTAACTAAAAATTTGACATTTTGTGTGAAATGATCCGTTTAACAGCCAGTCAGATCTATAGATCCCTAAAAGTTTTACTATAGGAAGAGTTTACCTTTATCATTTAAGGCAAGACAATGATAGCCTAAATGCAGATGATGATAA
The DNA here is from genome assembly GCF_021018895.1 of Seriola aureovittata. Classification (NCBI taxonomy): domain Eukaryota; kingdom Metazoa; phylum Chordata; class Actinopteri; order Carangiformes; family Carangidae; genus Seriola; species Seriola aureovittata. The sequence continues at coordinate 9,713,289 of NC_079380.1, forward strand.
ACCAAGAAACAGTGTTAAAAATGACTCAGCAAATATAGAGTAGGATGCCACAAACCAGATAATCAACAGGAGGAGGAACATGCATTCATTGGACAAGACGTTTCTCATCAGTGACCAACGCTGGGGAGTTCTGGAGGCAGAGAGAGAAAGGCAAAGCCCAGGAACACAGCCAGTACAAGCAGATGTTGGAAATTGTACCAAAAATCCAGCACAACAGCAGGTGCCGGTTGGAAGAATGAAAATGGAAGAAATGTGGAAAAGGAACAGTGAGGAAGAATTCTGCCACTGCAGGTCAAGTAAAACATGCCTCGGCTGAAGAGGAATGGAGAAATTATGGTGAAGTGGGAGGAAAAAAAAATGTATGCATGTCATGTCATGTCAAGCCCAAGAGTTGACAGATTCGATCAAACTACACCCTAAGACAGTTCAGAGTGGTTGTTGGATTGCCTTGGACAAATTTTCTCTATGCAACAAGAGGGCTAACACAGAGCAGTCGAGGAAGTAGAAAGTGGAAAATACCACGTATGAAGTAGCAAAGATGACAAAGTGCTCCATACTATGGGCTCAATCATGGAACTACATTATGCACCAACACCAAAGATAAGTGCACCACAGAGAGTAAAGGATCATAAATGACAAAAAAAGCGACATATGATGATGAACTGTGTGTCACACAGATGTCGCGTGTGATGAAAGGAGATGCCAGAACTTGTTTAACTGAAGAAGCTGAATGATAACCAACAGGAAAAAGAGGCACATGATGTTTCCCACTGAGACATTAGCTCAGCTATCTGTAGCACTCATCTCCTTGGTGCAGCTATAGTGGATTTTGGCAAATCCCGCTGCACTGAAGCAGCCTGGACTGCAAGCTGCTCAATGATGCTGCATGATGACGTATTTTTTAATATTGCTGCGATGTCAACTGATTAGCGCGTTGCAAAGGGTAGATACCGAACGGAACAAATGAAATTGCGGGTAAACAAAAAGCTTGCTTCTAGATGTAACTGTGTTGATGATCAAAACAGCAGTTTATTTCTATCAGCGTGACCCATGCAAATTCCTTTAAGGAGTCAGTCTGCTGATAATTTGGTAGAGAGTCCAAGGTTAAGGTATGCAACAAAATATCTCACTTCTGTTCCCCCTTTTCTCAATACCTCTCAGGTCCTATTAGATAATAAACCCTCATGAGGGAAAACAAGATCAGGAAAGAAATGAAAGAAGAAGGGGAACAGGGGAAAACTGGGTCTACTTCTGTGCCACAGTGTAAGTGATGAGACAGTAGCCACAGTGTGAACTCTAAAATAACTAAGGAGGAGTGGATGGAAAACGCCATGTAGGAATAAGAAATGACTATACATTTGCTATGCAGAGATTTGAACTTCAGCTTTAGTTAATGATGATCTTTTTTTCAGTGGATGTCTTGCTTCCACACAGAGCTACATTCGACTTTACGCCTCGAGGCAGGAAGTGTTTGTTGTCATACCTACCCTTTTAAATTCGGTGATTTAAATCATCTTGTCAAGGAGCTCCCAGTTGAATTTGTCTTTGTTTGTGTTCATGTTACGTGCGATAGGTAATCCATCATAGTGCACAGCATGTCACCTTTATGTGTCACAGTAATGTTACTATTGCATGCTAATGCAGTGGCATATTACCAACATGTCCGCTTATAAACATCACCAAACCCTATTCCTCCCTGAAAATGTTCTAAAGATTCACTTAAATTATCATTTTTTCATAATTCATTTGTTTATTAATTTATTTAACCTAATATAGCGAGGTGTAATTCATATAAAAGCCCAATAAAGCAGACCAGGAATCTGATGTATGAAAATACTTTTGATTTAAAAGAAGAGTCTACTCTACTGAAAAGAAAAAAAAGAAAAAAAAGAAAAAGAAGAAAAGAAAAGAAAATTAAGATTAAGATTGTTTCTGCTAAATATGCTATAAAAAAGACAGAACAGCATCCACTAAGATATTTGTACTGTGGAACAAATTCAATTACTTTACCCTGGAAATAGTAAATGGAAGACTTAGTGACCTACTTCCAGAATTAGAAAACACCTAGAGTTTAGTTTCATCAGTGTTCAGCATAACTTTCAACTGACATAAAGTGTACTGAACTACATGAACCCAAAATTAAAATAGCATGAATTGTTTGGGTGAAAAAACAAATTACAGTGTCATCAGCGTAAAAAAAAAAGATGGGTATTCAGAATATTTTGGTCTATATTGTACATGTAAACATGCAATTGTCAATTATTTGTATTTCAGCTATATTGCAGACACTACAGTTAATTAAACTTTCGGCTTGAGCCACTCATCAGAATGGTCACTTAATTAACTGTAAAACAATTAAAATGCCCGTTTTCCAAACAGAAGGTTTAAATCAGGCTTGATTAGGCTTAATGTTGCACTGGTCTTTAGCTCACAGTAACCAACTTAAACTGAAACAGTATTGCAACTAAATTAATGACAGCACATAATGACCATAATAAACAGAAAGTAGGCAACATTTAATGGTGCAACAATACAAGTAAAGTACAAAGTGTATAAACTTATGTGATATAATAAGCACTTATAAAAGAAGTTTTAGTATTTGAGTAAATTCTGCTTCACTAATTGAGTGAATAATTCTGGGCAATGAGTTAGCTGCTGCTCAGAATTTAATAACAACTTCAATCCTTGGATGACTCAAATACTGGGGGTAATTTAAGCCAGTACTATTTTTGTTTTATTACTGTACACTTTGCAATTTCTTTCTGCGGATACACTTTATTCAGTAAATGATATACCATCATTATGTTCTCAGAGCAGTATTGAACATCTACAAGCCTTTTTCCATTGAGATACAAAGAAATGCAACGCAAAAGGATTTGAAAAAATAACAGTAACTGGCTATTTTAACATCTCAGCTAATTAACTGCTGTAAACATTCTTCACTACACTGCAGGATGTAGACTGTAACACACACTCTTTTGCCTGAAACTGGTAGAGATGATACTTTAACATCAATTTTACATCAGAAAAGGCAGACTTCTGACTACTTACTACATTTCGCTCTCTATGTTGCTGTTCTGTAATTGGTCATATTGTTTTTTCTGAATTGGCTTCAGTGTCGGCACTACCAGCTTCATCAGACCCCAACCTGCATTTCCAGCTCTACCCAAACCGTTAATGAATCAATTCTGGCAAGACCCATCAAATGAAGACACTGAATAATGCCTTTAGTGCAGACACTTAGCTTGTTACCCTATCCATTCCATGAGTGCTGATTGAGGAAAACAGGGGAAAATAGCTGCAGTGCACAGATTGCTTTCATTTATGGTGTCAACCACAAATCTGCTGGTTAATATCATTAATTTGATTCATTTCTAACACAGATATTGATACTGTTATGATGCCATGCGGTTATTTAGTGTTACATAAAATGCCTTTACTACACTTATATTAAGATTTTTTTTCTCCTGTAGTACACTGTAAATTGAACCATGAAATGTTACACCAGGTTTTTGAACAGGTCTCTCACAGACAACAATACCTGTACATGCATGTATCTCAAGTTACTTTCTACTCTTTGTATTATAGATGATGTCTGTTCATTTTCCCTTTTCAATTATTTAATGCATTCAAAGGGGGCAAATTACATTAATCATCACTCATATTGACGGAATCGGTGGTCAAATTATCCATCTGTGGTCGTTTTCTATATTGAAACTAACTTTGATGTATTTTCACAAATTTGTCTCCGAACTCTTGTAATAGAAAGCCAAGGCACACCTCTTTCAGCCAAAGGTTTGCTGAGTCATGACAATTTATCCTCACAGGCACTGACATTGGTATCTTAGCGGCAGCCGAGTAAAGGCGGAGCGCTGCACTGTGATTTATTGAGTGGGCCTACTGCAGAGGGAAGCAGGGAGGATAAAGTGCTCTCACCTGGAAAGTGAGGCTCACTCACTGTGGTCAGGAGAGATTTTACCTGAGGCTTCACTACTCACATCACTGTAAGAAGAGCCAGTGAGATCTGAATGATTCCATATTCATGAGTGGATTAATGAACGGTCGCAGGGAATCGTTTCCGCAGAGCCAAATTGATTCTTAACATTTATCAACGTTGAATATATGAATGGACGAGACCAAAGTGTGCAGGAGGTTGACGCGTTGACCGCTCGTTCTAAATGATGAACATAGAGGGAAATGTGTACAGTGCATGTTTAACTGAGTGGCTAGGACATGCCTCTGTAAACTGCTTCAACACACTCTCAGTGCGAGGGCAACACCGTGTCTGGCGGCCTCGCAGGTTTTTCCGTGTTAACATATGTACAGTGCAGCCCCATGGGCCCAACGCTCCCTCTCCCCTGTGCACACGCAGTTTCGTGAGAGGGCGACAGACCTCGTGCCATTTTTCATTTCAGATTTTGTCCCAGATATGCATCGCCTACCAGTAAATGTAGGGAGTGTTCCCCGTCTCATGCTTGGATTTTTTGACATATTACAGGCACTCAAGTTCTTCACAGTGAAAATTTCAATCTGAGCTGGTTTAGGCATGATAATAAACTTAAACACAAGGCTTTTTCCTGCCTTCTGTCATCTCAACATCTGCAAACAACTCAGAGGTCTTAACGGTGCTCGCCAAAGATGCAGCAATTCCAGGCTTTTACATCTCACAGTCCTCTAAGTCTCCTCTGATCCCATCAATTAAACTGCAAGCTTCTCTTTATGGATGGCTTATACCTTTTGTCCTTTACACAGTCAAGCCTGCCTTTAAAGCTATTCATATAACCTAGCTGTGACTTAGTCAATCTCAGCAAACTCACACGAGCGTGTCTGCTTAAATTTCATAAAATGAACTATAAAGTATGGTCACTAGCAAAGAATCTAAAATGAATTCCATTACAAAGAGAAAATACGTACCATGACTATTCTGAAATAAACCAGAAGAAGAAAACTTTTTTTATTTCAGATAAAATGTTGATATCAATTAGAGTAAATTGCCCAGAGTGAACCATGGGATGCTTCATGGACTCCCTTTGCAAGCTTCAGAACCACAGTTTGAATTCAGGTCTAATGATGACACTGATGACAGGACTCATTTTAAATTGATGCTAGAGCTTTTGGTGAGATTTTGCTCTGCTGCAGGTCTTAATTGAGTCCTTGCAGCAGCGCTTGAGATGTTGTGTAACTTTTTCCAGACATGGTCTTTATTTGGAACTAAAAGAAAAGCATTGCACAGTAACATCAGCGTTTCATTGCACCATATGTTTTTCCAGATGCCTTTGTGCTTATGACTCAAAGAGCAATTATATTGTTCACAATGCATCAATAGATTGTCACATTGACACCAGTTTATTCATTTGCTCCAATTCGAAATGTTGAAGAAAAACCGAGCATCATTAGTGCTAAAAGAGAATACAGTATGTGCGTTACATGACTTGCTGAATCTCCTCACTCAAAGTGCACAGTGTAGCATGAATCCTTTTATTTTCCTTGAAAAGAGCCTCTGTGCATTAGCCTGTTCTATTTGCGCACATGTTCCTTACTGTTCCTCTCAGGCAATCCTAGAATACCAGCACACAATGGCCTCTTTAACTGGTCCTGCCCTGAAGAAAATCTGCTAAAAGCAATATAAGCAGTGGGGTAAAACCATGCAGAGGCCCTGTTATACTTGTCATCCTTATCATTCTACCCCACTTATTCCAGATAATGACAAATTACAGCCCGTGTCACTCAAGAGATACGACTTTGACCGAGAATAAAATGCTTCACAAGATGTTCCTGATGAATAATCCTGGAGAGCAAAAACAGACATGAGAGTACATTCATGTCTTTGTGACATGCATGTGCGCAAGGCCACTCTTGGTCACAGATTGTCATTCAGTTACTATTGATGACATTTCAGAGCTGCCCTGGGAGCAAAGAAGAAGAAATCAAGAAGCAAAGATCAGGCATTAAATGAATGATTTCCCTGGGCAAAAAAAAACTGCCCAAGAGTTTGTGCCACTTAAGCTTTCCTGTGTCTGTACCCCAGGGTCCAGTCTGTTCACAGAGCACAGAAAGGGCTCCAACAAAAGATTCTCCTTCAATATGGCAAAGGTTAAGTGCAGAGCTTTTACATGCTAAAATAACACGAGGCACATCACTTTAAGTGCCAGGTTCATAAATAGAATGTTATGTAATAAACTGACAAGAAGTACAGTGCATAAGAAAAAAAACATAGCTAAATATGCCATCAAAAAATCTGTGAGAGCATGGATCACATTAAATTGAGCTACCTTGAAAGAATATAGTGTTTTCTATCCATATTTCCTCAGTGAGTTGCTCCCAAGTTCAGGATCTCTGCCTGTTACTTCTCACTTTGGAAAATCTGACAGGCTGTAGATTCAACACCCACTGTACACTGGAGTTAGATGTTAGGATATACACCGTAAGACAAATATTCCTCCGAAACTGATTCAGCTAAAGCTATTGCAATTCTTCCTTAGGTAAAGGGGAGTCCAAAGAAAATATTAGGATATTTTATTTTATAGAAAAATAAATAAATGCATAAAGGATGGCCTTGCTTTTTTTTTTTATAAATTAAGATCATACTCTTCCTTAATTATTTCTAATTCAGGGGCGAAAAGTGTATGTGATGTTACTGTGCAGTCATACAGTATATGATTACAAGATGCCTTATTGTCATGCAATCAGGATCACGAAAAAATGCCCATAATTCTTGTAAGATCTTGTAAGATTGTAGAACACAATGCAATATGACTGATTTTGTTTTATTTTCAATAAGGTAGCATGCACAGTTTCCATTTACATGTATGAGATTTCAGCCTTTACATGATAAAGTGGCAGCTTCTTGCGTAATCAGATCTCTCTTTAGTTCTCTGTTAGCAGGGAGCCTTTCACACGGGCTCAGCTTGGTGCGATCATTTTTTAATTCAGCAGTAAAGTCCACAACCAGCCACGTTCTGTTTTCCTGCGGAGCCATTACAACATCATTATGTGTGCTCTAGAAAGCATGCCATGCTACTTTAATATTGAATGAGTGAAGAACTAGCACACCAGTATCTTGTTTTCATGAAGCTATCAGAAAACCCATTCTGCCGCCAAATGTGTTTTTTTTACTGTAGATAGCATTTGCTATGGTTGACGATACAGTAGGTATTACTGCGTGTCTATTTTTAGAAAGGCAATTTCAAAGTTTACTGTGTGCTTACACATGCACATGGGTTGCATGTGTATGTACACATTATGTTTAAAGGGAGGGATTCTTGAGTGTGTGTGCTGTGCATGTGTGTGTGCGTGTGTGTGTGTGTGTGTGTGTGTGTGTGTGTGTGTGTGTGTGTGTGTGTGTTTTGCTTTGCTCAAGGCTTGTTGTTTGTGGGTTCAACAGGCAGCACATACTCTTTTATTCCCCATGGGAGGGAAACTGGCTGTGTTGCTTTCTATACTTCCATACCTTCAGGCTTAACTGAGACTGAGTCACTCAGATGTAAAATCAAGAGCCTGGGTCTTAGCAGATGATATGTAAATCTAATAACTTTACCCCATGTTTCGGTTATATCATGGTGAATGCTGTTTTGATCGTACCCAAACACAACCCCAGGTAGTGATCACTTGAACTGATTCAGTGTCAATGCAGGTTCAGTCAGCAAGATCAACTAAACTGACCCAGCCGGCAGCGTTCATGACACACCTCCTAACACACACTCTCTATACATCAAAATAGACCTGTCAGACACCAGTGATACTTTCAGACAGTGTGCTGCTCACTCTGTGCAGTCTGTCACTTGTGACTGTGCAGCACGCTACAAAGATTTATTATTCTTTTGTACAGCCTCCTCCACTCTAGCTGCCACACTTCTAAGTACTTCAAAGTGAGGTGCACCTAGATTGACAGCTTTTGATCAGTGAAGTACATAAGCAGAGATGTGTTCAACAGTGAAAAAAAACCTTGTCAAAATCAAAAATTGTTTAATTCAACACAAGTTACTCTGAGTGAAGTTCACAAGGCAAGGAGCAGACGACGTGTACAGTTTGTGAAGAGCAACACTTCTGTCATTTCGTTACAGTTTCACGCGGTGATTTATCTCTGCTGTTTGGCCACTGGCCAGTGAAGGTTAGCACATAATATTACGAGATAATATAATCCTGTCAGTGCATTGTCAGCTTATGTGACTCGGATTTATAATCATGAAAGACAAACATAAGAAATCAAAATGAATGATGTATTTTGACATCAGTGTGAGTCTCGTGCTTCCTCTTGAGCCGGTTGCCCCAACCAATATAAACAGTGAAATAGTCAATTGAATTCATTTCCCGGCTGGATGCCACAGGAACACGTCTACAGTGTCACATGACCTATGTGCCAAGGTCAATGCATTTTTAAGGACACTCTCTAAATTGCTGATGGTTGTTGGTAACACCTGATGCCCACTGGGTTCACCAAGGAGTACGACACTTGAGATGACTCCCACTAGAGGTAGAGGTAGAGCTGAAGTCATCTCTGTATGGAAACACTGGGAATCAGCCGCAACCAGGAAAATTTAAACCTCTTTCAGTTTCAAAATTGTTCCATCAAAGCTCGGCTCAAAATGTTCGTTTGAATTTTCCTCCTCATTCTTGTAAAGAAATTAGGGTGTGACTGCTTCCCTTTCCAGACAATTCATGAACCTCAAAAAATAAAAAATTACTCTATGGGTTATGAAAGAAGATCCTGTGCCAGCTGTCATTTTGAAAATAGGCCTAATTAGCTTTATTTTTCAAATATTTCCCTGAGGAGTAGTACTTTATTAATTTTTCTCATTGCCTCAATGTATGATCAAGAAAACTCAGACCCAGAGTCAAAAAGTAATTGCTGGTGGTGCTCACTCTTCCTTAGCAACAACAAGGAGACTCTCAGTGGAAGTCAAACTGTAAAACATATCCTAAAGCTTCTTCTGAGCAACGTCCAAAAGATGTCACCTCCCACCAGCAACAAATGATATACCATCAACGTGACTTGGCTGGTTCCGATGATGGCCGTAATAACTAATCACCCTTATTGGTGCCACTACCAATGAGAGCTATGATAACATACATACATTATGTGCACTTTTTTGAATTAACAATTTGCCAACTGTACACCGCAGGAGCACGCGGGGAACGGGAAAATGTAGCTTCCTGGTTGGTTTTAATGTAATATTCATTTAGAAAATCTCCCTCTCTGCTACATTATCTTTGTTTTATAACCATCTTCATGTAGAGGCCTTTACTCTGCAAAGCACTTAAGCACACTAATGTCTTCACTTAATGAATGACCACAACAATGGTCTGCCACAAAAAGAAGAGGAGGGCACATATAATTTGAGTTGGGTTCGCTTCTTTTCTGAATGTTTTAGCTGGTTTCTTTATTCAAATAGACTGTACATGACCAGCTTGAACAACAAGCCTGAAATCCCCATCCTCATGTTACGAATTGGATTCTCTGTTCAAATCAAATCAAATGAACTGAAACGTCAATTATGTACAATGACAAAATACTGCCACATTGTGACGTAAGTCATCTGACCACTGAAGTTGACGTGGGGCAGAGTAAACTGGCAGAATTTTAAATTCTAAACAGTTGCGTCAAGCCATGGACGACAGCAAGCTATTTTTGTCCTCATATCCATGAGCGCTTCTCTGCACGTCAGCAGCCGAGCAGAATCAGTCAGATCGGTGCCAGTGTTCAACCTTTCAATGCTCTGGGTCAGCATCCTGGAGATGTGCCAGAAATTCCAGTTCCTTAAGACCATATGGGGCCTGTTTCCTTTCACCACCCCCACTCTCTTCCTCCAGCACCCCTTCCTCCAGGGCTGCAACCTGACCCATCCTCACGTACATCAGGTCACATGTAAAGACTTTTGACAGTACTGACTGTTTCTGTTCAAAATATTTCTCCAAAATAGAGATATTTGGATTTTCCCTAGGGGATACATAAAGTATGTATCTATCTATCTATCTATTAAAGATTTGCTGTGTATTTTTAGACAGTGTTCCACTTCTAGGAATTTAACCTTATTATAAGGAAATTATTTTAATAAAGAAAATTCACATAACAATGGACCTGTATATGTAATCCTCTAAATAATCTTTAAAAAAAACACATGGTAGAAAAGATGGAGTAGAAAATATCTGTTATTATAATCAAAATTAAACATTATACTTTTTACTTCCATCTGACTGTGACTTGTGAGTTTACTGAGAAGACAGTCCAGCCAGTGATTTTCAGCTTATGACTGACTAGGACTGTAGGGCACACGCCAGATGGGTGCCCAAGAATAAAGGACCCTTCCCCCATATTCACCTACCGTATAACCACAGCCACTACATCCAGAATCAATAATTTTGCAGGATAAGCAGCGGGCAGTCAAAGCAGAAACTTGACCTCTGTGGCTGAGCAAATTTAACTTTGTCACTATACCCTTCATGGGGACAATAAACTTACTTAAGATATAAATAAAATCATGGGAAAATGATCACAACTACACGATAAACGAGTAAATGAAAAAAACGACTCAGTAGCAAACAAAAACGAAAACTTTACAATAAGACCATCCTTATAAAGGATTTATGAATGGTTTATAACTAGTTTATTAATTAGCTTGTTAACACTTTAGAAATCATTTATAAGCTGTTATAACACATTTATCTGTACTATTAAGCCTCATATCTCATTAGTTTGTGTTCTCCATCACCCAGTGTTTATACCTGTCTGCTTCATCAGATATTTGTTACTAGCAATTAACCGCCGTCAGCATCTTAATGTTGAAAAGGTTTTATTTGGCTGATCAGATTATCATATCAAATAATCGGATTCATACTCTAAGGCTACTTTTATTTAGAACTGGCAACTCATTCATAAATAATGGTGGGTTTTTGACACTTTACGATAAGGTTCCCTTTTAACAGCTATAAATAGTAATAACTCATTAATAAGATAAATGAGTAGCAAGCATTAACTTGAGCTTGCCAAATAGTGAGCCCACATCAATGCATGAAAACTGTGTTATAACTTGTTTATAACTGTTTATTTCTGATTTATAAAGTGTTAACAGCCGAATTAATAACCTAGTTATAATCCATTTATAAATCCTTTATAAGGGTAGTCTTACTGTAAAGTGGTACTCGACTCTTTAACAGATCTACCTGCCTGTTTCTAAGACCTAGACCTGACTGGCACCAACATGACAAACAAAATCTTTATCTGAATTATTAACTATTTTCCTGAGCTCTTCTTTGAAATGAATGGAGCGACAATCATTCCATACTTCATTTGTGCCGACGAAGCCGCTCTGGACATGTTTGAATGTGTTGCGAGGGAAAATTATTGAGCAACCTGTCTGTTAAAGCCCAGTGAGGAAAAAAAAAAAAAAAAAAAAAAAAGTTCCTTCTTGGTTGAAGCATGGCAGCAGGGGCAGCTGCAGGACTGACCCTGCCAAGGACAGAGAGCTTCCCATGCCTGTTCAATGCCGTAAAATGGGTCATTGAACAGCTAAATGGAGTCATTATGATGAGTAATTAAAAGAAAACTGCTGAAGACTCCCCAAACTCCCCCTTTTCTCTTGGTTCCGCTGCTTTTTGTGTTGTCACTGGCCTTTGCTGAAAGACAGCTGCCTTGGGCCACTTAAACTATCACCCCTTTCACTGGAATGCAAATAGCAGCCTTAGCAGCTAATTGAATCGCATTATCTATTGTCCTCTCATTTACTGGAAATCTACCCATTCTGCAGATTTCCATTACTGATTGTTGGAGATTGAATTTTGCCTGTGCTTTTCATCTGATACAGCATGTCATACACTCTGAGTCACGGGAGATGAGAACACAGAATTGTTTCATTAGAGCAAGAGAAGTAATATGAATACTGATTGTGCAGTAATCTGGCGCTTGTCTTCTGCAGACATTAATATGTATGTAGGTGAGAAATTCTGCAGCCTTGCATCGCTGCATGCCATAGAGGCTCAGGAAAAAAGAACCACAGAAGCAAGGCCGAAGCATGGATAAAAGATGAGGAAATTATGTTTAATTTCTGTTTCACTTATTGTGGCGAATACAAAACATTCGTCTCTCGTTGTTACAAATCTTCACTATCTCCTCATTTTAACTTTCAATAAAAATGCATGAACATGTGCCTGTGCAGCCTCCCCCCTGGGCGACGCGTGCAGCACATTTCTCATGATAGGCCGGGGTGGGGGTGGGTGGGTGTGGGGGGGGATTGATGTTTGATTAATGAGTAAAAATTAATTAATTAGTTAAACTAACTTTGGCAAGACCGGAAACTGAAACAGAGGATTTCATTAGCTTGTGCTTGTAAGATAAGGTTAATGAGGTGGTACCGATTCTTGAAAAAAAAAAAGAAAAAAAGAGAGAGGGAGAGTGAGATGAAAAAGAACTTTCATGCTGCTGAATTCATTTTGAACTGAAATGCCAAAAGAAGGTTATCCTCTGCAGAAGAAGCTTTTTATTACATGCCCCATTAAGACTGGCCTCCATATACTGGATTTAACATGTTGACTAGAATACTCTTTTCAGACTGGTCACCGCATGAAATCCATCTCTTGTGCTATGCTGCTGGAAAACAAACAGCTTGATAGGAAATGAGGCATCAACATCAATCTCTATTTTTTTTCCCCCCTCAGAGTTCGAGAGGAGAAATCAGTGAACATCTTGCACAGCTGGAGGACACCAGGGATGCTCTCTCACACTGAGGACTTCAACCCAGAGTACAGAGGTGAGTGCAGGTATTTGGTACAGTCGCACCTCGTGGTTTGAGTCAACTGCAGCTCTGCATGAGCAAACGCCCCCTAAGAGGATCACAGAGGATCCATCGCTAATCCACTGGTCAATAAACATGACAAGTACAGTACAGTGCCAAAGACAAGTCACTCAAAGGACATGTCATCCCGAGAGTGTGTGGCCTGAATATCAGGGTGGATTTATGTTGTGTTCAGGTTTCCCTGCTTCAACCTCTGCTTTTTCATTTATAATACATGTCAGCACCAGAAAGTAAATGTTTATTATAGGCTTTAGAAGGCAGTGGAGTCTTACAGTACAATAGGCTAATGGTTATACTTTTTATTTATGGAATCTTAATGGGAACATTACAGTTAAATGTCTATAAATGGCTGTAAATATCTAGTCTTTAACCCTCTTCCCACCACCTCGTCAGAGGTTCGATAGCTTTATTGTTTTATAATAATTATTGCATTAAAATTTCTATTATTCCTCCTCTAATGCTTCTAAAGGATTTATTCACCTGCTAAACTTGAATTATCAGAATCATTAAAAACCACCACTGTTCTTCACTGCCAATGACAATGGGGAAAATTAGTGGCAGGAAGTGTGTGTGCACACTGAGCTATTAGTGCTAATTAAGAGGCCTTTCACCAAAGAGATGTGGCCTTGACATTTGAATCATCACTGACTCACTTTCTTGCAATACATTTTCATAACCTGCACAACCTTTCTACTTAACTGACTCACTAGTTACTCAGCTAGTCAGTCATGTAAAGCAGAGCAGATGGGGAGTGCCCTGTGGCTTCATCGAGGCACATGTCATGTGGCTCAAAAGAAACCGTGCAGTTTTTTTCCACTAAAAGTAACACTTCCCTCTTGCTATTTATTCAACTGTAGTTAAAGGTGGACGCTGTAAAATACCAGCATGAAAGATAGTTGCCATTAACAACTGTAGTATAACAGCAAAATGCCTTAATATCTTTGTTTAACTCCTTTTAAAGTAAGCAGAGACCCTCCACACCCTAGATGTATATGATTCATAGCTGGTAGGGTGACAAGTTAGCATGTTAGCATGTTAATAGCATTAACTCTGAAGCGCCGCTGAGCCTGAGAGGCTGACAGATGCTGCTAGCATGAATATAGTCTTATTTTTTTGTCCTAATATTTTTTATGATTGCTAATACATATCTTTCAACATGTCCAGGCCAAAGTCCCAGTGTCCTTTAAACAAAAATAAAACTACAACAGTTGGATAGATACTATATTAAAGCAGGGCCTGGAGAAGAATGATAATAATGATGATGTAGACATAATTATGACGTATTTGAAAACTGTTTTCACACTGAAGATAATGTATTCAGTGGATCCTGTGTCATCATCTAAATCTGCTTGTAACAAGATACTCTGCCGGAAAGCTCCTAAACGGAAATTGACCAAAGAAAACCTAATAATTGTGTTTTTGATATGTTTCATTTAAAGGGTTTGTGTTTTAGGTCTTTCATGTTTACAGTGTTTTTGTTCCAAATGGGAGCTGCCATTTATGGCATTTTTTATTGAAACGAGAAGTTGAGAGACAATGAGCCTTTGTATATATTACCCTTTGTATATATTCTTGTCAATCATATAAGGAGAGGCATGTTTGGACAGACTTCAAACACTAAATCCTCGTTGGATATATCAAATGTGAATTTGAGTGCTGGATGAATGACTTTGATTTAATCCTCACTGCCTTTCAAGTACGGCCAAAGGGATTTTTCTTATGTCAAACTGTCCAGAAAAATCTCTTCTCTGGGTATAAATATGAAACCGTATTATGCACAAGAAGCACAAGCAGCCAATATATACATACTATTTACTGCCATTCTAAAACAAGTTTGGCAATCCATTAAAGTGTATTGTAGCAAGGTTTTAACCATTGTCATTACAACTGAAGATGTAGTGCCGTTGCAACACAAGCTGAAGTCTGAGGGACCAGAGCTGGAGAGGGACCACAAAACTCCCAGTTTAATTATTTTATTTTAAAAGAGAGTGTCCAGAGCAATATCCTTTTAGGGGACCTATATTTCCTAGTTTCCCTGCAGAGATATGTGCCTTTACTGATCTGTACAGGATGTGCAGTGCGCTCAACAGGAAATGTGAAAATCCTGGCTACATTGGGCAACAACATTTTATTGTAAATGTATTTTTTGCCACCACTGTGTGATTCCAGTTGTAGGATTTTGATTTGTCATGATGTTTTATCTTTCCGTCGCTTCCGTGTTTTTCAGTTTTCCTTATGAAAGCTGTGTTTAAATTGTAATTGATAATAGAATATTGTTAAGTAATTGATCACTGTAATGATCATTCTCCTGTCCAGGTCACTACAGCTTTAAGCTTTAGCCCTATCAAGCTATGTAGTGCCAAGTCCACCATCAACCTGGATTCCTAATTGATGGCACTAGAGAAGAGTTATTTGAATGGATTACTGTAAAGAGCATCATGGATTAGCCTGAGAGACATGGATCCCGTGGGAGCCTTAAATTGGTAGCATAAAGTGATTATAAAACATCGGTATGGCTGACGATTATTGGGTTCCTTATTGCTTGCTCAATGCATCGATATCGCTATGCCCTGCTCTGCCTCACGTGCATGTTGGCTGCAGTGGTGCCCGAGCAGTGCACATTATGATGTGATCAATGGCTTGAGGATGGGAACACAACCCCTTGTATATATAGCATTGGTTTATGTAGTTGCATTGATGACTTGAGATGTCAAGTTGGTAATACATGGTGGCTACATAAAACACACCTGTCTTCTTTTTAACCACTATGCTCTTTTAGACAAGATCGATGCAACATACCACAACCCTCCATCGCAGCACAATCCATATTTAAAAGACGAAATGGCTGCTTTACACTTCGTGATTCATGTGATTACATTATTACTGGGAACTACAGCGTTCAATCAGGATGAAAGAAAATCCGACATACAGCCCTGCCTCCTCGGTGGTTCTGTGGTGGTTCCATATTGGTGCGTTTCCCTAAATCTACCTCATCCACTTGCCTTGACCAGGCTGTCATCAGTGCTAATGTACTGTAATTTTTAGTGATCACTTTACTCACTTGATGCTCTCTCAAGTCCATTACTTTTTTTTGATGAGAGCTACAGCTATCAGAGTTATGGCCGGTTAAAGATTAAAGGCTTTTCCCTGAAAAAGATGAGAGGAGCCAAATCCGCCTAAATCATTCCTTCAGTAAACATTGTGTGCATTGTCGAGTCCTCCAGTGTCAGTCAGGGTTAAAACTTCAGGGTTATTTGTGAAACAAAGCAATTAAACTCTAGAAAACCTGACATCTGCATGCTAAACTTAACACTGGCTCTACTTCCCAATTGTTCTGGGTCTCACAGACCCCACTACTGTATGTGTGAATGTAATAATTTTAATTGCAACAGATATTTCTGTATCTATTCTAACCTTATTATTCCAACCCAATATGCAGAAAAGTGGTGACCCTTCCTTTTTGCCACAAACCTGGCTTACACATTTTATGAATGTGGCAAAAATGAACAGAAATGACAATAAAGAATTTTTATTACACCAAATAATAAAATAATATTTGATGTTTCATGTTTTATGGACTGTGCCTGAACTGAAATATATATTATTTTGTGTTCACCAAAAAGTCATCCACAGCCAAAGACATGTGAAGTATGTTATTATCCTACACAGTGATGTTACTTATGTTTTGGACAAAGACTAATGCAGGATTTCGGGGCAGTGAAGAAAGTATTACAAGATTTTTTTTTATGTGTTAAAGAGGACCCGCAGCCCACAATGTACCTATACAACAAATACTTGTAAAATAAGCCAAAAGAAGCCTCCAGAGATTAAAGCAAGTCAACACAGGGTCAGTTCTTATATTGTCATCTCCATTACTTTAATCAAGTCCTATATTTAGTTAATGAAGACATGCACAGGCAACCGGGCTGTGACTTTGCAATGAGAAAGGCAATCGTGGGGAAAATGAATGGAAGTTAAAACAGGACTACATGGGTTTTGACAGACAGCTGTCAGCCATTCATTACAGACTCCATAATGATTTTTTTCCACCTCGCTGATAAAACTCTGCGGCACCTTTCTCTGAATGACGGGAGACTTTTCTCAAATCATGACACCTCAATTCTTCCCTCTTATTACATGCCATTCATTCAGTCAGAGCGCAGAAGACAAAGCCTCTTGTATTTATTGGAATTTAGCTAGTCAAACTAAAGCAATAACACAAACCATCTGCATGTTTAATGCGTCGGTTGTTTTGAAAACACCGACTGGATTTAGCCATGTTCTCGAGTGAGAAAAGGGGAGATAATTGAGGCCTGGGTTTATCGTCTTCGGAGCAGGATTAAAACCTGAGGCCACTCACCTTTAAAGAAGGATCTCATGGCCATCTGCTTTTATGTTTCCTCTCGTCAAAAGCTGGCCTTCATTTTTAAAATGTCTTTTTAGTGTTGACCTTTTAATTTCTATTGTAAGAGATTATCCCATATGCTTTGTTTTTTATACCTGTAGTTTACAGGCTTAAAAAAGATTTCACAAAAAAAGAAGAAAAAAAAAAGATTTCACAAAGATTATTCATATGAAACCAAACATGGTGGTAAAGGAACCTTTAAAGGCATTCGATCAGCATACATTATCTGTGACTACTAATAGTTCACCCGATTAAGGAAGCTTATGTGACTCTATTAATAATAAGAAGCTAAAACTAATGTGGAAACTGTCTCATGTACATAAGCTTCCTATGGCACATTTAATCTTGTATAATGATTTTCTCAGGAAGTTTTCTTTGGTCGGAAAGATAAAGAGATTGCAGTAGGTGAGACAGCACACTACTCGACTGAGAAATCTCTCTGACTCACATCCTTCTTTACAGATTTGGTTCACCCTGCTTATTTGCCATCACCTTTTAGTAATAGTATAAAATGATTATTTATAATTTCCATAAATACCTGCTGTGTTTGTTTATTTTTTATTTCAAAGGGAAATAATGTATGTACTTTACATAGTCATTGTGCTTCTTGACTCCTTTATCCCTTTGGAAAACAGCTCTAAAGCTGAAAATTACATCTCAGATGGATTATAGATTAGTATCAGTGTCTGACTGTCCAACTTGGGTGGTAACGTGTCAGGATTGTGACAAAGTCCCGACAACAATCACTCATCCGGGGGGATTTTGAAAACCTAGCTGAAGGTGTAATTAATCTACTATATGAACAGTGTAGTAGTAATAATGATGTCTACGTTTCATTTATTCATATCACTGGCATCCGTTGTCTCCAACTGTGCACTATCAAGATTCATATGTACCCAGGTTTATTGTACAGCAGCTGTATTTACTTATTAATCCACCCTCAGGGAGTGAGAGGGGATGAAGCAATTAAATAAACAGCTGTAATAGTTGACTGTAATATACTGATACCTGTATACACACGCCTGCGTGTACTTCATAAATGAAGAACAATGACTTCCATGTAGAGTAGCTTTATTTCTACAAGGGCAAGATATTTCCTGATAGATTGCGTGGTTCTCAATGGTAAAAATTGTTACCACCAATATACATAAACCAACAGGCTAATATTGTAATGAGAGGTGTGGTTAACCCCTCAACCTGCCCAGAGTGATAAACATCTAAAATAAAAAAGAAACAATTCCTGAAATATACTATGAAAACTTAAGAAAAAGTACATCAGTCCCAAAGAGTGGGTACAGACAAAATAATATATCACATTCAGTGCATCAAAAATATATCAAATACATCAGAAGATTCTTGTAAATGTAAATATTAGATAGATACACAATCATTATGCATTGTGATTGAGAGTACATAAAAAATAGTAAGCAAGTGCATTAATCTTTAAATTGGCGAAACACTTGATCAAATTTAATAGATAAATGGCTAAAATAGTATTTTAAGTAAGTATTGTATAAATTGAAATAGCTAAATGTAATGGATAAATTGTTCACTAGAATAGATGGATAAATAGTTGAAATAACCATCTATCCAGCAGCAATAGTACTAATGCAAACTTGATCAAACCAACCTAAACACTGACAGTTCAACTGTATGAAAAAAAACCAATATCTTTATGTTTCCTTTCATTTAACGTCCAACTTTTTAAAATATATTTTTGATATATTTGATACATTATTGTTTGAATCTTTTCATCAGTGGTTATCAATGATCTAATCAAATCATCATATTAGCAGGTAGAACTGTCCTCTGTCCTCAAGATATTAGATTCGCCTATTTTTGTCACGACATTCATACTATTTCATCGGAGCTACTGTAACTTTTAAGAAAGTAACCTTGCATTTCCTTTTGCAGACTCTTTCAAACTTGCACCTTTTATAAAAATCAAACTTTTCTTTAACAGCACAGTAAAATCTGAATGTGACAAAGACGAAATAACATCTCTAAAGCCCGGCTGAGAACAGTCATTTCGATAGGGCATGGTAAAAGTAGAACACTTTCATCGGCAAAGTGATTAATCACATCACATAAGGCATCTGTCCACTATGTAATATAGCTTGCCACATGACCTTTCGACTTTGATGTAGAATGATAATTGCCTCTGCCTCATCTCCTTAGTAGGTTATGACACAGATGACATTTATTGACTACTCACCCTTGTACCTAAGTATTTTACAAGAAGTGTGCTAAAGGCAGTGCAGATGAGGAACATCTGTGAAAGAGAGGCTGCTGTTGTTATACGGATTATGGATTTGTAATATCCATTTTGGTGATGGAAGCTGCTATTTAAAACCTAATTAAATTGTTTCTTTAACTAGGGTATCAATTCTAATAAAATACTTGCTAGATAGGAGGCATGTGAGAAACAAACGTGAATGGTTTTGTTACGGCTGTGACAACGACAGGATCACATGTGAGAGCTGCTAAAAGACTATATGACTGGTTTCCCACTGTTTAGTATTAGGGCTTACTTTAATATGTTTCCTTCCTTTCTTTTTTCTTTTTTTTTTTTTTATCACCAAGGCTTGTTTCCCATGTGCGTTTGTGGGAGGAAATTCAAATGGACAATAGCTATAAAAATGCAAATTCTGACACAATGCTATCAGACCATTTTATGTCTGTTTATCTCCACTAATGTCCATTAGCATTTAAAGCCTTTATTTGTTGCGTCCTCCAACCTAACTGCAATAAAAAAAAAAGTCTTCCCAGTGGTATGCCTGTCATCTTGTGTTGAGATCTCCTTCAAATCTAAAGGTGGCTTTCTGTGGTGAACCCACAAACCTTTCACTCCTTTGATAGTGAACAAGCTCTCTGTTGCATCCTCTCCCCCTTGTTGAGCCTGAGAGAATTTGCCCTGTCAGAAACAATAACTTTTCTTTCAAGGCAGAGACAGTTTTATTTTTTCAACATTGCCATCGCACAAGGTGGTTGTTTCCATTTGCCACCCCCGTGTTTCCTTTCATTCCAGTGCTCATCATAGATGGATCAAATTGCTGAATCAGGAAAGTCAGACTTCTCTAACATCCTTGCCAACACAGATTGATTTTTTTTTTTGGTTGTCACCTTGTCCAACTTTAATACTCTTTTTGAGCTCTGTAAAAAATAAAAAATAAAAAGACTGTAGGTTTAGAGAGGAACATGAAGTCATTATTCCCCCGCAAATCAGATGATCATCAGCTGGTCTCCCTGAACACCAACTACACTCATTTACATAACAGACTGATGAGCCCCTGCTTCATGAATCTGTTGCTACTGCCGCTCAGATCTGCTGTCACTGACCACCACAAGCTCAATGCACCACCCACGGATGGATTACAGAGCAGGCCTATCGAGCGCAGGCACAGGAGGCCAAGGGTCCAGGCCACAGCCTCTGTACGAGGTGACTGCTAACATTTGTTGTTTGTTTGGCAAATGAAGAGTCAATCAAATAATCACAAAGATCCTCAAAACAAATACAAAGAGGCAAAAACCGACTACACAAAGACTCAAAATGGCTACAAAGATATGCAAAACAATGACAAGAGAAAAAACGACCACAGAGACACAAAATGACAGAGAGATAAACTTCAGCAAACTGTTAGAAAGACAAAAGGCAAAACCACTGCAAGTACATGCAAAATAATTCGAGAGAGATTTGAAACAACCCCAAAGAGATTACAACTGACCACAAAGAGACACAAAGTGAACAGGAGAGATATAAAATGAGCACAAAGACCGACCACAAAGAGACAAGAAAATCACTGCAAAGTGATTCAAAACAACCGCAAACATACATACAACAAACAAAATGACCACAAACAGTTGAAAAAGACAACAATAAGGCACCAAGCTACTACAAAAGATGCCACATGACCACAAAGAGAAATAGCACAACTACAGAGAGACAAAAAATATCTACAGAGACGTAAAAACCACTACGGACAGAGATGCAAAATTGGTAGGAAGGTTCATAACCAACAACTATAGTCTCAAATAATATTTTCAGTTTAGGCTGTTGTGTCTTTTAACCGCTATTTTTGCTATTAGTTGGCAAGTGGCTGCCATGCATTGGAGGCTAAAAACACACCACCCACCACCCCAGTCTTCACCTACGTGTTATTCAATTGCAGATGGTGCTCCAGCCAATTCCTGAAAATTGCTTGTTGCTGCTGGTAACTGCTGTTCACCTCCAACAATCCAAGCCTGTGAATGAAACTGTGTTTTAAGTTCATCATTATAACAGGCATGAACATGGTGCTGTGAATGAAGTCAGTTCAATCAGGATCATGTATTTGTGGTGAGATGTGATGAGAATGCAATTTGTTAGACATCAAAACATGGATTAATTTTTTTGATAATGACACTGAACACATGAAGATATGCACTTGGCCAGGGTACCATTGGGAGAATTTAACCAAAAGTGTTAATCAGCTATAGTCCCTGTTAGTGTTGCTCCTTGGTAAATTTACAGTTCGATTCATTTACCCAGCGCCTTAATTTGTAGACGCATTTAAAAAAAACCCTGCCGTGTAAGAGTAAATCATGTCAAATATTGAGCTTACTCTAGAATATGTCAGTGGGATTTGTAGCTAGCTGCTCCGAGCTATACACACCACTGAAATACATCCCTCTAAAGATTGATGGCTGGTCTAACTACACTACATGCTGAAATCTGTGTGTTTCATACAGTCACAGTTTTTTTTCCATTAGATAACTTTTTAAAGAAGCTCCTACTTACCTACACAGAATTACAGATACAGAGCAACAGCTAGCAAGAGAGTAGTGAGTTTATGTTTTAATCAGGTGAGCTGCTATTCAGTTTTATAACATTATTAAAATTTGAGACTACAAAATAAGACAATGGCTGCTATGGAAAACACATCAAAAGACATTTTCCTCACCAGCAAATCCCATTGTTTCAAATGGCTTCCTAGAGTGTGTGGTTGTGATTCAAACATTTTATAGATGCCAATAAATAAATCTAAACCACAATGCAGGATCTATCTAAATTAAAAATAAAATATCATTAAGCCATGGGAAGTTATCATTCAAATTGGGGATGGGGCCTCATGGTAGTTCAGGCAGGAAAGGAAGTAATTTTATAGACACATTCCATATATTCTCTAAACACGGATGCTCACGACCTTTGTCTCATAATAGGCAATCCATATAAACACATGAGCAGAAAAACAACACCGAGCTCTGCATCCTCACCGCATCCTCACCACAACTATGAGGGTAAATCTGTGTATGAAGGTAAAATTGTAGAATCCCCTGGAAACCACACTAATTTTTCAAGATGTAGATTACCTGAGTCAGCCCCCTTTGTGGAGCTAATCTCAAAGTGATAATGTCCTCTTCCTAAATGTGTCAGATAGTCCATCGGGTCAGACAGGCTGGCTGCTCCTGTTCGCAGCTTGTCAATCAGGAAACTGAGGCAGGTTGGGCTGTCAGTCACAAGCGTGGTCCTGCAGTACGGCATAATTGAATTAGCTCCAGTCACTCTGTGAAGGTTAATTGATGGGGAAAACTTGGCTGGGCACGGCGGGAGTAATTGACAAAGATAAGGATAGCTGTCTTATCTCAGATTTTTGTCAGCATATGCGAACTTTATCATTTCTCCAAACATTAGATATTGATAAAAGTATAAACATAAAGAAGTTCACACCGAGCAGCCTGGTTAAATCCGCCTGAATAGCGAGTTTCCGTAAGTTTTTGTCACAGTGATGCACAGTACTTTTGCTCGACATGTCATGAGTCAGCAGCTAGAGACACTGCTGGCAGACGCTTTTGGCTTGGAGGCCAAAATAACGTGCCGAGCTGATGGTCAGTTGATGGCCTGGAAAATTGCATTTAAACCTTCCGGTGTTATTCCAGCTTGTATCTTACTATCAAACGTCCAGAATTAAATTAAACTCCACTTTGCTCCGTCCCTTTGATAAATGCTCTCTGTAGCCCAGTTGCATCCTGTAGAGCTTAACTGTGAGGTTTTGTTACAGAATAGCTTCTTATGTGTACAGTGCAAAGATCACGGCAATGATGTTCCAAAAGAGCTTTTGAAGGCTGAGGTGTTTTTTTGCTAACGATTGTGCAGGGCAGCTTTAACTCTCCTGCAGGGTTTCACCGATGCATCTGTTTCCATCAGTGCAGTGTGATTCCATGCCATCCTCCATGGCTTATCATCTTTATAAGAGGTGTCACCCAAAGTAGAGCTTTTAGTTTGTAATGAGATTTTTTGTTCTCGTCTAAGCATGAATCGTACTAGGCCATGAGCCTGCTGAAGGACTCTTGATACACTGAAGAACAATGGAGTGAGATATTGGGAATTTACAAGAGATGGCAGGGTAGTAAGTCATTTAAAGTTTTACAAAGTATGACACCTGAGTGGAATACCAAGTAGTAAGTGGACTGAATGTAACTTGAGAATACACCAAGAGGCTGTTTTAAATTCAGGATGCCTGTGCATATCTGTATCAGCTCAACCTTTGCACTCAAGGCCTTAATTATCCAAAAAGGATCTGTTATTTGACATTTAGCACTAATGTATGATCAGCATTAACTGAGATCAGCCCACACTTCAGCAATACTTATTATCCTGATGCTAATTTGCAGCTTATCAGCAGTGAACAGTGCTAATTGGCAGCAGTAAGATGTTATTTGTCTTTATTAATCTCTGCAAAATTTAAATAAATCCAGGGTATTAGATTAAAAGGGTTAAGTAAAAAAAATAATGGATTATCTGTATTCTTTTATGGTTTTAACTTCAACAGTTATGGTAATGTAAGAGGCTTCAAACGTGAGTTACCTGTGATGGGTTATGTGTCCTGTTTTATACGGAAAAGAAGCAGACAGGAGATGTTAGTTGTGTTCGTGCAGCAGGCTGCTCACTCTTTATTGAACAGAGTTAATCTCTTTTTAAAGCTGCAATGATTGGTCAATTAATCGTTTTATCAATTAGTGAATCAAAAGAAAACTAATTGGCAACTATTAAACATTTTAGTAGTTTTTTTAAGTAAAAAATACAAACATTCATATTAATAGTTTGGGCTCTAGGAAATTAAATGAGATTTTTAATTGGTTTCTGCTGTTATAGAGGCCTTATTATAGGATTATAAACATAATCGTTAGTTGCAGCATTATTGTTTTGTCTCTTTCATTTGACAGTTTTTTATTTATTTATTATTCTTCACAATAATCTTTCATTTAACAAATTTCACCTTGCATAGTGCTCTTCGTTGTCTATTTATCATGAAATAATAACTGAATATAATAATATATTACGTCTCCTTATAGGTTTTTCTGCTGAGTAATTCAAACATCTTTTTTGTTGCATTTACACAAGCTTAAGCAAGCATTGTGTTGCAAAAAAGAGATGTCAGGGAACTAGAGTGACATTAAATAAAAATACTGACAGTAAAGGCCTTGATTCTGTCTCATTGTTTACACACAAGCGCTAGGGAGAAGTTTTTAACCTGACTAAATGCGCAGTTCCCTGCATCAAATGTCTTTACGGCCGTTAAAAATAAGTTATGATGAGATAGCAGAAATGGATGACCAACCATCGAGTGCGCCATCACCTTGCAGCCAGTCTGCATCACACTTGCGCTTCTCTTTGTAGTATTTTTTTCTCTTTTGGTTGCTATAGACTCTTTTGACCCTCAGGTACATGACCCTGGTGACCTTAAATGTCTCCTTTGTCTCGTTTCTCTCGTCCTTTCCTCTTTGATTCTACATATCTTATATATATGGGGTGGCTGCATGTGGGTCTATAGCAGTAATAAGCAAATTTAGTTTATTTAGCCTACAGTTTAATACACAGTGGTCGCATTTACAATAGGTCACTACTGTAGAGAGTGTGTATGCACATATACCACTACATGTATAATTACTTACAACCATTAGGAACAAAAATATTGACGGATGTGACCTTTTTGTTTTCTGTCAAAAACATTGATTTTAGTGTCGGAAAAGGAAAGAGTTGCAACCACAGAGAAGCAGCAGGATTCCTATGTCTGATCAGACTGTTGGGCGTCTAGTTAAGAAAATATTTTGACAGGGAGTGCTGTGACATGTGAATACTTCTGGAGTTAAAGTTGTATAGTGTGGCGTCACATGCTGTCACAAGCGTTCATATTTAGGGATTTTTTTTGTAATTATCTTGAATAATTTTATTTTCAAACATCTGACCTGCGACATGATAAGAGTGGAAAGTGAAGTGATACACAGAGCTATCTCCATAGTAGTGAACCATCAATAACATTATCAATATTATATCAAACTATCATCTTAAATTTGGGATTATCATTATCGTGGAAACTGTCATTGCTGACGTCGGCATATTTAGACTGTTTTTTCTTTAATTTCTTTCATGATCGCAACATAGGCACTGGTTGGTCATCTGATGTGACAGCAATACTCAGAAGTCTTGGTTAACTAACATCTACCTCTTACACAGTAAAACAGCAGAAACAGGAGTCGGTAGTTGTGTCCATTCAGCAGCCAAGTATAGCTCACTCTGCTGGGTAATGCCCTGTGTGGTGGAAGTGGGGAAGTACACTTTAAGAAATAAATCTAGATATGGTCTTTTTCATACAAAAATTTATCAAATAAAAATTTAAAGTTAACAACTTTTACTATAAATTTGCACATGTCAAAGTAACAATACTAAAAATACTTAAATCTATGTGAAATTCTGTGAAATGTTTTCACTTTGTTGTGGGGAATCAATGTTGTTAGATCAAAAATCTTTAGGGAAATCTGTGTTTTCAAGTTTTCTTATCTTTGGCTCATAATTGATCAACAGCTGTTCACATACATTATGTAAGTCCAGCTACAGTTCCTTATCGTTCCATTCATGGTTTAATCTCTCCGGAGGTCACATTGAGAAAAATACTGCGCTGAAAGCTTCTTCTGGCTCCATTTTATACGAGGAAGCAACTCCAATTGTTGTGTGGGAATAAAAGGCTTTGTCCGTAAAACAAATGAATTCAGTGCATTGAGGTGGAGTACAATACTCATCACTTATAAGAGAAGTTAGGTTATACTACCTAAAAAAGTCAATTTGCTGAGTTCCTATCTCCTGAAAATGACATACAAAGTCCAACAAGTATATCACTGAAGCCATAAAAAGTGCAGAACTTTTACCAAACAGTATTCAATGAAGATAGGGCCATCAATTCTCTTCCAGGCAATATTCCCCGAGTAATTAATGTACGACTTTAATATCCTCTGATATAACCCAAGCATATGTGCCCTCGTTCTCCCTTTCTCCCGAGTAATTCAGTACCTCAATGAGCACAATGTTTTCCTTCCCCAAGAGAAGTAGTTCCATTTCAACTCAATTGATTCTCCACTCCATGTTCCCATCTTTACTTTATTTCATTCTTCCCAGCAAGAAGTGCATGCATTTTGAATGACATCAAATAAAGGGCAGTCATTGGTATGGATGAGGAGGGTCCTCAGAGATTGAAGTACCTTTCACCGTCACAAAGCACAAGATAGGAAGCATGGGGAGACGCAACAAAAAGCAGGCCCTGAAATTATAAAAACAAATCCTTAGATATAATGCTTTTGTAGACCCTTGGAGATAGAAGAGAAAAACATTTGCTTAGTATGCACGGTGAAATTGTTTGGACAGAGCCACTGACAAGCAGAGGGAGGTTGACAGGCAGAGATAGCCGGAGAGGGTGGTGAGGTGTGGTCTGGCTGGTTTGCATACAATATACTGACCGTTAGTGGGAACGGAGACACAGTAGATCCAAAATCTTTTTTCGTAATGTGATTTCCTGGAGCTTCTGTCAAAGTTTGCCTATAACCACCGGCTCTCGTGGTGGAGCAGCACTCCTGAGGCTTTGTGTGAGAGGACAACTCTCCTGCTTCACATGTTAAGCCTCCAGTGAGGCACAGAGAGCTACTGCAGCTTCAAGATTTCCCACAAAGTATAATCCAACCTGTCACTACCGCAAGACCTGCTTCAACCCTCTCTCCTCAGCAGGTGACCTCTCGTGTGATTCTCCACCAGATGACTAAAAGAATCAGATTCTCAAATTTAGTTTGCTGCCAAACTAGAATTACCGCCTCACGGTTGTAGGACTCCGCCAACCACGTCAAGTAACACTTCTGTCCAAACTCGTATAATATATGTTCTGAAGACTTAGACAGAACTTGTGAACATATTTCACATTTGTTTGGATACTGAACTGGAGACACTTTGAA